>NC_090437.1:856020209-856325905 GCF_031143425.1 Pleurodeles waltl
CCTATGGCTGAACACTCCACTCAATAACACTCTGCAATATTTTTCTATGCATTTCAGCAACAAGACTGGAGCACTTCTCTAGTCTTCACCCTCTGGTCTTCACCCATATTACCTAACACTCCACATGAATCGTAGGGCAAAGTAACAGTTATATATGGTCATGTTAATAGTAGCAGTGTATGTTGTATATATAACAATGACTACATAACAACATCTTTGATTAATGAGAGCCCAACCTTCAAAGAGCAGACACACAATACTTCAGGAATGGAATAGAGGACGAGTTTCACCTGGATACACTGCACGTTCACTTGTGACTGAATCGGCCTTCTTCGACCATGAGAGAGTTTTTGAAATGCTTCCAGTTGGCAATGCATTATATACAGAGCAATTGAAATTATGCAGCAGAGGAGGACAACATTTAGGCAGCAAGAAGATACAAATAATTTTCTTGGCTAGTGCAGCACATAGTGTGATGGTACTGCCACATTATTTTGTCATTTTTACACATGGTAACACCGTCTGGAAGAATATTTCAGCGTATTAGCACAATTTTAACGATCATATCCATGAATAAGCAACTGGTTACGCCAAAAAAGTATATACTAAACAATCCACTTCTAAATGCATACAGGTTACCTAGGCAACTTACGCCTATCTTCGCCTATGAATCCCCATCTTTGAGGAAAGAAGCTGAAAAAAGACTCCCAAAAATGGTTCTGACAGTATCCTCTGACATGCATCAATGCTTGAACCCCAACATTCCCCTGACGAGTGGCCATGTTTATTATCACATACTCTCATCTATTAGTATATTCCAGCAATCACTGGAAAGGTTTACATTAAAAAAAGTGGGACCCCTCGAAATGTACGACCAGAATGGGAGTAGCTTTCAAGGGCCTGTACATCACTGGTCTCTCCCACATGCATGAGTTTTTCCCAGAATGTTGGGAGGACCATTTTTACCGTTCAGTGAAAGTCTGCTATAAATTTCATGGGGCTTTTTCATAGAGGTAACAAATTACACAGCACGGTGATAGTCACTCGTGATTGAACCGTTAGTCCGCCACCATATCGGGCATAGTTGTGTCATACAAATGAATGGGCTGAGTCGATTGTGGAGCTGGAGGAATTTCCACCAGGATCTAGGAAAATCTAGGAAAATATTGATCATGTGGGACCGGAAGAGCACACAGAAAATACATTGTTTGAGGATTCTTTATTGCACACTAGCCAAAGAGAAAGCTTGGTCTTAGGGCAAGTGGAATACTTTGTGGATTAGAACACGATATTGACGCAATTGCTAATGAAAGCCAAACACCACCTGAAAACGCAATTTTGTTAGACTAAACGTTACTCCTTATTTTATTTGCTACCGTGTATACAGTACTATGTTGGTTATCATCACCGTCTCAAAACTATGTGCTTATGCCTTGTTTTTAAAAAACAGAACTGGATCAGTATTCAGAAGATACTACTGAACATATGTTGGTTGTACTATAAATTACATTTTATTCACCACAGATTCTTTGATTGTATATAAAGTTAAATAGTAGTCTGTAGGAAATCCAATATTGTCACTAAAGTATATAGCAATGTTTTGTCTGTTGGTGAGATACATCTTCCTCGTTTATCTGACACTCAAGAGTTTAGCTTCTTTTCTGTGGTTAACATTTTTTGAAAAAGAATAAATCAGCATAAGTGATCACTCAAACTTCCTTGATGATTGTTCGTTTGTCATTTGGTTCTTAACCTTCTGTTACTGGTAATTTGCTCTTGATGATTAAAGCAATTAATGTAATAACCTTAATTATTCATAATTATCCTAATTGAGGAAATTATTTAATGATTTATCAGTTCACTGTTCGTAACAGAGATAATTATCACAACATTAAAGCACTCTTGTAAAACATGAAAGACACAAAAGGGTCACGCTGACTGTAGTACGGTTCCTACATGGCTAAATAACCAAGGTCAATGGTTCCTACATGGCTAAATAACCAAGGTCAAGCTACTTATGAGTAAGCCAACTGACCTCTTACTTATTCTTCTAAGACTTCAAGCACCATTAGTGGCACATATTATTATGCAGAACACATTTCGATAGTGGCGTTAGATAAAAAGTATTTATAGTAAAAGTTGGATCGGTCCTGATTTCTCAGAAGTAAAAGAGGTGGTAGCCATTCATAGGCATGAGTGAACATTATGCATGAGTCGGACACCTAAGGCAAGAGTAAAAGACAAGGAGTGTCACTCGATATCATTGGTGCAGAATAGTGAAGTTTGTATTTCTCTGTACCTCCATTCTTTCTTTAAACAGGAGGACATTTCTTTTCTTAAAAGCTTGCATAGTGGTTCGCTGTAAGCCTCAAATAATAGGTTTTCCAATTAACAAATTACCACTTGAACAACTTTGCACTTGCATTACCCACAGTATTGTTCCCTTGATAGCTATTTTCTTTGTTTTTGTGCAGTTGGCAAATTAGAGGTTTGAGCATGTTGGTGAGTGCTAATTATTGCGTGTTTGTGTGGAGTGATAACCAAACTCAGTTGTTTTGTGCATTTGAGTCAGACCCATAGCTGTGTTTTAACAGTGTTCTTTTTCAGATAATTTTATTGTTTTTATCAAGCACTTAATTTCCAGCCACCACTGCACATGGGCTTCAGTCATGCATAGTTGAATTGGCCACAGGGCTTGTGTCTAACCCGACATAGGCAGCCAACCCCCACTGCACAAGGCCTTTAGCTGTGTGCAACAGGGATGGATCTCAAGGCCTGACCTTCAGTCTTGCCCTGTGCCCAACACTCCAGAATTGGCTTAATCCTTCTCCACATGGCTTTCAGCATGGTGGGATTCAGTACCTGGTCTCTAGGCAATGTTCCATGCCATGTGCATGTGACTAACCTTCATCTGTGTGCAGCATCAAGGTTGACTGCTGGACCCGGACAGCAGCCGGACCATGCTCCCATGCCGCTGTGTACATTTAACTCTTCAGTCACTTTGTCAAGTGTAGCAGTAGTGCAATGAATACTTTTTCCAGTTTCTATGTTGAATTCTCAAATGTAAAGCCACAGAGGGGTCTGTGAGACCCAATGAGGAGACAGAACTAACAAAATGTAGAATAGGATTTGTGAACCCTGTTATAAAAATACATTTTTGAATAACAGTTTAATTTCCAATGGGTCTTGTTGGTTTCTCCACATATTCCTCGATATCAGGGTAGATTCACCATGCCCCTTCATGACCATTTCCCTTTCATGTTTCTCAGCATGGTGTTTGGTGCTCACTGATGGGTGATCACAATAGAACTATTTCTGTATTGGCCAGCCAATCACAGCAAACTGTAAACTTCACACTTGTATAGCGCACTACTCACCCGTTAGGGTCTCAAGGCACTGAATGCATACTGCTGTGGAACCCCTCCTGGCTTTTCCCTGTGAGGCATCCACCCCTGGACAGCCCCAGGGTGAAGCCCGGCATCCAAGGGCTGTTGTGGAGATGAAGCAAGCTATGTGCCAGAGTTACAGAGTAGGACCCATTAATTAGATTAGGCACTGAGGTGAGAATTATCTGGTCCAAGGGAATTGAACCCTGGTCAGATCTCTGCATCAAGGTCTGCCACTCTAACCATTGTGCCACACTTCTCCAGTGAGTGAGATATGTGTATCTGCAGCTGGATTTATGAGTGTGCTACAGGAGCAAGAACTCTCTAGTTAGGGTTGGGAGAAAAAACTATCTTTGTACGCAGACGATCTTCTGCTTTTTACAGACAATCTATCAACGGCATTTCCTGAGGCTCTTAGGCTAGCTGAAGAGTTTGGCAAGGTTTCAGGGTATCAGGTGAATGTGGAAAAAACAGAGATAATGGCTTGGAATATGGATTATAGATCGGTTTACTGCAAGAAGGAAATTAGATATTTGGGAATTTTGATACCTCAAAACATTGATCAATTAGCAGAGAGGAATCAGGTAAAATTACTGCTGGAATGTAAGGGCCTGTTAAAAGGCTGGTCCCATCTCCCTTTATCAATTATTGGCAGGGTTAATCTGGTAAAAATGTCTATCCTTCCAAAATGGAATTTTTTGTTTTCTACTTCTCCACTCCTTTTGCAGAAAAAATATATAGAAAAAATGCAGTGCCTAATAAGTGATTTTATTTGGAACTCTAAGGGGGTTAGAATTTCTAGGAGAAAGTTGAGGCGGCGTAAGCAAAAGGGTGGTTTGGCTTTACCTGAATTGCAATACTATGCTTGGGCCTTTCTTTTGAAAAATTTCAGAGTTTTTTCCACATCGGACTCTACAACGGCTGGTCTAATGTTTAAAACAATGGTTTCTAATATTAAGGGTGCGTCAACTAATTTTATTTTTAAATTCGGGGATCCTAAATTCTACAAAAAGATAAGGCTGAAAATCATGCGGGGACTAGCAGAATGTTGGTATCAGATTAGACGATTAGCAAAACTTACCTATTATAATTTCAACGCACCTATATGGGATTCCCCGGGTACGCCAGAATGTTTTCAAGACATACTAGCGCTACCGATAAAACAGGCTGGAGTAGAGCACTGGGGAGACTTGTTTCCTGAAGGGGACCTTCTTTCGTGGGAAGAATTGGTGTTAATAACGGGGGGCGCTGTGTCTAGGTGGAAATTTTTGCAAGTAAGAGAATGGGCTAAAGGGATTAAGGAAGGTGTGGGGAAGTATAACCCTTTGGATGTAATTATCCCGAGCCTTTTGGTAGGTCCCCACAAAGTGGCAGCTTGGTATTGGGGGATCCTAGAAGGTGTAGATGGCGAGTTTGATCTTCCCGCAAAATTGTAGGGAGATTGCTTCCCGGAAGAGTTGGTTAAGAGGTGGTGGAAGGAGTCATTAGCGCTGCTCCATGGTACTGTGAAACCCGCTGCGTTAAAGAAAAACTACTATTATACGCTACATAGAGCTTACATTTCCCCAGAGAAATTATCCAAAATGAAAGGAGGCCAGGGGGTGAATTGTTCAAAATGTGGTTTGGCTCAAGCTACGGATATTCATATGTTTTGGGAATGCTTGGATGTTCGACACTTTTGGGAAGAAGTATGTGGAACAATTTAGAGTATTCTGAAGCAGAGAATAGAGGCCTCCTTAAAGTTGATAATTTTTGGTCAAGGCCAGGACGGGTTGAGGCGGTCTGATACAGCGAGAGACAAAAAGTTAGAATTTTATGCAATAGTGCTGGGGAGGCGAGAAATCTGTAGGAAATGGATGTCGAAGGCCCCGCCAGGTTATGCAGAATGGCTTAGAAATGCATTAAGCACAGCAGATTTGGATCAAGCCAATAGGGGGAAGGGATAAGGCGCGAGGGGATTTCTGGACACCATTGTTGGATTGGAAAATAGATCATTGATGGATGTAATTTTATTTTATTCTTTGTTGAAATTGATATGGCTTTGGGTCATTGGTCCGATGATTACACACCCTGCTCTGAAATCCTTAGGGAGTTAAGGCAGTCTAAGGATTGGTCGAGAAGAGAGGGTAACCCCTGGCCGAAAATAACTTCCCATGGGCTGGTTGATAAGCAAAGGAGGTTTTATACACTGCCTAGGGTGAATGAGGACAAAAAAAACAACTCTCTAGTTATATCTGGTTTTTTTTATTAGATCCACAAATCCGAGGAGGTCCTGTGAATTAACAATCCTGATACCTCTAAAATATAACCTCTTCAGGCCCAACGTGAGCACCTTTTTAAATGCTAATTTCTAAAAAATTACAGCACAAATTTACATTAGGGCAAGCACAGTTACGTCCTTGAGTAAAGTTCTGCGATTATAGTTTTTTTGGAAGGTTTTGTGCAGATTTACCGTGTCATACAAACATACACACACACATACAGTTATTTTGACTGACGCATGAAAGAGAGCACAAGAAAAAAAGGGAAAATCTCCTCATTACAAATTAAAAACCTACATCTGGTGAAAATGGAGACTGTATAAGTATAGGATATATATTGGATTATAATGTCCCAGAATGCCCCAAGGCATCAGGGCTGTGACTCGCATTTATGGTGCTTTTTGAACGTTGCTGGTGACAAAGGATGAGCCCACTTCACAAAATTAAACTTAGACAAAAGTCTAAGTAGTAAAGTTAGACTTTTGGTCCAAGTTTAGGACAAAAGTCTAAGTTTACTTGTAGCAAATTTAGACCTTTGGTCTGAGTTTACACCTTTATTCTAAAAGTCTAAACTTAGACCAAAAGTTTAACTTTACTATGAGTGAAGTTGGACTTAGGTCTAAACCTAGACTTTTGGTCTACTTTAAACTTACACCAAAAGTCTGACCCAATGTATTTTCATGTTTTGTGTTTGCAGTCTTAAGAGCATATGCACTTTACATGGGTACTCTACCTTGATTACCAGATTACATTTAAATATGAGCACATGCAAATTACGTACAACACTTCAAAGTAATGACTTGATGATGTGTGCAGTAGCTGAAGCAGTCAATAGATTCATTTGACTTTCATTTACTGAAGAGGTGATGAAGATGACGAAAATATAATACAAAGATGAACAAGTAATTGTAAAATGGCAGGAGAAAATGGAAAGTGAGAGTTTGATATATACGATCTAGTATTTTTAATCATTTTCATTTAGTGATAGAAATATGAATGACTGTCACTTTAAAAGGACACTCTAGCAATGTAGACTCCATGTTTGTGTTGAAGGCTGTTGGCGAAACACATCAGCAACAACTTTCACTTTTGGAGAAAATAAAAAAGATTTCACTGTTTCTGAGTACTTGCTGTGCCCCTCCTTCTTTCCACCTGCTGTGAAAAGGAAAGAATGATGTTTGTAAATATTCCTATTGGTGGACACCAGTAGGTAGTTATAGTTAGGACAATGTTTCCACGGGAAAAGCATTTTTTGACATGCCTATATGTTTCTTGCCGTTTAATGAATCTTAACAAAATATTCCCAAAAAGTGTGCTGGCGATTCATATTCTGCATGGAAAGTTTCAGGGTGGACTGTCAAGCTGGGCCGACAAAAAAGGGGGGATCAAAAAGAGTGCGTTTCCCATATTATTTCCCATAGGAATTTTGAACATGACTACAGTCCAAACCACGGGTTAGAGCTACACCAAATTTGGCAGAAAGCTAGAATTTGTTGTGCAGATTGTGCTTTTTGTTATTTGGTGTAAATTAATTCAGTAGTTTTTGAGAAATTAAAGGAAAACAAAATTTTTATATTTAGAGCCCCAGATCTTTTGTGACA
Source organism: Pleurodeles waltl (assembly GCF_031143425.1). Lineage (NCBI taxonomy): Eukaryota > Metazoa > Chordata > Amphibia > Caudata > Salamandridae > Pleurodeles > Pleurodeles waltl. The sequence continues at coordinate 856,027,458 of NC_090437.1, forward strand.
ACTTCATGATTATTCTGGCAACTTTGCATAATACGAGTGCCAATACGAATGCCATTGGCAGGTCGCAACCTGAGCAGAGAGTTGCTGCTGCCATTTTACCGCATCGAAACAGTCCTTTGGGCTCAAACCAAGTGGCTGAAAGTGGCATAAGGAGTTAGGTTGGATGTATCCTGATCCAATGAGAGGCATGTAGGGCTGTTTCAGGAACCCCTTATGAGTAAAATATGTTGAAGAACGGGCTTTTTCCCCACTCATAATATTAGCGAATTAACCGCAACCGTCAACATGCCCCCGTGTAACATCACAACAAATTCACAAAAACAACTGAAAAAAATAAATAAAAATATTCACAGGCGCATTCAGACACTAATTCATTCACTCATAGGTGCACTCACAGACACCTGCACACACTCACACAACCACTCAGAGATTCATGAACCCACTCAGAGAATCACACCCACTCCCACACCCACTCTGACACTTATGCACCCACTCACATACTCACTGAGACTCACACATCCACTTTCTGACCCACTCATGCACCCACTCACAGACCCACTCAGACACTCATGCGCCCACTCAAACACTCACACACTTACTCACAGACTGTTGGAAAGTGGATTATTGCTAAGGGCAGGTAAGTACCTACACTTAGCAATAGGCCACTAACCCACACTACGTACAGTTAGGTCTCAATAAATTAATCCCAGCTCAACCCTTCATAGCTTGCCACAAGCAGTTAGGCTTACGACAGGAGTGTAAAGCATTTAAAATAAAAAAAAACAGTAAATAAGTAAAATACAAAACACAATAAAAATCCAACTCCAATTTCTAAAAATAGATTGTATTTTTATCTTCAAAATGATACTAAATCATCAAAAATCCAATAAGGTATGTTTTTTAAAGAATAAGGCCCTCATTACAACCCTGGCGGTCGGTGTTAAAGCGGCGGTAATACCGTCAACAGGCCGGTGGTAAAAAAAGTGGGATCACGTCCACGGCGGAAACCGCCAACACAGACAGCCACTTTAACACACATACCGCCACGGCGGTAGCAACAAACACCCCTGCGGAAACCACCAACAGACAGGCGGAAGACAATGTACCGCCCACCCCATTACAACCCACCAACCCGCCAGCTTTTCCGGGGCGGAACCAATGCCATCAAAAGCACAGCAGAAACAAAGTTTGGAAGGGAAACCACTCACCTCTCGACACTCAGCGAAAAACCAGGACACCATAGAGCCAGAGTTACAAGTCCTGCCCATGATGGTCTACCTCCTCATACACGAGGAATATCAAAGACGGCGGCGATGACCATGGTGAGTACTGCACCTAGCACACAGGGGAGGGGAGTAGGAACAAGAGAGTGACACACACACGCAACACTCAACACCCCCACCCCCACCCACAACACAATATAGACAAACACATGCAACAACAGTACATTTACACCCCGTTACCCCCTGGAAGAACGCAAGGACAAAAGAAATTGAGTGAAATAAGTGATATTTTAGAAATAGGCAGATATATGTAACTTATAGAAAAAACAGTATATACAAATATTTACAATATGTACAGAAGGCCGTACATTGTCCTTTGCAAATGTCCGTGGCCCACTGGGCCAAAAACCATGGGCCAAGCCCACACTTGACTCCTGCCTCAATACAGAGAGAACACTGCAGGGGCATCAGGTCGAAAACACACAGGCACCTCAGGGGGATGGGGAAGGGGGGGCACCTCAGCCGGAAGATGGAATAATGCCACTGCTCCTCGTGGGGGCTCCATGCCCACTGCTAGGTCCTGGGAAGTGCTAAGCCACAGTGTCTCAATTCTCTCAAGTGGGTGGGTTGCCCACTGCTTGGTCCTGGGGAGTGCAAAGCCACAGTCTCTCAAGTCTCTAAAGTGGGTGGGTTGCCCACTGCTTGGTACTGGGGAGTGCAAGGCCACAGTCTCTCAAGTCTCTCAAGTGTGTGGTTTGCCCACTGCTTGGTCCTGGGGAGTGCCAAGGCACAGTCTCTCAAGTGTCTCAAGTGGGTTGGTTGCCCACTGCCTGGTCCTGGGAGTGCAAGGCCAAAGTCTCTCAAGTGGATGGCTTCTCCACTGGTTCTGGAGGGGACTTTGTGCCCAGTGTGCTTCATCCTGCCAAGGATAGGGTGAGTGGATGAATTTCTCCACTGGTTCTGGAGGGGGCCTTGTGCCCAGTGTGCTTCATCCTGCCTAGGATAGGGTGAGTGGATGCATTTCTCCAATGCTTCCGGAGGGGGCTTTGTGCCCAGTGATGCAGCACTTGGGGTGTGGCAGTTCACATTCTCTCACCTGGGTGTCTGAGGCACGAGATTTGCATGGACGAGGTAGAATGATACTCTATGGAGGCAGGGCCAGACTCCGTCCTGCAGCAACTAAGGCTGCAAACTGGTGGTAGTACCGGTGCTGGTGGGGGTGCTTCCAGTGGTGGTGGGAGGCTCCAGGCAGTCTCCTGCAGCCTCAGACGGACTGGGGCTGCTGCTGCTGGTAGTGGTCCTAATGTCAGCGGTACAGGTGGCGGTGCTTGCGGAAGGGATGCTGGTGGTTCTGGCCGTGGTGCAGGTGCTGGTGCTGCCAGTGGTGGAGGGAGGCACCAGCCCGTCTCCTGCGTCTCCTCGGAAGGCTGCCTACTGGGGATGCTGCTGCTCACAGTAGTGGTGGCAGCGGTGGGGCAGGTGGCAGTGCAGGTGGTAGGTCTTGTGGTGGTGCCGGCCGCGGTACAGGTGGCGGGGCTGTCGGTTCCGATGGTGGGCACTAGGCCCTCACCTGGAGCCTCCAAGGCCTGAAGTGCCTTGCCTTGGCTTTTCTGCTCCTTCCTCACCTTGGCAAATGCTGCTGGGACCTTGGCTCTGGCAGCTGGAGTTTTGGAGGATGCCTTGCTGGCTGGGTCGTGCTCCTTGCCCTTGCTGCATGCTGTCCCCTTCTTCACCTTGGCAGGTGGCGGAATGGTTTGGTGCCTGCCCTGACGGGTGCCCCCTTTGATCCTCTGGGAGTTGCAGGTACCACAGCGGATGCCGACTTGGTGGCTGAGGTGCTGGCCTGGGATCTGGACACCCTGGCCCGAGGGGAAAGACAGGGGGGAGGGGGAGGAAACACGTCAATGTTTGCCAGGAAAAGTTTTTTAGACACACTGGGACGGAAAGATGGAGAGGGTTTGGGAGTGGAGGAAGAGGGAGTGGTTGTAGGAGGTGTCTGTCTGCTGAGTTACGGTGAAGGTGCATGGGCTGGATGCTGTTGTGAGGTGGATGGCTGTTGGGTGGGTGGGTGCTTGCGTTTGCGAACTTTGTGAGGAGGGGTCACAGACACACTGGGAGAGGACACAGGGGACGTGTGCATGGTTGTGGGGTGGTGACTGCTCATGTGGGGTGTGTTGTGATGGGCGTGCTGGTGATGGAGGTAGTGGATGAGAATGTAGTGCATGCAGGTGTGAGTGTAGACACTACTGGGAGAGAGGTGGATGATGAGGAGGATGGGGACACAGTGGAGGCAGTGGATGTTGGTGTGTTTGCATGGGTATGGTGCTTGTGTGAGTGCCTGTGAGATGAAGTGTGGTGCTTATGTTTGCCTGAGCCACTTTTGTGTAGTGATTTGGGTGAATGCTGGTCTGAAGGTGTGCTTGGGATAGGCTGGGGTTGAGGGGATTGGGTCTGGGTAGAGGAAGTTGGAGGGGAGAGGCTAGACACAGGGACAAGGGTTGCCATCAGTGCTGAGGCCTGAGCCTGAAATGCTCTCTGTTGGGCCGCCACGCCAGAGTGAATGCCCTCCAGGTATGCATTTGTTTGTTGCAAATGCCCTGCTACACCCCGGATGGCACTCAGTATGGTTGAGTGCCCAACAGAGAGGGATCTCAGGAGGTCAATAGCCTCCTCATTGAGGGCAGCAGGGCTGAATGGGGCAGGGCCTGAGGTGCCTGGGGCGAAGGAGATTCCCACCCTCCTGGGTGAGCGGGCACAGGAAATATGCTGAGGGGCTGCTGGGAGGTGGTGCTGGTAGGGGGGGTGGCGGCTGTACCTGTTGTTGGGGTGGGCACAGAGGTGTCCACCACCGCCAGGGAGCTTCCATCGGAGGAGGAGTAACTCTCTGTGGCTTCCCCTCCCTGTCTTGGTGCTCCCCTCGCCCTCCTTCCCACTGGCGCCCTCCCTCTTGGTGGATTCGGCCTCCAGGCCCATGCGGGATGCATCTCCCTCCATCGCCGGTGCCTCTGCTCCTCTGCCAGATGATGATAGTGCACACAAGGACAGAGTGACAAAACAAAAAGGGGGGGGGGAGAGACAGAGGATACACTTGGTAAATGTCAGCAACACCACTACTGTTGCCGTACACATCACACAGGGAGCAGCCCTATGCACTAGGCCATGCCAAACCATTTACTAAGGTAGTCACCAGCCCATGGGGTACAATGCCTAACGCCAGAATCTACACACCAGAAACCCACATACCTGCCAAGTAGTAGATGGCCACTTACATTATTGGGGTAGGGGTGCTCCAGAGCCTGCCTATACCCTCCCATGTTCGCCCTGGCCTGGGGGCACCCACAGCCCTTATCCCCCACCCAGGTACCTCCTAACACGTGCAAAGTCAGCTTTCAGAATCTGTACTCACCCCCTTGTGGCTGCTGTGATGCCCTCAAGCGCCCATCCAACTCCGGATAGGCCTCCACCAGGATGCAGAACTTCAATGGGGTCATGGTGTGACGGGCACCCCTTCCTTGTTGGGATGCCAGCCCCAGCTGGGCCTCTGCCATTTTCTTTGACCAGCGGCGCAGGTCCTCCCATCTCTTGCGCCAGTGGTTGCTCCGCTTGTCAATGACCCCCAGGGCCCACACCTTCTTGAAGAAAGCACGCCGAATACCCTTTTTCTGGTGGGCGCTGCCCAGGAGGGAAAAGACAGCAGAAAAGGAAATTATCACCCGTCCGGACCGTCAGACTCATTACCCACCAGTTCCTACCCATCCCCTGATGCACATCCATTGACCACCTAACATGCTGCACTCTGGCCAGGATGCCTCATCACACCCCAACAGGTAGCTTACATCCACAGCACTCCATACATTCATGACCCACGCATCATGCTCACAGTGTACTCACCTGTTTGTCTGGAGGACCGTAGAGTAATGTGCACTGGGGTAGGACCCCATCCACCAGTTTCTCCAACTCCTCCGCAGTGAAGGTAGGGGCCCTTTCCACAGACACATGAGCCATTGTCGCTTCTAGACACAGGTCACAGCAGCACTTGCAGCGTAGATCCTCTCCTGTTGAAGGCCAGATAGCAAGTGAGTGAACACATAGAAAATGGAGGTCATGTCCACGGCAGTCATACTGTCACCATCGGCATGCATCGCCATTGGCTACTGGAACCCATAGGGCCCAATGATAACCAATCCAAAGTTGCGCTGTGGTCATCGACCACCTACGCGACGGCGCACAACGCCAGCGCAATTACCTCATTTCCACTTGTCCCCCCTCACAGGTCAGGCAGCTGCCATTTCAGGGGGGCACATTGGCACATCAACTGACTCTTGAGTTCACATACTGTTTCTGTAAAGTAAATAAATCAACATTAGTGCAACAGATGTGGGAATATGACCCTCTGCTCACCGTTCTCTTCCATAGGCTTCAACCGCTGAGGCAGAATATGAGATGGCAGCATCTTCCGGTGTACAGACCCCTGATGGACCTTGTGACTATGGAGGACAGACACATTATCATTACCTACAGACTTGATCGTGCCACAATCCAAGACCTGTGTGCCCAATTGGAGCCAGACCTGATGTCAGCTTTCCGCCAGCCCACAGGAATCGCCCCTCTAGTGCAGGTCCTGTCAGTGCTCCATTTCCTGGCAAGTGGTTCCTTCCAAACAACAGTGGCCATGGCTTCAGCCAATGTTCTCTAATATGTTGACCAGAGTGTTGTCTGCCCTGCTGAAACACATGCGCAGCTACATCGTGTTCCCCCAGGTGGAGGAGTTATCCTCAGTGAACCCTGAGTTTTATGCCCTGGGACATATCCCCAACATCTTTGGTGCCATAGATGGTACACATGTGCCATTCCTTCCCCCCCCCAAGAGAAATGAACAGGTTTACAGGAATAGAAAAAACTCTTACTCAATGAATGTGCAGATGGTGTGTTTTGCGGGCCAGTACATCTCCCTTGGGTGCTGTGCTGGTGTTTCCTGAGGGGGAGGGTCTGTGGTGGGTTGGGACTGTGGCAGGGGAACCGACTGTCCAGAGGTTCCGGATGGGCCAGGTTGGTCATCCTGATCCAGGCATGCAGAGCTGCTGTCATCACTGTGGGCCTCTTCAGGTGGGGGACAGGATGTGTCTGGCACCTCCTATCCGGTGACGTGGAGTATGGGTCCTGTGGGACTGCAAATGCATTGTTAATGTGTCTGTGTGTGCCATCTTGTGCATGGGTGTGTTTCCCTGTATGATTGTGATTTCCCTATCAGCTTGGCCTTGTGTGAGTGGTGATTTTGTGGGATGGGTGAGTCTCTCTACTGGGCATGCTGGGGTGATGGGTGTCCATGCAGGTCTTTGATCTGTGTCCATGCATTGTTGTTGCATGCAGGGCTTGGTATTGGGATGGGTGGGTTGTTATGGTGGGGTATATGTGAGGTGGTGGGGTGATGGGGGTGAGGGTAGGGGTATGAGTTTGTGATGGCATGTAGGTAGGATGGGTGGGATAAAGTAGTTAAGATTTGACTTACCAGAGTCCAGGCCTCCTGCTACTCCTGCAAGGCCCTCAGGATGCATGATCGCCAAGACTTGCTCCTCCCATGTTGTTAGTTGTGGGGGAGGAGGTTGGGGTCCACCGCCAGTCCTCTGTACTACTACCTGGTGTCTTGCAACCACGGAACACACCTTCCCCCGTAGGTTGTTCCACCTCTTCCTGATGTCATCCCTGGTTCTTGGGTGCTGTCACACAGCGTTGACCCTGTCCACGATCCTCCGCCATAGCTCCATCTTCCTTGCAATGGACGTCTGCTGCACCTGTGATCCGAATAGCTGTGGCTCTACCCGTATAATTTCCTCCACCTTGACCCTTAGCTCTTCCTCAGAAAACCTGGGGTGTCTTTGGGGTGCCATGGAGGTGGTATTTGTGATATGTGTGAGAATGTGTGGGGTGATGTGTGGGATGATGTGTGGGGTGATGTGTTGTGGTGTATGCTGTGATGTGCGTGAATGGTGTATGGGTGATGGTGTTCTGTGCCTCTGATTAAGTGGATACTGTGGGCGTATTCCTCTTGACGTAACGGTATGGGTTTTGCTATCACCAGTTTATCACTGACCTTTGGGCTGGCGGACTTGTGTGGGTGTCTGTATAGTGGCAGAATTCTCAGTGTGGGTCATAATACCCGTGGTGGAATACCGCCACGGTCACAGTATGTTGGCGGCCGTCAGAACGGCGGTAGGCGGCATTTACTGCCAGGTTTGTAATGAGGGCCTAAATGTTTTAGTGCGTAGAAACTGAAAGCTCCAATCTGGACATCTAGTCGCACTCTATCGGGGCAAAGCGAAATTTGAGGCCGGTCACGATGGAGCCCTGCTCAGCTACAGTGAGCGGGAGGCCTAGGTCAAAGTTTTACCTTCGGACTTCATCTTGTTCTTGAAGATTTTTTTCACCAGGATGAAGTCACAAGTCGGATCTGACCTCCCTGGAGCCCTCTTCTGATATGCATCGCAGGAGACCTCGGTGAAGAATTCTACATTTGGACTTAGACAATTTATGGTGACCAAAATCTTCCTCTGGGATGAACTTGAAATTGAAGCCGACCTCTCTCGAGCCCTCTTCGGATACACTGCGCGGGAGGCCTTGGTCAACTTTTTGCGTTTGGAATTTGTCACTTTTTTGGAGCTTTTTCTCTCCAACATCGGATGATCCTCCACAGCAAGCCAATTTTGAGTCGCCGTCAGATTGCCTTTCCACAAGCCCCCAGTGAATTCCTGGAAGTCTGGGGATCTGGAGTTCTTTCACGGCATGAACCTGCAAGTCAGGCCAGGGCACAGTCGACATAAGCCGGCTTGACTCATGACGTCAAGTCGGTCCACTTATAGAGCTTTTTTCAAAAAGTGCTCCAGTCTTCTCCAAACTTCTGGATCTTCTTCCTGAAGGTCTTTGAAGGTCCTTTAGGAGTCCACAACTCACCCCAAGGTTCCTGAAGCTCTGAGTTGCGCCTTGAGGGTTAGAACTGCAGCTCGCAGAATGCACCTGGCTCAAATCCAAAAATGACCACTGGCCTGCTGGTCACTTTCTTCATTGCTTGATGCAGAAGACTCTGGTCAGCTATTTTCTACCTGTAGCAAGTCCCTTCTTAAAGCAGTTGAAGACAGGAAAAGTCTACTCACAGACCCACTCAAATACTCGTGCACCCACTCACAGGCCAACTAAGAGACCCACACACACATTCACAGACCCACTGAGACAGTCATGCATCCACTCACCCATTCACTGAGAGACTCATGCACCCACTCACAAACCCACTTAGAGACCCATGCACTCTTTGACACTCCCTCTGAGGATCGCTCATGCCCTAAGGTAACTATAAGCCACATCTTCACCATGCACTGCTAATTATCCCACAGATTTTGTCACTGAAGACATCATTCATTGATAATATCAATATAATATTTGCAGTAAAAAGTTGGACAAAAAAAAACTGTGCGTGATTTATAGTTACCTCAGAGCACAAGTTACAGTTACTTTTAATAACTCTGACTATACCAGGTGCTTTCAATGGTTTTGTACATTTAAAATGTGAGTCTAACTATACTGTCCCTGTAACCTTTGATAAATATATACAGACACACACACACACACACATATATATATATATATATATATATATATATATATATATACATGAATACACACACACACACACACATTACCCGGTTGGCACTGGGTAGTTACAGATAGGTGTCAGCATGTCCATTGGAAGTGAGATTTAGTTCTCAATAGCTTTATCACCATTTGATGAATCGCCGCAAAACTTTCCAAAAAAGTGTTCTTTTTTGCTTAGCTTTGTATGGAAAGTTTGGGGATGATGTATCAAATGAGGCTGAAAAGAGAGGGGGGGGGGCTAAATGCCTATGCATTTTCTATTAAGTTTAAGAAGTGCTACCACAGTAACTGATAAACGCAATTACACAAAATTTGGCAGGAAGCTAGCAATTGGTCCACAGATTGTGCTTTTTGTGTATTGGTATAAATCAGTTGAGTAGTTTTTGAGAAATTAAAGTTAAAAAAGAATTGTATCTCTGGGTGGTTGGGTCAGTGAGAGATTTGAGAAAGTATAACAGAAGCACCAATTTTAAATTGTAGAGCTTTGATTGGCCCAGGAAGCTTTTTTCCACTTGGGCCAGCTCACTCCTGTGGCATACAGACCCTTGTGGGAGTGAGCACTCTAATTAGCTGCCAGCAACGTAAGAAAAATTTTGCTGCCTGACATTACAGGATTCAGGAACTTAAGCCCTCATTATGACTTTGGTGGTCTTTCCTTAAGACCGCCAAAGCCACAGGTGCCAGGAGGATGCCAGTGCTGGCCATCTTCCGCCCGCTATAATATTGGTACTACCGGATTTCCGAAACACTGTGGGTGGAAATCCAGCAGTATCCATGCTGATGGTCAGAGGTGCCTGGGCGTTGCTACCACCTGCACCGCCCTGCCAGAAGGACGCCACCAGCCATTTTATGACCATTAACACGGCCTGGCGGTGTCCTGCTGGACGGGTGCTGCTGGCGGTAGCAATGCCCATTCCTGTTCCCTACCAGACGATCTCCACACCAGACAAGGTAAGTCAGGAGTCTGACAAGGGAGGAGGGTGGGAGGAATGGGGGGCGGTGTTGTGTGTGAGTGTGTGGTGTCTGCGTGTGTGTGCATGTGTGAATGCATCTGTGAGTGTTGTGGTGTATGCGTGGTTGTACGCATGTGAGTGAATGCAAGTATGAATCTTGCAGTGAGTGCGTGTCTGCATGTCAGTGTGTATGCGTGTGAGTATGCATTTGAGCATGTTAGTGTGGATGAGTGCCTGAATGTGTGTGAGTACGTGTGAGAGAATGCGTGCATGGATGTATGTGAGTGGATGCATGTCTGGAAGTGGAGGTGAATGGGTGTATGTGTGGTGCATGTGGGTGTGTTTGTGTGCATGTATGCGGGGCTGGGGGTGCGGTGACTGTAGGGAGGTGGTGGGTGCAGTGACTGTAGGGAGTGGGGGTGCTATGTGTGTAGTGGGGTCAAGTGCTTGCTGGGGAGGTGGGGGAGCCGTCTAAAGGTGACATGGAAGGAATTCCCTGTCACCAGTAGCCATGGCGGTATGAGTGGAGATGTGGCGGGTAGGCAGCGGCCAACCCGCCATGCTCATAATGTGGCGGTATACACTGCCAGCCTGTGGGTGGTGATACCGCCACATTAACCCTGGCAGTCAAAAGACTGCCAGGGTCTAAATGAGGGCCTTAGTCCCCTGTCCTGAAGTTAAAAAAAAAGAAGAAAATTAGAGGGCAGGGTAAGGACACCATGCCTCCTTAGGCCCTTTGGGGGGCAGATCCAAAAGGACTCCCTGAACCAAAATGCAAACAACTTTTGCCACTATCCCATGGGACTGAAAACACCCGAAAATGGTGGCCTGGGGCTGCATTGTTTACTTAAGGGCAGGGGCCCCTCTCACTCCTGTTGCCAGATTCCATAAGGGGAGGGGGAGGCAGCCCCATTCCCCATAACCATCATAGTCCCTTAGGAGCCCACCCCCAGGGCTGAAGTGTCCCAATAAGTAGAGGAGGCATCTCACCAGATCCTCCAAAGATCCCCAGGGACCCCACCGCCAGGCAGTTTGAACAGCCCTTCTCCCTGAGCTATTAAATTCCCCAGGGATCAGTACTGCATGTGATAAAAGGCTGCCTGATCATAGGTTTGGCTACCTGCAGAGGGGGCAGATGACTTGAGGTGGGCTGAGCACAGGGCATGGCTGCAGTGGCATCTGGTAGGCCATGCATGGCAGCGGGTTGGCTACACATATGGTAATAAAATATTTTTATTTCTGTTAAAATAACCATAGAAATTTACTGAAAAAACAAAGGTTAAAATAACATAATAGGTGAAAATACCAGTGACAACATTAAAGCTTTGAACTCCATAGAAATTCATCAGTTATAGTTAGCAGAGCTAACTATAACTTCTGCCCCCAACATGCACTGCTTATGACCTCGCATATTACATTACTCATGACATGTTCTATGACATCATTTATGAAATCACTGATATCTTAAATTACATCTTTGGTGGCTATGGTGAGTATACACTCACCCCATGGAGTATATAGGGATGACAGTCCCAAATGGACCCCCATCATTTGATTATCTGCACACAACAAGGACAACAAGTTGTGGCAGCCATTACAGGATTAGGGAACAACCCAGGTTTTGAGTGTAACAAAAAGGAGCACATATAAATGGTGAAACATTCCAATATAAATAATTTGCTGATGCTACCATAGTAATTTTACAAATTGTGGTCTGTTCAAAGGTGATTTTATTCTGCTGAGATTTGTTGAACCATGTTTCAAAGAAAACTGTTTTCTCTCAAGATGTTCTCATAGAGGTTATGGAAGTTGCACCTGAAGTTAACATTAGAGAACATTTTATATACATTCACATTATTATCCTCAGCCTGACATTCTGAGTAAAATGTGGAATTCCAACAGCAGCTGCAGCTTGTCAGTTGTCTTTCTACTGTTCAATCAATCTGGAGTTGTAGATCATACTATTCCCTCATGAGGGTCTCTAGGTACAGAGGTGCTGCTAAAGGGCTCAGTCGCAAAACCAGGTCTTGAGTGCGTTTTAAATTCCAGCAGAGGGAGTGAGGTCTGTAGGTGAAGTGGCAGGTTGTTCCAAGACTTTGCGGCAAGGTAGAAGAAAGAGTGTCCTTCACTGTTGCTGCAGCGGATGTAGGGGGTTTGGGTGAGCGTGAGTGGATGGAAGGTGGAAGTTGTCGGTGGTTGACAAATGCTGGTTCTTTGTTGCAGATGGCTTTGAAGGCCTGGTTCAGTATCTTGAACTGGGATCGCTGCTGGATAGGGAGCCAGTGGCGCTCCTTGAAGTGGGGGTGATGTGAGTCCACTTAGGGAGGTCCAGGAAGAGTCTGGTGAGGTGATTCCTGCTTAGAGTGTGTTGCTCTAGACTAGATCGCTAGTGACCAGGGCCTGTGTGATGGTGCATCTAGTGTTGATGGGGAGCCACTGAAAATCTTGCAGAGCTTGTGGAGGGTGAAAAAGGACATGTTGTACTGCAGATTTTCACAGATTTCTAATAAACAACTAAAGTGCTAACTTTATGTATTCATCACACAACTGTGGCACACATGAAGTTGATGGAATCAAAGCTTTTCCTTCGGAAATTAAAAAATAAATGAGGGAGGTTGTTTGTTGATAGAAATTATAGTTAGTGCTCTAGAAAGCTAAAGTGAGGACTACTTTTCTGTGGGTTCTCAAATGAGTGTAGCAAATGTAAGGGTTCAGGATGCCTAAAGAAGATGAACTGGGTGCATCGAATCTTTGACATTTGGAAAGAAACTGCAGGTGAAATACCAATGTATTATCTTATGGGATTGTGTTACTGGCTGCTAGACCTCCCTCACTCTGATTGCATACCTTTACATCGCACAGAACAATACATTTGTCAGAGTTTTTGTATTATTTTTACAAAACATGATTTACATATGTTGGACAAACATTTGGAGGGCGTTGTAGATTTGAGATAGGATCGTGGAATGGCATATTTTGTGTTCAGGGAACTAGTCAAGTTCTTTTAGTTGGTGAGTGATATGGGTCCATCTGGGGATGTTCAGGATGAGTCTGGCTGCTGAGTTCTAGATGATTTGGAGTCTCTTTTTGAGATGTGGTGAAATTCTGGTGTACGGAACATTTCCATGAACCAGGTAGCTGGTGACTAGGGCTTATTTGGTGGGTTTTTTGGTGGAGACTGGGAGACATTTGAAGATCTTCCAGAACATGCAAAGGTGAGGAAGCAGATGGAGGAGACTCCGCTGAGCTAGCTGTCTCTTCATGGTGAGTTTGTTGTCCAGGATGATGCTGAGGTTTCAGGTTCGGTACATGGGGGTGGAGGAGGATCCTAGGTTGGTGGACCACCAAGAGTCTTCCCTTAGTGAGGTGGTGCTTCCAAAGATCAGGACTTCCATTTTGTCAGTACTGAGTCATACGCAGTTGACTTGCAACCAGCTGGCAACACTTATCATCCAAAGGTAGAAGTTGGCCTTTACAGTGGAGGGGTCCTTGAATAGAGTGGGAATGAGCTGGGTGTCATCCATGTAGGAAATGATGTTCAGTCCGTGGCTTCTGACACTGTTGGCTATGGGAGTCATGTAGGTATTGAAGAGAGTGGGGCTAAGGGAAGAGCCTTGGGGGACATTGCAGACAATGTTTTCTGGCTCAGATGTGAAGGGAAGCAGGGGTATTCTTTGAGTTCTTTCAGAGAGGAGGGTTGTGATCCATTTGAGGGCATTCTCCTGGATGCCGATCTGGTGGAGGCTCTTGATTAGCCTGTGGTGGGAGACAGTATTGATTGCTGCCGAGATGTCAAGTAGGATCAGGGCGGCCAAGTATCTTTGTCCAGGAGGGTTCTGATGTTGTCCATGTCAGTGATCAGGGTGTGTTTGGTGCTGTAATTGGAGCAGAATCCAGTTTGGGTTGTGTCCAGAAGATTGTTGTTCTTTAGCTATTCCTTGAGCTGTTGGTTGATGGCTTTTTTGAGGACTTTGTCAGGAAAAGGGAGTGGAGATATCTGTTAATAGTTTTTGAGCTTCCTGGAGTTGGCAGAAGGTTTCTTGAGAAGGGGTTTAATCTCAGCATGCTTCCAGTAATTTGGGTAGGTTGCTGAGGTGGTGGACAAGAATGTCAGTGAGCTTGCTGCTGATGGTGCTGCTCCCAAGGTTGAACATGTGGTGTGGACAGGGGCCCATAAGAGATCCAGACTTTTTGGAATGCATGCTTGATGGCAGTGTCCAGTGTAGTGAGCTGGTTCCAGATGGTGATCCTGTTCTCGGTGGGGGTGTCTAGGAGGCTTATGGTATTGATAATGGTGGGTTGGGGCATGACGTTTCTGTAGATGATGGATGTCTTGTTGTGGAAGTAGTCAGAAAGGAATTTGCTGTGGTCCTGAGAGAGTGTGATGCTGTTTTCAGTCACTGGGGGGTTGGAGAGCTCTTTCACAATGCGAAATAGTTATTTGCTGTGGTTGGGGCTGGCTTGAAAGCAGTTGGCTAGGGACTTCCTTCTGGTGTCCTTCAGGAGTCTGCGATACTGGCTGAGTGAGATCTTAAAGGCAGTTCCGGTAGTGGGCTCCTTGGTGGTGCGTCACCTCCTCTCCGGCTGTTTGTAATTGCATTTTCGGGTTTTCAGTTCCAGGTGCACCAGCCAAATTGTTTAAAAGGTCTGTTGGGTTTAGAGGATCTGCTGAGGGCAACTCTGTCAGTCCTGTCGGAAACCCAGGCGGAGAAGTTTTTGATGACCTTGTTTGATGTCGGTGGAGGAAGGAGTTGAGAGCTTTGGACCATTGGCTCTAAGATATTCTGTTCCAGCTGAGGGGAATGGTGCTGATCATTCTGGAGGAGTGGTTAGGGTCTGATGTGTAGGTAAAATGGACTCTGTTGCTTGTGGTAAAGAAAGGAACTAGTGTGTGTCCTGCGAAGTACTTGGGTCAGGGACAATCTGAGTGAGGCCTAAGTTGTTCATGCTATTGGCAGTGTTGGCATTGTTTGGGTTGTTGGAGTGGAAGTTGTGGTCTTAGAGGAAGATGTAGAGTTTGGTGTGATAATTTCCCATATCTCGTTTGTGTGTTTCCATGGAGATTGGGTGTTAAGCAGGAGGCAGTGGAGTTGGCAGGGTGTAGTCCTTGCTAGAGGGGTGGCAACAGTGGTGTGTGCTGGTGCATCGGTGTTGCAGGTAAAATGGTAGCTGTGGCAGGTGAAGGGCACTGCTGTAGTGTGAGATGTGGCAGCAGCTCTTGTTGCTTGGATTGGTGTCCAGGGTCGTGAACTCAGCTCCAGTGTAGCGGTGGATGGCGGGAGAGTCACGGTTCCTGGCGCTGGGGTGGGTTTGGTGGGCCGGCGGCATGGCTGTGCTGCAACCTGTCCTGGGAGGCAGGAGAGCCTACGAGGAGATGAGCGGCGAGAAGTGGGGAGCAGGAAAGCGTGGAAATGGTGAAAAGGGCAAAGCAGCCCACAACCATACAAACTAAGCTGTACAAGCACCATTGAACCAACCCAAAAGAAAACCTAAGTGAAAACAGAGTAAAGCAAAACAAGCAAGCATCAAAACCAGACCAAAATGAAAGTAAAGACCAGGCAGGCACGAAACCTAAACTAGAACGTCCTAAAAGTGACACCTTCACTGACAGCAGAAGCATGGGTAAGGAACAGTCCTTGGTCACAGGGGCACAGGGGAGGAGGCAAGGTCAGGGCCACAGGGGCACAGAGGCCAAGCAGCAAGAAGCTGGGGTGGGGATTTGTAATAAAGCTGGTGTGGGGACCTGTAATACAATTACAATGACTTTACAAAATGTATACCATGACGAAAGATGTATATTAAACAATGGTGGCTGCCACTGTCTAGTTAAAGTTAAAAAAAAAGAACTAGTTGCTATAAGAATAACTTTAAGTATAAGTAATAACTATAAGTAATAACTTTGGCTCCGTTTGCCACATCTGCACAAAACGTTCCTTATTTGAAAGTTGCAGGGTAATCCATTAAGAGAAGGCTGGGGAAAAATGGGGGCCCAAAAAGTAATTTCTCCATGCAATTGCCACAGGGATTTATGAACAACACTAAAGCCCAAACGACTGAAACTAAATGCACCAAATTTGAAAGAAAGCTACATCTTTCACCAGAAATCATGCCTCCTGTGATTTAGTGTACTTCTGTTCAGTTGTTTTTGAGAAGTGAAGGTTTGAGGTTCCGGCACTGTTCTACTACTCCCTCTGAAGGAACATTTACACGTTATCTGCTATTCATGAAGTGGGCATAGTAGTAAATGGAAAGTCACACCAGATACAAGATTTTAAGGCATACTATTACATCTGTCACCTCACGTTCTTACAGTTGCCTATTTTTGCCTGTGTAGAACTGTGCATAGCGTACAATTGTGTGAATGCATATTTTTTACTTTTTTTTCTCTCCTGAGAAGACACATTTTTCCTCTTATGGAATGCCTTCCTATAGCACCAACGACATATGTGAAGGTGATCCGTTTCGCTTTCCATCATGAAAGGGAAGTTAATCCAGACTCTGGAATCAGTAACTTTCAAACAGTATCTCAGTTAGAAAAGAGTCCAGTTTCAGTTTTTGAATGCCCACAAGCCAACGTTTGTGGTCGTTCACAGACTTACAATGCAAAACACAACATACAGGTCTCCTGCTTCTGGGATGTACCACTTCTGGTTTACCTGAAGTTGTGGTAGAACAATCCACAGTACCAAATCCATTTACAAATCCAGTAACACTTTCCAGGAACCATTCCTGCTAGATATTAGTTTCGGCTTTCAATATGCGTTTTACAGCTAAAAATACATTTGTGACTCGGACTCTGAATGTCATGTCACGTTTAATATGTCAATCATATCATTTCTGAAACCAGGGGATAAATTGTGGGACAAAGAGAAATAAAATAAAAATACCACTAAAATGAAGCAAAATCAAACTTTGTGTATTACCAACTATTCTGACTTGTTACTCAATGCATCCTCTTGTTATCTCCTGCTCAATGCCTTCAGCAAAATACGTAGACGTGTGTAATTTAAATCTTGTGAAGATCTTACTTTTCCTGAGTACAGACATGCTTTTTATTTTCTTTGACACCTGCTGCGAAATTGAGGCGAACAAAGATCAGTTGAATCCAGAGATTTCTTAGGCTGAACATATTTTTCTACTGAAGAGTGGCGAGATCTCTCAAAGCGATCACTTTCAAAATATGTTTTTCTGAATCAAAGGTGTCTTCTGAGGAAGGCGAGGAAATTATGGCTGTAGAAGGTCACTCTTAGAGGGGTGACTAATGGAACAGTAAAGGCCTGCATAACAATGAGATCTGCAAGGGCAAAGAGAAAACATGAAATAGCTGGATTGAATATAACCGGCTCTGAACGTGAAGGTATGTTACTTAGTAAAATATATCAGGGATAAAACAAAAAAGCAATGTGCATTAAAAATGCCAATTAGAATTATCATGTTTGGAATAATTACATACGATTATGTTTAAAACTGTTGTTATTAGGATCACCATATCTACCACCCCTTTGTTGAATCATACATGATGCATGAGTTAAAACACACGGCAGAATTGTTCACACATTTGTATTGAGGTATTCCAAAGTACCTGAACTTGTGTAGGCATTGCATAAATTCTGCACTTCTTTAGTTTTGTCTGCAGGCAATACAAAATGTGACTGTTTTGCTGTCGTTTCTCAGTAGAAGCATCTGTTAAGCAGAGACATGCATCGCAGCTTAGGTTTTTCTGACAGATTTCGGCAAGAGGCAAAAACATGCTGTCTCTGTGATTTATTTTATGGAACATACAAAACTGTATTTTTGCACAATGTATTTTCATTATTTGCATTTTATACAGTAAAAACAAAAGTGAAATATTGCAGGTCTCATTCTAAAACACCTCTGATGGTAATGGTGATTTACCTGAGGCATTTGCTTTGGGCTGCCACTAAATAATGATAGCTGCACTGACCTATTGAGCTGCACTCCTTGAGCTGACTCCTCAAAGTCATACCTTGCTCTGAATAAAAATAATGAGGTGGTAATGCGATTTTCCGGAGGCATTTGCTTTGGGTGGCCACTAAATAATGATAGCTTGACTCACCTATTGAACTGTACTCCTTGAGCTGACTCCTCAAAGACATACCTTGCTCTAAAAAATAATGAGGTCACTCAAAAATCCAGGGTCAGATTTATCAATATTTTAAGTAAGGCAATGCAGCCAGACAACATTTATGCATTCTGCTGTGTAAAAGGGAGAGGGCAGGAATGCACTGTATTTACCTATGTGCTGCCTAGAGCCAACACAGGCCCCTTTGTGCCATGTTAAAAAGGTGCCTGTGTTGCTGGCAGGAATGTTTTTGTGCAGGAAGGGACACCTTCCTGCCCAAAACAACCCTTAGAGGCTTGTCCCTCTTTCTAAGTGTGCTGTAGAATGCAATGCACCTAGAATGAGGAAACAACAAAGAAAAATAAAGATGTTTCTCCTTGTTGTGCCTCCCCTGGTAAGGAGTACCACTTTGACACATTCAGAGAGTTAACAGTCTTTGTAAATCTGGGGATGCACCAAAATCCACAGGTGGATGTGTGGAAACACTGATGCTCTAGCCATAGAACGCCTTCCCAGGGAACACAGTGACTTGAACTACCTTGCATTACAGCAGATTTACCAAACAGCACAGAGCCATGCAAGATGGCCTTGCGTTGCTTGGAACATCTGATTTAAGTATTGATCCCATGTGTGACGCAAGTGCAGCACAATAAAATGATAAATCTAGCCCCCAATATCTACAGAAGGCCAAATTTACAAACTTGTAAACTATTTGTTGTCACATGTATGGGTTTATTTGCACTTGTGCTCCTAAATTGGATATATTAAATCACAGATAATGAATTCTGAGTAGAGTGGCATTTATTCAAGTATAATAGTCTTCCTGATGAGAAGATGCTTACATTGAGTAAAATGTGAGAAACAAGGAGTGGAGAAAATAATGATTAAACTGGTGGAACAGGTTTCTGACTGTGGAAAAGACTAATGCACCAACAGTCATGTTTTGTGGGTGTTTATTACACTTTTTCAGGACACTGGAAGAGACTGCAAATACAAAGTGTATTAGGATCTGTAGGCTGGTTAAGAGCTAGAAAATACATGTAGGGTCAAAAATAGAGAGAAGAATCACACAGCACAGCCACCAATAAAAATGGCAATGCCATAAACATTTGGGAAGTACTATCTAGAATGGCAGTATAATTTTCATAAATGATCATTTGTACACTGCAAGCTATTTCACTGTGCAGGATGAGCTAACCTTTCCCTAAACCAGGCTAAAGTGGGAATAAAATATTTCCTTCTTTATTACCGCAATGTTAACAAAGTCATTCAACATTAATTCCTACATAATTGTCAGAATCCGATGTAATTGTAAAATCAGATATGTGATAACTCAAGTGAAAAAGTAACTTTATAAAAATGTACTTTAAGTGCACAAGACAAAACTGGCTTATACTAATTTCTGACACGCATCACAATTTGAGAACTTTAAAACACGACCTTGACTGGGAGAAGTATTGACCCTGGCAGAGACCACAATGCCCTACCACTGAGCCAAAGAAAGATGGGATGATTTTAACAATGAACTACTTACCAGGGATTAGCTATCTCACCCTACACTCTTATGACTTGGAGATGCCAGATAAGACTTTACCTGTTTATTCCCGGAACCCTTCAAGACATCTAGGCTCCAGTCCCAGTGAGGTTTAGATCCTTTTTTGACCATGTCTGGTGGGAGGAGAAGATCTCTTCTGAATACTGTAGTGGCTAAGGAGATGACAATAACAGGCCTACCTGGCGGCAAAAAAGTACAGCCATATCAAAACAGAGGTTCCTGGGTAATTTGACAGTAAGACAGAGAACATTAAATGGTGCAAAATGATGAGGAGGACTGCAAAGAAATAGTTAGGATTGGGTGGCAGAAATTCTCCAATCATTGGCTGGTGCACAGAAAAAATCTGATACCTCAACAACCACCTATCCAGAGCATTACCAGACCTGAAAAATATCAATTGCAAGAAGAAGGACCTGCTGGAAGAAAGGAGACTTCTGACTCCTGCTGGAAAATGAGGACTTTCCCAAGAAATCAAGCACTGAAGGATGTTGGGCTTCTGCTGGCACCCAGGGAATGGAACTGCTCTCTAAGGGTAAAGTGATTGGCCTCCTGCTTGCCCACTGCCCCCAAGATGACCCAGCTAACCACAGCAGATTGGACCCTGCAGGAGACCTGGATCCAGAAAGACATATGACCTTGGTGGTCAGCTGACCGCCATGCCAGCGATTGCGGTAGTACAGCCACGAGGCTGGTGGTGAAGACCGCAATATTATGACCACGGCGGTGATCCCTCCCATATACAGCTAATTGTCCACTTGAACCGCCAGTGCAGTGCGGCCATCATCTATGGTGGTTGCCCACCATATTACAACATACCAGACCACCAGGATTTCTGAGGCGGGACTACCACCACGAAAATCCTGGCGGAAACTACCCATATAAAAGGAGATACTCACCTCCAGGGACACAAAGGAGTCCACAGCCGCCATGGAACCCGAACTGGAAGCCCTGCTGATGCTGAACCATGCAATAGGAGTCCAGGAGCAGCAACGCTGATAAAGACAACAACGGTGAGTACATCTGCCTAGCACACAAGGGAGGGAGGGGAGAGCGACTCACGCACAACACACACACCATACACACATACCACACATGGGGAACAATCCACTGAAAGGTACAACAGACAATAGAAACCAGAAGTACAAAAATCCAAGACAAATACCTTTGGTCCAACCACTGTATTCCGGTGGGAATAGCGATCATATTAAAATCATTGAACTATATACACAAAGGGCCATTGGCCAGTCCAAAAGTGTCCATGCCACTAAACATGGCAACGTGTGAGGCCAAACTTGACTCCAGACAGCCCAAGTGACTCCACTGGGCAGGGACATCAATGTGGAAGGCAGGCACCTCAGGGGGCAGAAGGGATGGGGGGATGGGAGAGGTTTTTTTATTGGAAGGGGTTCCTTGGATTTGGGTTTGGGAGGGGGTGGGCCTTTGCTCCTCTGTTTAGGGGTTGAGGAGTGTGCTTGGAGCAGGGGGTCGTAGTTGCTGTCCTGTGCCCCATAGTGGGAGTAGTTTTAGTTTTGGAGGGACATGTGTAACACCAAGGCGGCCTTAAGAGGACTTGGCGCTGGAGGTACTGGGCTGGGCTGGGGGTGCCGGACCTTCCTTTTCTGGACAACACAGGGTGGATCAGGAGGAGGGAAGAGGTCAAGAAGGGCAAGGAAACATTTTTTAAGTACAGTGGGGCAAAGTGTGGGAGGTGGTTTGGGAGTAGAGGTAGAGGGTGTGGTTGTAGGAGGAGTAGGTGTGCTGGACTGGGTTGCAGGTGCATGTACAGTGTGAGGTGAATGGCTGTTGAGGGTCTGAGTGGGAACATTTATGGGTTTTTGGAGGGGGCAGAAGGGGTGGGAGAGGACAAACAGGTTGTGTGCATGCATGTTGTGGTGGTGTCTGCAAATGAGGTTGGTGTGCTGCATGTGGTTGTGATGGTGGCGGTGGTGGTGGTGACTGCGCATTTGGTAAACGGGGTGCTAGTGTGCGTCTGCTGTAGTGGTGACTGTGGGCAAGGCTGTACAGGTGGCAGGATCTGGGACTGAGGATGTAGTGCTCGCCGGTGTGAGTGCTGATGTGACTGTGAGGGAGGAGGAGGAGGGGGAGATTGTGGAGGCAGTGGCTGTTGTTATGTGTGCCTCTGGGTGTTGGCTGTGTGTGTGCTCGTGGTGTGATCGGTGGTGGCTTTGCTTGTCCTTGCGAGTCCTGTCTGTTGTCTTGGGTGCATGCTGGTGTGTACTTGGGATGGATGGGGGAGAGCCCTCTTGGACTGGGAACAGGTAGTTGGAGGGGGGACGGAAGAACTAGGGACACCGGATGCCATCAAAGAGAAGGCCAGGGCCTGAAACGATCTCTTTAGGGGAGCCAATCCACCGTGAATCCCCTCTGGTAGGCATTGCATTGCTGCATCTGGGATGTCAGCCCCTGAATGACATTCACTATGGTTGACTGCCCTACATAGATGCATCTCAGAAGGTCAATAGCCTCCTCAGTGAGAGCAGCAGGGCTGACTGGGGCAGGGGCTGAGGTGCCTCTGGCGAAGGAGACGCCAACCCTTCTAGGTGAGCTGGCATGGGCAACTGGATGGGGGGGTCTACTAGGAGGGCAGTGCTGATCAGGGGGGAGTGGAAGATGATGTAGTTGGGGTGGTCCCAGAGGGGTCCACCACCACCAGGGAGCTTCCATCGGAGGAGGAATCAGAGTCTGTTGTTGTAGCTCCTGTCTCCCCTGTGCTGCTCCCCCAACCCACTGGTTCCCTTGGCGTCGGTTGACACTACCTCCTGGGTCTCGTAGACTGCAGCTTCCCCACTCACCAGTGCCCCTGCTCCTTTGCCAAATGATGCACACAAGGACAAGTGAAGAAAAGGAGAGAGGGTGGCTGTAGGAGGCTGGCCTGATTTGTAGTGGGTACCTAAGGTACTTAAACCTTATATCAGGTCCAGTTATCCCTTATTAGTGAAATGTAGGCAGTGTTCTGAGAGCTTAGACCATCTAGTGTTAGTTGTAGCAGAGCTGCTTAGGCTGAACTAGGAGACATGCAAAGCTCCTGCAATACCACCATAGTTACACAGTACTTATACACAATAAAAGACAATACTCAGTGTTACCAAAAATAAAGGGACTTTATTTTAGTGACACAAGGCCAAAAATATCTTTGAGGCAATACTCCTTCTGGAGATAAGTATTATACACAATATATACACTAGAGACCAAAATCAGGTAAGTAAATAGTCTCAGAATAGTGCAAACAGTAGAAAATACAATAGAATGCAATAGGACTAGGGGCAATATAAACTATATACTAAGAAAGTGGAATGCAAATCACACATTACTAGGCAAGTATAGTGTGTAGAGGGGCACTGGGAGTGTAAGAAAACACCAAATGTAAGTAAAATACCCCACCCCAGAGCCCAAGAAAGTAGGAATAAAGGGGCATATTTATACTCTGTTTGCGCCGGAATTGCGTTGTTTTTTTTTACGCAATTCCGACGCAAAACTAACTCCATATTTATACTTTGGCGTTAGACGCGTCTAGCGCCAAAGTCCATGGAGTTTGCGTCATTTTTTAGCGCGGACACCTACTTTGCGTTAATGATATGCAAGGTAGGCGTTCCCGTCTAAAAAATTGACTCTGAGGCATGTGCGCCGTATTTACACTCCTGGGCAAAATTCACGCCCAGGAGTGGGCGGGTCAAAAAAAATGACGTACGGCTGCTTTTGCGCCGTTTTTTAGCTCCTGGAAAAGGCAGGCGTTAAGGGACCTGTGGGCTCGGAAGGAGCCCAGAGGTGCCCTCCAATGCCCCCAGGGACACCCCCTGTCACCCTTGCCCACCCCAGGAGGACACCCAAGGCTGGAGGCACCCATCCCAGGGACATTAAGGTAAGTTCCGGTGAGTATTTTTTTTAAAAAAAAATTTGTGGCATAGGGGGGCCTGATTTGTTCCCCCCTACATGCCACTATGCCCAATGCCCATGCCCAGGGGACAGAAGTCCCCTGGGCATGGTCATTGGGCAAGGGGGCATGACTCCTGTCTTTGCTAAGACAGGAGTCATTTCTATGGTGGTTGGGAGTCGAAAAAAATGGCGCAAATCGGGTTGAGGCAAAAAATTTGCCTCAGCCTGACTCGCCCCATTTTTTGACGCCCAAGCTCCATATCCCCCTACGCCGGCGCTGCCTGGTGTACATCGTTTTTTTCCACGCACACCAGGCAGCGCCGGCGGCTAACGCCGGCTAACGTCATTGATTAAATACGGCTCCCGCATGGCGCTTCAGAATGGCGTTAGCCGGCGCTAATTTCTTTGAGGCAAAACTGCGTTAGCGCAGTTTTGCGTCAAAAAGTATAAATATGGCCCAAAGTACTTCAAGTTTCCTCAGGGCACACTGCAAGTCGTGATGAGATATTGCAAGAATCAAACAAGACTGCAAGCAACAAATGGTGGATTCCTGGACCTGAAGAGCTGTGAAGAGAGGAGACCAAGTCCAGAAGTCGTAGAAGATTCCAAGAAGGACAGGAGCCCCTGCCAACCTAGAAGATGGTGCAAAAGAGGATTATCTGGTTAGAAGAAGTCTGCAGAAGAGCACAAAAGAAGATGGCTGCAGGTTTCTGCATGGTGCAGGAGACGTCCCACGTTGAGATTTTGGATGCAGGTTGTTTGCTTCACTGGATTCATCCAACAAGCCGTGGTTCAAGCAAGGTTGTGGTTTGCCTCAAAATGGTGCTGCCTGGACCAGGAGGGACCACCTGTGTTCCAGGGAGCACGCTCGTCGTCAACAGAGGAGTCCCAGAGAACCGGTCGTCAACGCAGAAGGTGCCTGCAGGAGCAGGGAAGTGACTCCGTCACTCCACAGGAGATTCCTCTGGTTCTTCTGGTGCAGGGTGAAGACAGGGAGTCCTCAGAGTGTGCACACCTTGGAAACTGTTGCAAATGCTGGCTGGAGCTGAAGTTGCAGGCCACAGGAGTTGTCCTGGATAGTTTGTTGCAGTTACAGCGGTTCCTGGAGCAGTCTGGAGTTGATTCGACGGTCAGAAGCCAAGCAGAGGATGCAGAGTGTTCCTGGAGGAGCCTTGCAAGTGGAATCCAAAGAAACACCCAGAGGAGAGAACCTAAATAGCCCTGCAAGGGGTATTGGCTACCTACCCAGGTATGCACCTAGCAGGAGGGGTCTCTGATTGCACCTGCTGGCACTGGCCACTCAGAGGTCTCCAAGTGTCCCCACACCTTGGAATCCAAGATAGCTAATGCCAGGGACAGACTGGAGGAGCGCTGGGCACCACCCCTGGGGTGGTGATAAACAGGGGAGTGATCACACCCCTTTCCTTTGTCTAGTTTTGTGCCAGAGCAGGGACTGGGGGTCCCTGAACCAGTGTAGACTGGCTTATGCAAGGAGGGCAACATCTGTGCCCTTTAAAGCATTTCCAGAGGCTCTGGGAGGCTACCCCTCCCACGCCTGTAACATCTATTTCCAAAGGGAGAGGGTGTAACACTGTCCTCCCAAAGGAAATGCATTGTTCTGCCTTCCTGGGATTGAGCTGCTCAGTCCCCAGGAGGGCAGAAACCTGTCTGTGAGGTGGCAGCAGTGGAAACCTCAGAGAGGTGATTTGGCAGTACTGGGGTTCCATGATGGAGTCCCCAGAATGCATGGGATTGCCCCCCCAATTCCAGATTTGGAATGGAGGACAATTCCGTGATCTTAGACACCACACATGTCCATATTCGGAGTTACCATTGTGAAGCTACATATATATATTGACATATATGTAGAGCACGCTTGTAATGGTGTCCCCACACTCACGAAGTCTGGGGAATTGGCCCTGGACAGCATGAGGGCACCTTTGCTAGTGCAAGGGTGCCCTCACACTTAGTAACTTTGCACCTAGCCTTCAGTAAATTAAGGTTAGACATGAAGGGGACTTAAAAGTTACAAAAGCGCAGTGAAAATGGCTGTGAAATAGTGTGGGCACTATTTCACTCAGGCTGCAGTGGCAGTCCTGACGAAAGGTTTGTCTGAGCTCCTTATGAGTGGCAAAATAAATGCTGCAGCCCAGAAAGATCTCCTGGAACCCCAATGCCCTGGGTATCTAAGTACCATATACTAGAGACTTATAAGGGAGTCCAGTGTGCCACTTGGAATTGGAATATGAAGTCACTAAACTATAGTGATTACTTTGGTAAGTAAAGAAAGCATAAGCACTAGATTTCTGGTTAGCAGAACTTCAGTGACACAGTTACGCATACTGACAACACACACATAGGCCACAACCTATGAGCACTGGGGTCCTGGCTAGCAGGATCCCAGTGAGACAGGCAAAACCTACTGACAAATAGGGTTTTAACTTTGAGCACTGTGGTCCTGGCTAGGAGGATCCCAGTGAGACAGTAAAAACTCACTGACAAACACTCACAAACAGGCCAAAAGTGGGCGTAAACAAGCTAGAAAGAGGCTACTTTCTCACAGTGGGGGAGAAAAAAAGGGAGCACAGCATCAATTACAGCTATAACTGCACATATGGCATACATCTCACAATGACTCACTGGAACTAACACTGTGCAGTAACAACAACAATACCAAACCATTGCCTGGGAACAACAGCAGAAATGAACTCAGACACCACCATCTACATACCTACTGGAACTCACTAAGCCATGTCTGCCGGTTGACAAAGGTACAGCTACACAATTCTGACAAAGTGACTGCACAACATGCAATTGCCAGGTCACTCCACCTAGGCAGTGGACATCAGAGCATCACAAGAACACCGGTGAGTCAGGATGTAGGTCTCAAACAAATATGGAATACCAGTTAATTACCAATACTAAATGTACATACCACTCACCATTGCCAAGCAGGACTCTACAAGATTAGCTACGTGGGCATTTTAGACCATACACTGACTAGACCCTTGCACCAAAGCACCATGGCAGGCATCAGGAAAGAATTGCTCACAGTGTGTACTCACCCCCTTGTTGCTGCTGTGCTGCCATTAAGCACCAATCTAACTTTGGACTGGCCACCACCAGTATGTGGGCCATTAGGGGGGTCTTGGTCCAACAGGCACCCCTCCCTGGTAGGGAGGAAGTCCCCAGCTGGGCCTCTGCGGTCTTCCAAACCCAGCATCGCAGGTCCTCCCACCTCTTTCTGCAGTGGGTGCTCTGCCGGATATGTACCCCCAGGGTCCACACATCCTTGGCGATGGCACGCCATAACCCTTTCTTCTGATATGCGCTGACCTACATAAGCAACACAGATAGAAGGACACCATGAACTCCACACTACATTCTGTTACTGCAATGGCTTACATACTGCATAGATCCCACATTTCCCTCACACATTACTCGTACCTCTGCGTACACATTGCATGCCGCAAATATACACTCCCCAAATGACACACTGCCTGCACACTCATACACCTACATACAACCATGTTGCATCCAAAGTACCCAAATGGTGCTCACCTGTTGATCTGGAGGCCATACAACTGTCCATACAAGGGTAGGACCCTATAAACAAACTTCTCATGTTCTTCAGATTTGAAGGCTTGGGCCCTATCCCCTGTAGCGCGAACCATTGTGCGTTCAAGACACAGGACACAGCAGCACACGCAGTGGAGGTGTTCATATGGTGATAGTCAGGAATCAAGTGAGGTGGGATGCAGAAAATGACGGTCACGTTTGTGCCGGTGAACACAGTCATCACCAGCGGTGATCATTATTGGCCCCTGTGCTCCATAGACTTCAATATTAACCAATGAGGATTTGCACAGCGGTGCAGATCGCCCTCCGCCATGACGCCAAATGCCGGCGGAGTGAGGTGACTTCCACCTGTTGCTGCATGCAGGACAGGCGGTTGCCATTTCCTGATGCTGTTAGTCATGGTAGTCAATTTAACTTGCGTCATAGGTACCAATGGTATACAGCAAGGCAATTCCAATCCGCTACATACTTTGGTTTGTTGTAGACTCTGGCACTCAAATTAGATCTCATACCAGTGCACTGCTTGCAGATGACTAGGTGACAGAACATGTAAAATGGGATGCTACAAATCACAACACATGACTACATCTGTGAGACACAATGGCAAATGACTAGTATGCATTTTTGAAGAAGTCTGTTTGCCTGTAGAGGACACCAATGCAAATTACAATCTTTGGTTGCACGGATTGGATGAGACTGCTCTGTGTACTGTGATGTTGTGTGTCCATCCTTCCTGTTGTCACACACTTCTGATGTTTGGTTTATTTAGATATCCATCACTACGGAGGATGAGGAGGCATGCACCCATGTACAGACCCCTAGTCGACACTGGAGGAATGCCATATTATACTCACCTATCAACTGGACAGAGCCACAATCACTGAAACGTGTCAACAATTGGTGCCAGATCTCATTCCTGCTATCCGTAGTTCTTTAGCATTCCCCCCTGCAGTACAGGTGCTGTCAGTGCTCCACTTCCTGGCCAGTGGTTCTTTCTGGGTGACTGTGGGCTTAGCTGCAGGTATGTCAAAGTCAATGTTTTCTAAAGTGTCGAGTAGAGTTTTGGCTGCCTTGCTGAAACACATGAGCAGCTATATCTAACTCCCCACGTGTGATGATTTTCCCACTGTGAAGGATGCATTCTACACAATGGGACACATTCCACATGTGATTATGGCCATTGATGGGAACATATTGCCTTGGTCCCTCCCACGACAAATGAGCAGGTCTACAGAAATAGAAAGAATTACCATTCAATAAATGTCCTGATGGTGTGCTTTGCTGATCAGTACATTTCCCATTTTATTGCCATGTTTCCAGGATCTGTGCATGATCCCTATGTATTGAGGAACAGCAGCGTCCCACAGATGATGACGCAACTACAGAGAGAGAGAGTTTGGCTCATGGGTCAGCTCGAGGTTTCACACAATGTATGTCACTGTATGCCACCTGGAGTTGTCCTCTGTGCTATTTTGCATGCATAATGTGTGTCTCTCACTATTTCCAGGTGACTCCGGCTAACCAAACCTATCCTGGCTGTTGACACCAATAAGGAATCCGAGGACAGAGCCAGAGAATCGTTACACTGAAGCACACGGTCAGACTAGAAGAGTAATCAAAAGGACTTTTGGGCCAAGAAAGCCAGGTTCAGGTGCCTCCATATTTCTGGTGGATCTCAACTCTATGCCCCTGGGAATGTCTGCCAGATAGTGGTGGCCTGCTGCATGCCCCACAATTTGGCCCTCAGACGCAGTGTGCCATTTCTACAGGATAAGGAGGGAGACAATGCACCTGTGGCAGCAAAGGACATTGAAGACAGTGATGAGGATGGGGAGGAAGAGGATGTAGACAAAAGAACACATCTGAGACAGCATCACTTAAGGGTAAGACTGTACTTCTGTTCATTCCTCCATTACAATTAAGTGCTGTGTGGCTGCTGTGTTGTGCCAAGCACAAATGTATGTATTATGTCACCTGACACTGTAACATCTGTGGTCAGTCGTGCCAGTGTTATGGTGACATTGATCAAGCTAATTCAGCCCATGCAATGTATCAGTAGTTTAACATTTTCAAATACATGCCCACTGCAAACTGTGTCCTCATTCCATACAGTACTTAGCATTTGTTGCTGGGAATGGTATATGAGTTACAATATGCTTACACAACCACTCTGTGACTTCAATTTCCCTGACAGTGTGGACCAGACAAGGTGGTCCCGAGGAGGGATTTGCATACTGACAACTTGGCATAGCCAATACTGTGGTATCTTGTGTGAGGGCCTGAAATGAGTTGTTTCTCCTCACTTATGGTGTTTGAAGTCAATAGCTGTGGAAATTTTTAGTTGAAGTGACCAGCTGAATGTAGGCTGTTATGTTACAGGGGCTCATGTTGCTCTACGTCCTTGACTTCTCATTTGAATGTCACTAATGGTTTGTCTTTTTGCAGATGTTGGTGTGGTCACTACTGTAAACTTATGTGATGCCTACAGACTGCATTCACACAGTTTGGTGGATGGTGACTTGTGGTGGGCTCTCACACTGGTTATGTTTACTCCAAACTGATTTTCCATTGGATGGATTCAGACTTTACGTTATATTTGCACAGGAGAATAAAGGTCACGACATTGCATGCTGTTGTAATTAAAGCACAAAACCTTCAGTTGTATTCAAGTTTGTTTATTGAAGTGACAAAAAGGAAGGGATAGGGCAATAGAGTGGGGTGATGGTGGATGAAATCTTCAGTGTATTGGCCCAGTTGGCTTTTAGCACAGGTCTAGTATCCATCGGGTCTTAGGAAAAGGGGCAATGGCAGTCCAAAGTGAACAAGCTGTCTCAGTGGCACACAAGGGAGACATTTAGGAGGGGCCCACTTCCTGGCAGTAGTTTGGGTCTTGGCTACAGTCTCTGGTGTCTGTCTGGGTCGCAGGGGACGTTTGTGTGGGTGCTTCTTCTGTTGCAGAGGGAGGGATGCTGGTGGCCTGTGAGAACTGTGGCAGGTCCTCCTGTCCACTACCTGCATCAGATGTGGAGGACTGGTCAGTATACCAGCTAGTGAAAGGGGCCCGCTGGTGTGTTGTGTACTCACACTTGATGGTAGGCATGTCACTCAGCACCTCCTCAGCAATGGACGCCATGTTGGCATTTAAGGCCTGCAACATCTGCAGGACCTCCTGGTGGTGTTCCCCCTGCAACCTCTGGTTCTCCTGCAAGATGGTAAGTACCTGGTCCATCCTGTCCTGGGATTTCCAGTACGGTCCCAGGACATGTGAGAGTGCCTCATGGGCAGTCGGTTCCCTGGTTTGGCTCACTCCTTGGCCCACAGCTATCCTCCTACTGCTCTGGAACCTGTGCCTGTGTCCCCTGAAGTGTGTGCCAACTCCCACTGACACCAGGACCTTCCTTGTCTTGCCTGTGTGGTGTTGACTCGGGTCCCTGTACACGTGGGCACACTGTTGATTGACGTATCCTGGGAACAGAGGTTTGGGGATGTTGGGTGGCTGCTGTGGTATTGGAGTCTGATGTGGGGTGCCTTAATGCACTGGGCGTTGCCTGGGCGTTCGACTGACCAGTTGTCCCAGATGGGCCAGGGAGATAATCCGGATCCAGACTTCCAGAGTCGCTGTCATCACTGGACTTCTCGAGCCTTCTTCTGGTAGAGGACTGGGTTGACGTGGCACATGCAGGCCGCTGACATAGGCTGGGGTACCTGTGGACATGTATGAGATTTGTTACAGTGTCAGTTGCATATTCAGCATTTCATGCTTTCCCTATGGAAACCTTTGGTTTGTGTATGGTGATGGATTGTGGGATTGGTAGTGCTACATGCTTCCCATGCTTTACTGTTGTGTGTACATGCTGAGCTTGGAGGGGTGAGCTTGCAGTGGGTAGAGCATGGAGGGGAACATAGTTGAGGGTGATTATGGGGGTGGTTCTCTGTTTGGGATGGAGTGGGGTGAAGGGAGTAAGGGTGAAGGGGTGACATGCCATGCAGGTATCGGTGGTCCTGGGGTAGTAAGGGTTACTTACCAGTGTCCAGCCCTCCAGTGAGGCCCTCTGGATGCAGAATAGCCAAGACATTCTCCTCCCATGTTGTCAACTGTGGGGGAGGAGGTGGGAGTCCACCGCCAGTCTTCATGACGGCAATGTGGTGCCTGGATGCCATTGCATGCATCTTCCCCCATATGTTGTTCCACCTCTTTCTTATGTCGTACCTTGTGCATGCACAGGTTCCCACAGAGTTCACCTTGTCCACAATCCTCCACCATAGCTCCATCTTCCTGGCAGTGGATATCTGCTGGACCTGTGCACCGAACAGCTGTGGCTCAACCCTTACAATTTTGTCTACCATGATCCGTAGGTCCTCATCAATGAAACAGAGGTTCTTTTGTGGGGACATGCCTATTGTGTGATGGTTGTAATATGTGTTGAGGAGGGTCGAATGTTTTGTCAGGATGCAGGATGTGTGTGTATGTGGGATGCTGTGAAGTAGTGATTGTGTCCAGTGTTGTTGTGTGTTAGGTGTTAAAGTATGGTGTGTGGTGTGTGATGCATGACGGGTGTATAGTTGGCTGTGGTTTGTGTGTGCAGTTCTGTAAATGTTTGGGCTGGCAATGTGTAGCTAGGATTTTGCGGTTGCATAGACTTGTGGGTTGTGTGGGGGGGTGCTTTATAGTGCTGTTTGTAGGTGGTATACGGTGTATGTATATGTGTCAGGTGTGGGTTTATTATTCTGGCCAATGTTGGCTTCTGTTGGTGTGGAGTAGCCAAATCGACCTCGGCGGTCTGCACCACCAATGGATACCTGCCACTGAGTGACCGCTGTGGTGATTCGTAGGCCATTATTTAGATGGCGGCGTGTTGCAGGGTGGCACAGAGGGTGGTGGGACCGGCTGTTCTCGCCATATTTAGGTCTGATGGAATTGTTGTTTTGGCTGCTTTCTGGTGCTTTTGTGTTTGTGAGTCATAATCTGGGGACAGACTACTGCCACGTCGGTCTTTTGGCGGCCATCACCATGGCGGTCTTTTAAAAAGACCACCAAAGTCATAATGAGGGCCATAGTGCTTAGACGCCTGTCCTGAGAAGCTAGAGTCTGCAGGACTGTCTAGAAGGAACTTTTTCAGCCATTGGAGAAAACTGGGATTTAGTGATTTTCTCCACCTCTAAAGACCTAAGACAAGGTGTTGAGCCTTGCTCAGAAAGTTTGGTAGGAGGGAATCTAGGCAGACAAGAAGCCCAGGTTTGCACTGCTCAGACTTTTTTGCTGTGCTAAAAACAGCCAAAGATGGGACTTTGCAGTAAAACTATCCATGCTTGTGCTGCCCAGACCTAACACAGATTCCAGTTAACCTTTCAAAAAAGCGACTGAGTCCAAAAGCGAAAGGACCAAGGTGAGGCAGTAAATCTATCAGTTTTGTGGAGTATCTTAGCTACCATGTAATCCATCTTGGATCAAACACTTCCTGGAGCTTTTGGCACCTAAACAAACAATTTCAGCAGGAGTTTGACAATGATATATGTAATTCAGAGGAACCCCCGCTGACTATGCCCTTGGGCCTTGACCAACCTCAACATCACATCAGTGCTAGCCATTTCCTGCACAGCTATCAGCTGGCTTCAAACTACAATACAGCATAGATGCCACAACTGTACATATCCTCTTGACCACAGATGAAGATGGTCCATGCATTCTGATATTGCTGGGCTGACCATTCTACTCAGATACACACTCTGGAGTCTCAAATGAGGGTCATCAGGAATGTGCTTCACTGGTTCTCCTGCAGCCTTTCCAGAGGACACCAGTTTGTTCACATAGGCAACTCCAGGACACAAAATATCTCTATCACCTGGGTAGTGGCCCAGGGATCACCAGTGTCTCCTGTCATCTTCAGTCATTACAAGGAGCTGCATGGTGCTCCACTCACAGATAACAACATGAAGATTGCAATATACTGATGATACACAAGGCTCAAACACTGTTTGCACTTCATCCAGACATGACTATACAGCACCTACCTGAAGCTCAACCTAACCAAGACCAAGTTATTGTTATTATCCAAACAGTAAACAAGATACAGTACAAATCTGTCTAAATGACATCAACCTTGATGGGTTCAGTCTCCAACTTTCACCAAATGCCAAGTCGCTTGAATTCCCCCTGGCTACTACCCTGAATGAAATGAAAACCTGATACCAGCTCTCTCGTCTAAAGAAAGTCAAACCATTGTTTTTCCAGAAAGTTACTTCAGAACTGCTGTTTATGCCCTCATACTCTCACATTTGAATGGTAGTACTGCCCTATTCCATAGCTTGCCAGTCTCCACATTGGCACCCCATAGGGCATTTCAAATGCTGCAGCAGGTTTCATCAGTGGCCTGCAGAAATATGAACACATTACCCCTATTCTGATGGATCTCCGATGGCTCCCATTGTGGACCCTTGCCACCTTAAAAATCAGCGGCATCATTTATTAAGTTATCACGACTATCAACCCTGCTGATATTGCAAACAAGCTCATCATCTCTGGTGGATCTCAGCACATCCCAGCCAGGACAACCTATAAATGCAGGCTTTTGACAAAGAAGTGTAAAGAAGAAAAAAGCACAAGGCAACAAGCCTTTTCCATCAATACACAGGACCTGAGGCAACATCCCTGTATCCATTAGGGCTATCCAAATGCTGCTCCAATTTAGGAAAGACGTGAAAATGTCTCTCTCTAACGAACACTACACTGCAATGCAGTAACCACCTGCATCCCAGCTTCCTCTCCTCTTAAAGAGTGAATGCATGTTTCTCTTTGAAGTGTACAGTACTCCACCTCCTTTTGGTGAGATTCACACTATAGAAATACCATATACAGAAATACCTTGCCCTGCTTCAAAATTTTACTTCCTATTTAGAGATTTATATTTTGGCGTATGGTTACTCCATCACAAATGTAACAGATATCGCATCTAACTTCTTGCACATGCCTTTAAAGATCAGTTTGGCTACTCTTCTCCCTTCTCACTCTACCATCTGCTGCAGCATTTCTCCTCCCACCAGATTTTTCCTTTGTCTTAGTCCATGTCACTTCATGCCTCATTGAGATAGTCTGGCCAAGGGTGCTAGAGGCTGGTCAATCAGAAAAAGGGAACTACAGGGCTGAATTTGGTAACTTTCAGAAAGAGTTCTAAAACTCTTTCCCTGTGCTAGTTGTATTAATTTCAACATTGGCAAGTTGTTGGATTTATTATAACATTTCATATGGTACCAGATTTGATAGGTTAAGCTAATCTCTTTTGGAAATAAGATTGTCTATCAATGTTAGCCTATGGAGCCGTTTGACTAAACTCGGGAAAAATGGACTTGGCTGTTTTACCCTCACCAGGGCTTATAAAAACATCTTTTATAAGGTTCCTGCTTTTATTTACACTGCACGCAACCCTTGGGGCACCTAGGGCAGACCTTATGGGTCACATATGCAAAAACAAGATAGTGTGAGACTTTGAAAGTACTTTTAATTCTAAGTCAAATTTGGGGTTAATTTTAACTTAAAAGTACCCAGCAAGGCAGGCCTGCCTTTACAATGACACAGGACACCACAGCAGTGCACTTATGGTTGCACCAACTATACCGGGGTCCCTAAACCTATATGCTCCACCGTGTACGAGGACCTTATAGGTAGGTTGTCATAGCCAATTAAAATGAGGCCTAATTTGCACGTACAATTTTAAACAAAACAATGGTCCTGGGACTGGTTAGACGTGTCCAGTCAGTCAGTCAGAGTCAGAAAACACCAATATCAGTTACAAATAGAGGCAAAAAGTGAGGGGGCTTCTGCAATCAGCCCAGTTTTGCAAGGAACTAACTTATTGGATACATTGTCCCTTTTTTCTCCAATGTGCATGCTAAATTAGAAGTGGCTGGTGTGGACCAGGACAGTGCGCCTGATTATGAAAAATCTCTGACAGTTAGCAGCTGCATTGATGAGAGGGCATTAATGAAACATAGCACAATGGGTTGAAACAGAGGCTGCATTATTCACTGTCCTTCCTTTGAAGAGGAGGATGCCTGATGGTTCCTAGGATCTCTGTGCACATTCTAAGATGCACCCCATGGGTGTGCACTGACTTTGTTCTATCTTTATGTCATACACAATGAGTGCACCTACTTAACAGAATTTTTGCCTCTTCTACCTTTCCCAGGGAGGACAGATTGGGGTAAAACCTCCAATTTGCACCCCGAGGGGCATAGAAGGACTCTTTGCCCTATAGGCGCAAGAGTATGGTTAGATTTTAAGACAAGGCAGCCTTCCACCTTTTCAAAAAAAGGTAAAGATCCCTGGTGTCTAGTTGGCATTCCACCTCTCTGGGGATAAATTACCAACTTTCCACCCAGGAGTCAGCAAGACTACTCGGGACTTTGTTCGGTGGGTGTGAAATTGCCCATTCATGGGGGCTGAGGCTCACCAACTATCAAGTCCCTGGTGGTCAAGAGAGTGGATCCCTGCTCAGAGATTGCCCTCCTACATTGATCCCCAAGCTAAGATCCACTAAGCAGAGACGCTATTTGAAAGGGTGATTCTCCCCTATCAAGTGATACCTCTCTTGCTCTGCGCTAAACAATTTAACTATGCATTAGAGCACTGACCACACTGCAAACAGCCTGAGTCTAAACGCTCAGCTGCTTTCAGCTTCTCATTCTGTGACTTTAGTGTTTATGATGCACTGTATGTCCAAGCAAATCCTGAAATAACTCTATGGCTACTGGGGGAGATCGTCCCTCGCTGCTCAAAAATGAAATCCCTCTGGTGTGAGCACCATAAGCATTGCCTTTCTTTACAGGGAGAATGGGATGTTCCGTTTTCTACAATGAAGAGCTAATGCTGAGGACATGAACAATATATAAGAAAAAATGCATACCAAAAGAAAGAGCTAATATTCTAATATAGCATATCTTTATATAAATAAATATATTAATACATATTGAAATTATTACAGGAATTCTAACCCTATTGAATGCAATGCTATTTTGAGAGATACTATTTCATGAAATGGTATTATTGACACAGAAGAAATATAATTACTCTGATATATTGGCCCAAGATATTTTAGTGCGTACATTGGTTATAGTGTTTTTAGTGGATATTTTAATGTCACAGTTTTTGTACCCCAATTTTATGGTCCAATGGCATTTCCAATTTGACATTGAGGTACCGTGTGGGCATGACGTATCACTTTTAACACATATTATACAGAATGGATCAAACACAACAGAAAATGTAATTGTTAATTAAGAAAGAAATTAACACACATATATCAGATCCAATATAAATTATTATACAGAAACGAATTATGCTTTTGTTTTGCATAAAAGGACAGAAACAGGAGTACAATTGTAGGTATAAAGTATTCAATGTTGCAATCAGTAGAAAACAAACAACATTTACAAAAGGTGCCACTTTTCCTTTGTGTATTCCAAACATGTCTTAAAACTGGTCTTCAGTTTTCAGTTTATTCATTGGCAACACAATTGAAGCACAGGTTTACACTAGGGAAAACATGAAAAACCTAATGGTACAACATATAATATACTTTAAAGGGCCTCACTCGAATCAATGTAATATTTATTCAGGATATCAGACCTTATAAAGAGTAACACAATGTTTGTATTTTTTCTGCTCTGATCCCCTGTTGTTACCTGTCTGGAATTAAAGATAGATTTTGTGGGCATGTGGAATCGCCCAGAAAGATGCAAAGGAAACACTGCACAATGGACAGGAAAAAACTGGCAAGATACTTTAAGCTTACTGAATTCCACACTGTTGAAAAAGGCAAAGCACAGGCAAACCCTTACCAAATACAGATTGGGTGGCCATGGACTAAAAATAGGGATTGCCTAATACAGCTCAAACCACAAAAGCAGAGAAGATAGACTGTGCCCTCAGAAAATTAGACACTTAGGGGGTCATTACAACTCCGGCGGGAGGCAATAATGTGGCGGTAGTACCACCAACAGGCTGGCGGTACTTACCGCCACATTATGACCGTTACGGAGATGCGACGGTAATACTGCCAATACCGTCAGGCTGCCGCCAGCCTGCAGCCTGGTGGTCCCGGCGGTTGTAATCCACCAGGGCAGCGCTGCCCTGGGGATTACAAGTCCCCATCTGCCAGCCTTTCCACGGAGGTAAACGCCGCCATGGAAAGGCTGGCAGTATGGGAGACTCAGTGGGCCCCTGGGTGCCCCTGCAGTGCCCATGCACTTGGCATGGGCACTGCAGGGGCCCACATGCACAGCCCCATCGCGCATTCCACTGCCCGAATTACTGGCAGTGGAATGCGCGATGGGTGCTGCTGCACCTGATGCACCTCAAAATTGCCGCCAGCTCTATTACGAGCTGACTTCAATGTTGTTGTGACATTTCCGCTGGGCCAGTGTGGTGCCAAACATACCGCCAGCACTGGGGGTATGTTGGTGCCCGTGGCATTGGCAGTCTTGGAAAAAGACTGCTGATGTCATATTGACGTCCTTAGGCCCTGATTTATTCTTTTTGGTGCAAAACCGCACTAATGCAGTTTTGCACCAAAAAGTTTAACACCGGCTTGCACCATTTCTGTGCACCAGCTGGGCACCATATTTATGGAACTGTGCAAGCCGGTGCAAAGGGTAGGCTAGCGTAAAAAACTATAATGTTAGTCGGGTGGTGCTGACGGTATGGAAGAAGGGGGTTTTGCACCAAAAAATGATGTTAGGCAGGTTAGAGTAAAAAAAATTACTCTAACCTGCTTAGAGTAATTTTCTGATGCAAAACCATCCATACCACATGACTTCTGTCTTAGAAAAGACAGGAGTCATGCCCAACACCTCAATGGCCAGCACAGGGGACCAGGGTCCCCTGGGCATGGCAATTGCACCCAGTGCCATGTAGGGGGCCCATTTCAGGGCCCCCAATGGCACTTTAAAAGAATATATACATACTCACTTGTACTTACCTATACTTACCTGGGATGGGGTCCCCATCCTCTGCTGTCCCTCTGGTGTGGGTGGGGGTGTCCCTGGGGCCTGAGGAGGGCACCTGTGGGCATAGAGTCATTTTTTGCACAGGAATGCCTACTTTGTATCTCATTGACGCAAAGTAGGTTTCCACGTCCAAAAAATGTATTAACTCCATAAATTTGGTGCTAGACAGGTCTAGAGCCAAAGTATAAATATTGAGTTCATTTTGCACTGAATTTGCATAAAAAATGACACAAATTGGTTGCAAAACAAGTATAAATATGCTCCTAAGGGCTGGATTAACAAAGTTAAGCTTACACTTTAATATGTCTCTCCTATCTTTTTAGGTGTTGATACATCGTAGTCATACTACTAGCACATAAGCATACATTTACCTTCAGACCCTTATTCTTATGCTAAATGGCTTTCAAAGCCACTTTGGCATATACTTCTTGCTACATTTTGAAAGGAGAAAGAGGTCTAGTAAAACCCAGGGAAAAAAGTGTGTTATCCTAGGAGCCATATGGGAAACTTCAAAGAGGTCTGGAAAGCATGTCTGTGCTAGAAACAAAAAGCAACAAAGTACACACAAATTGGATTTTGAAGTATGCTGTAAACAGAAAAAGACTACTCTCTAGGAGAAGGTAAAATGTATTTTTTTTAGTGTTTTGTTCAACAGCATTTGGCTCACTTTCAACTCCATCACACTGTAATCATTAAAAACAAATCTAACACTAATACAAAAAAAGAATGCACATGACCTTTGTGATAAAGTGGAAACCAATGATATTCTGCTGTTGAACTTTCAAATATAAATCGTACGTCATTTGATGTCAGACAACATCCTGTTATTCTCTTATTTCATTTCAAATGCTTTAAAAAAATATATCAACAGGTTAATAAAGTTTATATCAACAAAGAAGCAAAACAGAAAATTGGAAATTTAAAGAAATTCTTTAAAGGTGAAGGAATTTGAAATTGGAAGCTAAAAATTGTATTGGTATCCTCAGATTGATTTGTGAGAGCAGTGAATATATGTCTAACAGAATATAGTATTGACAATGGGAGGCTGCAATTGAATTTAGAAAAGCTTCAACTTTCCCACTTAAATGTTTTTGAGATTTTGTAAAACATTTGCTTGTGAATTAAACAAAATATTTCATCATTTGTGCATGTTTTTATTAAGGCTTGTTTTTGTGATTTTTATGAATTGTTTTGTGGTTCAAATCATTAAATCATTAGGCTTGGGTCCCCGGATTCCAATGAGTACTCTCTGGAAGTTCCTAGATTCCAATAATGATTCAGTTAGGGTCCCTGGATTCCAATAAAGATTAAGGACCTGATTTAGAGTTTGTCAGAGGGGGCAAATTTTTCACATACATAACGGATATCCCGTCCGCTGTATTACAATTGTATTATTACCTATGGAACTTGTAATATAGCGGATAGGATATCCATCACTTTTGTGATGGAGTAACCCCTCCGCCAAACTCTAAATTGGGCCCTAAGTGGTGGGTCCGCAGAGAGTCAAAAGGTTGAGAACCAATTGTGTAGTTAATATCACCCTTCCTTTATGATTTTACCTGTCAGTCTATTGAAGATTTGCTATTAAATAATTATTAAAGAAAAACAAACATTATGCACAGTACTACTTAAAAGAAGTGTGCATGAAAGATATCAGTAATAGTGTATTTGTAAGTATAACAAGTTAGAAAAATCACATATTAACTGTGATGTATCTTTGTGTGAAGTCTGCTAAGAGACTGATCATGATTTGTTGGACAATTTTAACACTTTTGTAAAAGTTGCTATACTAAGTCTGAGCAACATACATTTTGAAGCTTGCAAGGTTTAGAAGCAGTTATTCTATAAAGTTAATTGAAAATGAAGGCATTTTGAGAAGTTGGTTGACCTATATGGTGTGTATGGAAAGCCTTACCACGCCGAATACTCACAAATACCGACTTGGGTCCAATCAGGTACATTTACTTAACCTTAGGCTCAACTCTAGGTAGCTGTGACTTTGAGCAGTAAGACCTAGCAAAGGAACAATGTGTAAAACATTTATCAGCACTAAACAACAGAACAAGAAAGGCATGTGACACAAAAGAAACAAGTCACTGATTTATAAACATAGAGCCGATTTTTATAAACTTTTAGAGATCTTAATAATCAAAATACACCAGACGGTTCCATATATACAGATTAAGAAATTATAAATTACTTTTATATTAACTTCAAGCAAGCAAAGGCCAACAAAAAGTTTGGAAACTTTTGAAAAGCTTGTAAAAGTAGGTTCAACATCTCCAACCCAAGTTGGGTGACGAGGTCCAGCAGGATGGAGGTCTAGGGGGCAGAAAGGATACTTGGACAGTTACCTGGCCACCAAAGTGTTTCTAGGGCAAGATTCAAACTTTATAGTGTGACTACAATGGAGTCTTCATGATGCTGAGGAATTAAGGCTCAAAGATGCTGAAGGATGCTCCTGATTCTTTGTGGTAGACGGGGGTTACTTCCGGTTGAGTCCTCAGTCAGAGGGTGATTCTGACCATAGATCTCGGTGTCCCATGAAGTCCTCTTTGCAAGCCTCCAAGGGCTGCTGATTCAGACCTTGTGCTTTTGCAACACAGGAATCACATTGCAAATCTTTGGTGGAGGATGGTGTTTCTCTTGGGCAAGGAATCTAGTCCCAAACATCACCCATGGGTCCAGAATTTACGGGGAAACCTGCTGGCTAGCTCCAAATTGTCCTTTGGGGTGCCTGGTGTCCGATAGAGGCAAAACCTCTGTGGTGGCTACCAGAGATGCAACTTGGGCTCTTTCAACTTGCATGTCCCCAGTGCCATTCTGGGAGGTCTGCCAACTGACTCTTGGAGTCTCTGCTTCAGACTGGCATGTAGAACAGGGTCAAAACACCTCTAGTCCAAAACTCAGCAGGTGAAGTTGCTCTGGTGTCACAGCCTCTCTTTGTGTACTTCCAAATGGTGAAAAGTGGTCTTTTCTCGTCCTCCTTCCAAGTCCAGCAAGTAGTAAGGGTCAACATGCCAAGGGTGCTATATGAACTCCAGGAAAGTGCCTTGAAGGGAAAACATGGTCACTAGCCAAAGGGCTACTTGGTTCCTCTTACCTAGTGATGAAGTTCCTGTGATTTGTGTCATTTGACTATCCCAGAATGCCACATTCTTTCCTCCTTCAAGATGGCACAACTCTCCCTCAGTTGTGAGGAGCAAGGCCACTCTAGAGATGAGACCTGAGAGCAACACATCCAAAAGTAAAACCAGTTTGGAGATGAATTTACCTCTCTGGCCCTGTCTCCAAGCAGTCTAAAGGAGCACAAGGATTCCTGCTCAGTGGGGTTGGGCCAGGCCACCCAACAAATGTGTCTACCTCTTTGAAGCACACCTCTTGGCTCACCCCCTGAGTGGTCATCCTTGCAAGGAAGGGGAAATCTTGCTGTTGCAGCAGTGTCTTTGTTCCTGAGCCTGGGACTCATTCAAACGTCTCCACAGGAGATCAGAAATCTGTCTGTGTGTGCATGCCTTTGTGAGGCTACTATGCAAGCAGCACACAGAGTGGCCACTTTCTAAAAGATGCATACCTTTAATAATTACATTAATTTCCACCTGGACATCTGGTTGCATTTAATGCCATGGTTAATTTAATACCTTACATGACCCAGTTTGGGAGTCCCAATAAAAAATTAGTCTGGTCGGGATGTCACCTGGTGACTCTATATTAGCCAATAGGGCTACCAACTTTACCCGCATCAAAGCAGCAATTTGGAAGTGTTGCTGCTAAGACATATTGTAAAACATATGTCTTACTTAACAACATAACATTCCCTGCCATAGAACTCTATAGGCCTTCCTTACTGGAGACTTACATTTAATGTTAAGGAATAGGGTGGCTTTGCCATTGGTCTAAATGGCAAAGTTGAACTGTCAGTGACAACACTGTCCTTTCAGTCTCCAGTGGCAGGCTGGGAGTCATTTTGTACCTTG
This sequence comes from Pleurodeles waltl, assembly GCF_031143425.1. Taxonomy (NCBI): domain Eukaryota; kingdom Metazoa; phylum Chordata; class Amphibia; order Caudata; family Salamandridae; genus Pleurodeles; species Pleurodeles waltl. The sequence goes on from NC_090437.1 coordinate 856,069,367, forward strand.
TCGCGTTAAGGGTGGTGCAAACAGTGCTGCAGCCCACAATGGACACCCTGGGCCTGATTTAGATCTCATTATGACTTTGGAGGTCTTTTCCGAAGACCGCTGTGGTGACGACCACCAACAGTCCGCCACGGATGTGGCAATCCGCCCACCAGATTATGACACACAAATACAAAACCGACAGAAAACAGCCACAACAACAATTCCGCCAGACCCAATGGAGGCAAAAAACTGTCAGACCACCATCCTCCCCGCTACGCCTGCAGCACACCACCCTCCAAATTGTGAACCACGAATCACCACAGTGGACACTCAATGACAGTCTACCATTGGGTCATGGTCGATTCGGCCACTCCACACCAACAGAAGCCAAAATTGGCCAGATTGAAAAACCCACACCTGACACATATACACACACTCTACACAACCACCAACAGCATCATAAAACACCCCCCCACACAACCCACAATTCTTTGCAAACTTGATAATCTTGCTACATGTTGCTAGAACATACGTTGACAGAAATGCACACACACATCACAACCACTGATACACCTGTCAAGCCTCACACATCACACACCACACCTCAAGACCTAACATCTTCTGCATAACACAAACACTACACAATAGGCATGTCCCCACAAAAGAACCCCCGTTTCACTGATGAGGAGTTGCGGGTGATGGTGGAAGAAATCGTCAGGGTAGAGCCCCAGCTGTTCGGTGCACAGGTCCAGCAGATATGCATTGCCAGGAAGATGGAGCTATGGTGGAGGATCGGTGACAAGGTGAGCTCCGTGGGAATCTATCCACGCACAAGGGATGACATCCGAAAGAGGTGGAACTACTTACGGGGCATGTCACCCCCTCACCCTGACTCCCTTCACCCCACTCCATTCCATACAGAGAACCACCCCATAACCACCCTCAACTGTGTACCCCTTCATTTCCTACCCACCGCAAGCACACCCTCCCAGCTCTGCATGCACACAACAGTAATGCATGGGTAGCATGTACCACTACCAATCCCACAACCCATCGGCATACACAAACCAAAGGTGGAAGGACAACACCTATCCCATAGGGAAAACCAGGAATGCTGAATATGTAACTGACAATTAATGTAACAAATCTTTTACATGTCCACAGGAACCCCAGCCAATGACTAACAGGCCACCAGCACCCCTCCCTCTGCAGCTTGAGAACACCCTGCAAACGTTCCCTGTGACTCAGACAGACACCAGAGACTGTAGCCAAGACAAAAGCCACTGCCAGGAAATGAGCCCTACTGAATGCATCCCTTGTGTGCCACTGAGACACCTTGTTCACTTTGGACTGCCATTGCTCCTTTTTCTAAGGCCCCATGGATACTGGACCTGTGCTACAAATCAACTGTGCCACTACACTGAAGATTTTGTCCACCATCACCCCACTCTATTGCCCTATCCCTTCCTTTTTGTCACTTCAATAAACACACTTGAATAAAACTGAAGGTTTTGTGCTTTAATTACAACAATGTGCAATGTATTGACCTGTATTATCCTGTGCAAATGTCATGTAATTTGCATTTGCATATAATGGCAAGTCAATGTGGGGTACACATAACCAGTGTGAGAGCCTGCCACAAGTCTCCATCCACCAAACTGTGTGAAAGCAGTCTGTAGTCATCACATTAGTTCACAGTTGTGACCACACCATCATCTGCAAAAAGGGAAAGCATTAGTGACAGTCATTTGAGAAGTAAAGGAAGTGGAGAAACATGAGCTCCTGTAACATAACAGAATACATTCAGCTGGTCACTTCTACTCAGTAATCTGCAGAGCAATTGACTCATAACACCATAAGTGAAGAGAAACAACCCATTATAGGCCCTCACACAAGATACCACAGTATTATATATGCCATGTTGTCAGCATGCCAATCCCTCTTCTGGACCACCTTGTCTGGTCCACACTGTCAGGGAAATTGAAGTCACAGAGAGGTTGTGTAAGCACATTGCAAGTCACATGATATTCCTAGCAACATATGGTAAGTATTGTATGGGGTGAGGACACCGTTTACAGTGGGCATGTATTTGAGAAAGCTAAACTGCTGACACATTGCATGGGCTGAATAAGTTTGTACAACATCACTGTAACACTATCTTGACTGACCACAGATGGAACAGTGCCAGCTGGCATAATGCAGACATGTGTGCTTGGCACAACACAGCAGCCACACAGCACTTAACTGTAATGGAGGTATGAAGAGAAGTACAGTCTTACCTGATTGTCATTATAAGTACTGCTGTATCAAATGTGTCCTGTTGTCCATATCCTCCTCCCCAGTCCCATCACTGTCTTCAGTGTCCTCTGCTGCCACAGATGCTATGTCTGCCATCTTCTTCTGCAGGAATGGCACCTGGCGTCTGAGGGCGAAATTGTGCAGCATGCAGCAAGCCACCCCCACTTGGCAGACCTTCACAAGGGCGTAGAGTAGGGATCCACCAGATACATGGAGGCACCGGAACCTGGCTTTTAGTAGCCCAAAAGTCCTTTCATTTACTCTTCTGGTATGACCATGTGCTTCATTGTACCGATTTTCTGCCCCGTCCCTGGATTCCTCACTGGTGTCAACAGCCAGGATAGGTTTGGGTAGCCGGAGTCACCTGGAAGCAGATAGAGACACACATCACTCATGTACAATAGCACAGAGTACAAGTTCAGGTTTCAGACAGTGACGTACATTGGGTGAAACCTCTAGCTCACCTATGAGCTACACTATCCCTCTCTCTAGTAGTGCCATCACCTGGGAGACACTGCTATTCCTCAATACATAGGCATCATGCACAGATCCAGGAAACTTGGCAGTAACGTGGAAGATGTATTGATCTGCAAGGCACACCATCTGGACATTTATTGAATGAAAAGTCTTCCAATTTCTGAAGACCTGCTCATTTGTCCTGGGAGGGACCAAGGCAATATGGGTCCCGTCAATGGCCCCAGTCACCTGTGGTATGTGTCTCATAGTGTAGAATGCATCCTTCACAGTGGACAAATCTTCACTCTGGGCTAATCAGATATAGCTGTTCATGTGTGTCATCAAGGCAGCCAAAACTCTTTTCAGCACATTTGAGAACATTGGCTGTGACATTTCTGCAGCTAAGTCACAGTCACCTGGAAAGACCCATGGCCAGAAAGTGGAGCACTGACAATACCCAACTGCAGGGGCTATTGCTGCAGTGCTACAAATGGCCGGAATCAGATCTGGCTCCAATTGTTGACACAGTTCAGTAATTGTGGCCCTGTCCAGATGATAGGTCATTATAGTGTGCCGTTCCTCCAGTGTAGCCAAGTCGGCTTGGGGACTGTACACGGGTGCTTGCCTCCTCTTTCTCCTCTGCAGTGGTTGGTATCTAAGTAAACCAAACATCATAAGTGTGTGACTACAGGAAAGATGAACACACAATATCACAGTACACAGAGCAGTCACAACCAATTTACTCAAACAATGATTGAAATTTGTACTGGTGTCCCGTATATGCAAACGGACTTCCTCAAAATATACCAATACATTTCATTAGCCATTGTGTCTCACAGATGTAGTCAGAGTCGTGTTTCGTGATCAGTAGCATCCTATTGTAAATGTTTTGTCAACTACTCATCTGCAAGCAATGTACTGGTATGAGATCTAATTTGAGTGCCAGAGTCTACAAGCAAACAAAAGTATGCAGAGGACTGGAATCGCCTTGGTGTCTACCATCGGTACCTATGACACAGATTAAATACCAGCATTACCAGCATACCAGCATTATGAATTGGCAACCGCCTGTCCTGTATGCAGAACGGTGGAAGTGATCTCACTCCGACGGCGTTTGCCGTCATGGCAGGAGACAGTCTGCACTGTTGTGCAACTCCTCATTGGTTAACATGGAAGTCTATGAAGCACAGGAAGCAATGATGGAACCGCCGGTGGTGACGGTGTGCACTGGTACGGACCTGACCACTATTTTCTCTATCCCACATCACTTGATTCCTGAACACATCAAAACCTCTACTGCGTGTGCTGCTGTGTCCTGTGTCTGGGCCCGTGAGGGCACATGGTACGGGGACATTGTCCCAGACTTCACATCTGAGGAACTGGAGAAGCTCGTGGATGGGGTCCTACCCTTGTATGGACAGTTGTATGGGCCTCCATATCAACAGGTGAGCCCCTTTTGTGTACTTTGGATGCAACATGGCTGTGTGTAGATGTACGTGTGTGCAGGCAATGTGTAATTTGGGGAGTGTATATTTGCTGCATGCAATGTGTACGCAGAGGTACGAGTAATGTGTGATGCTTAAGTGGGATCTTGCAGTATCTAAGCCACTGCTGTAACAGAATGTAGTGTCAAGTTAATGGTGTTCTTTCATCTGTGTTCCCTATGCCAGTCAGCGCCCATCAGAAGGAAGGGTTATTGCATGCCATCGCCACAGATGTGCGGACCCTGGGGGTACATATACGACGGAACACCCTCTGCAGAAAGAGGTGGGAGGACCTGCGACGCTGGGCCCTGAAGACCACAATGGCTCAGCTGGGGACGTCCTCTCAAAGAGGGAGGGGTGGCACTCGAACCCTGACCCCCTTAATAGCTTGCATACTAGTGGTGGCCAATACGGAGTTGGATGGGTGCTTGAGAGCGGCACAGAAGCCACAGGGGAGTGAGTACACACTGTGTGGAATTCTTTCTTGAGGCTTGCCATGTTGTATGGGTGCATGGTTCTGGTCAGTGTATGGCCCAATATGCCAGTTTGGCTAATCTTGTAGAGTCCTGCTTAGCAATGTAGAATGGTATGTACATTTGTTATTGGCAAGTAGCTGTCATACCAAAGCAGACATGGCTTAGTGAGTCCCAGTAGGTGTGCAGATGGTAGTTTTTGAGTTTATTTCTGCTGTTGTTCCCAGGCAATGGTTTGGTATTGTGGTTCATACTGCACAGTGTTAGTCCCGGTGAGTCATTGTGATGTGTATGCCATATGGGCTGTTGTTGCTGTATTTGACCCTGTGCTTCCTTTCTTTCTCCCCCACCCCCTCTCCTTTTCTGAACCTGTCCTTGTGTGCATCAGCATCATCTGGCAAAGGATCAGGGGCACCGGCGAGTGGGGGAGCTGGAACTCATGGGACCCAGGAGGCTACAGACGCCGAGGGAACCAGTGGGTTCGAGGGTGAGGGAAGCACCACGGGGGAGACAGGAGTCGATAATACTGACTCGGATTCCTCCTCCGATGGAAACTCCATGGTGGTGGTGGACCCCCCTGGGATCACCCCAGCTACATCATCTTCCACCACCCCTGTACCAGCTCGCCCCTCCAGTAGCCCCCCACCCAGTTGCCAGTGCCCGCCCACCCAGGAGAGTGGGCGTTTCCTTCATCTCAGGCACCTCAGGCCCTGCCCCAGTCAGCCCTATTGCTCTCACTGAGGAGGCTATTGATTTCCTGAGATCCATCTCTATAGGGCAGTCATTCATAGTGAATGCCATCCAGGGGTTGGTATCCCACATGCAGCAAAGCAATGCCTACCTGGAGGGCATTCATGGTGACTTGGCTGTCCCACAGGGATCATTTCAGGCTCTGGCCTCCTCTTTGACTGCAGCCAGTGTCCCTGGTTCTTCCGCCCCCCCTCCAAATACCTGTTCCCAATCGAGAGCCCTCTCCCTCACCCATCCCAAGCACACAATCAGACCAGCATGCACCCAAGATGACAGGACTTGCAAAGACAAGGACAGGCACCACAGATCCCAGCACCTGCACACACACAGACAACACACAGAAGCACACACAACAACAGCCACTGCCTCCACTGTCTCCCCCTCCTCCCTATCCCACTACCTGCACATACACAGCCAACACACAGAAGCACACACAACAACAGCCACTGCCTCCACGTCTCCCCTCCTCTTCCTCCTCCTCCCTCACAGTCACATCAGCACTCACACCTGCAAACACTGCATCTTCAGTCCCAGATCCTGCCACCTGTACAGCCTTGCCCACATTCACCACAACAGCAGACACACAGACTAGCACACCAATCACCACATGTGCAGTCACCACCACCACCATCACAACTACATGCAGCACATCCACCTCACTTGCAGACAGCACCACAATATACATGACCTGTTTGTCCTCTCCCATCCTGTCTGCCCATCCCCTTCCAAAAACTCATACACTCAGACACTCAACAGCAATCCACCTCACACACCTACACTGTACATGCATCTGCAACCCAGTCCAGTACACCTACTCTTCCTACAACCACTCCCTCTACCTCCACTCCCTCTACCTCCACTCCCAAACCTGCTCCCACAGTCCACCCCATTGTACCAAAAAAACGATTCCTTGCCCATCTTGACCTCTTCCCTCCTCCTCCCTGACCCCGTCCTTTCCGGAAAAGGAAGGTCCCGCTCCCCCAGCCCAATACCTCCACCTCTCAGTCCTCCCATGTCCCTCCCCCTGCAGCGAAACCTACCACTAAGGGGTACAAGACTGCCACTCAGAGCCCCACTCCAAGCCCACTCCTCCGCCCCCTAAACAGATGAGTAAAGTCCTGCCCCCTCCCAAATGAAAAGGAGCCCTCTCCCAAGAACCCCTGCACCCACCCCCACCCCAAGAGATGCCTGCCTTGCATAATGATGTCCCTGCCCAGTGGAGTGACTTGGGCTGTCAGGAGTCAAGTTGGGCCATGTTTATTGCCCTGTGGGTTGTTTCTCACATTGGACTGGACAAGGGCCCTTTGTACATAGTTGTCATATTGTTGTGGGTGCTATTCCCACTGGAATACAGTGGCTGCACCAAAAGTATTTGTCCTGGCATTTTTGTACCTCTTGCTTATGTTGTTGTTGGATTTCTCAGCAGGTTGTTCTCAGTGTGTGGCATGTGTGTATGGTGTGTGTTGTGCGTGTGGGTGTGTCACTCTCATCTCCATCCCTTGTGTGCTAGGCAGCTGTACTCACCGTCGGCAGCGTTGCTTCTCCTGAACTGCCATCACGTGGTACAGCAGCGGCAGGGCTTCCAGTTCGGGTACCATGGTGGCCGTGGACTTCTCTGTGTCCCTGGAGGTAAGTGTCTCCATTTATATGATTTGTTTCTGCCAGGCTTTTTGTGGTGGTGGTCCTGCCCCGGAAATCCTGGTGGTGTGCTATGTCATAATATGGTGGGCGGAGAATGGTGTTCCGCCAGGCTGAAGATGGCAACCTCTATTGTTGGATGCCGGACCGCACTGACGGTTCAGGCGGTACATTGGCTGTATATGGGAGGGATCACCGCCATGGTCATAATTTGTCAGTCTTTACCGCCAGCCTGGCGATGGAACTACCGCCATGGCCGGCGTGGCGGTCAGCTGATTGACACTGTCATAAGGAGGGCCAGACTGTTTTCAATCACATAAGCGACTCAACTTCGATGAAGAGGTGGACTCCGCTGCTGGCTAACATTACTTGGTCAGCATCAGGGTTGCACGATTGTGCCAAGCCTATTTCGATTTCTCAGTTGTGCTAGTGGTGTCCTAGCAGAAGATTCCTGATGGTGGGATTCTGTTGCAGGACGCATTTCAACATTATACTATTCCTATGGCTTTTAGATGGATGTTAGCATCACATACCGATGTGCTTTGGCTATTTTTTTCACCTGCATACCACACTATAAAACACACTCCATTTCAGACCATGATCTTTTGCCATTTCACTGCAGCTGAACATTGTCCATGAGAACTCATTTCAGTGAAATCAGATTTTTTTGTGCTTTCTCTGTTGCTTGTTTATGTTTTCTTTCTATGTTATTGTTAGGTTATTTAATTTATTTAAGTTTTTCCTGTGATAATGTCAGGGAGGAGAAATCCCTGTTTCACTAAGGAAGAATCGTCAGTCATGGTGGATGAAATTATTAGAGTAGTGCCACAATTGTTTTGGGACCCAAGTATAAAATACAACTATAGCTCAGAAAAGGTAAATGTGGGCCATAATAGTTGACAGAGTTGAGGGTTCTAGTCCAGGTGTGTCAGTAGTCTTTTCCCTACTTTAATAATTTTACCAATTGAAAAGTTTAAGGTTTATAATAAAAGGTGATCTCTCGCTTTTTTTATATTTTCAATATGTCCAAAAATATTTCATTCAAAGTATACAAGTCACCAAATCCTAATAAACTATCTCTCTCCCTCACACTCTCTTTCTCGCTCTCAATTTCTCTTTTTCAATCTCTTTCTTCCACTCAAAGACCCACTCACATACTAACTCATAGTTTCACTCAGACCCTTGTGTACTCACTCACAGCCCCACTCACATCCCCATGTACCCACTCATTCCCACTCAGATACCTACAGATCCACTCACACACCCACCTATACACCGACTCATCAAATAAGACAATGATAAAACACTCTCACAACCAGACGCTCACACATCTACTCACAGACCCACTCACATTCTCACACACCCACTCACAGACCAACTGAAACCGTTATGTACCCACTCACATACGCACACAGGCACTGACACACCCACTAAGACACTGATACATTTACTCTCACACCCTGCAGACAATCTTGCAGGCATTCTCACCCCCAGATAAACCCTTCCACACCTATTCTCACACCCAGAAAGACAGGCAAAGGCCACCTCCCGCATTTCAGTGGTCAGATTGTTTGTGCTTTCTCTGTTGCTTGTTTATTTTTTCTTTCTATATTATTTTTAGGTTATCAAATGTATTTAAGTTTTTCATAAGATAATGTCAGGGAGGCTGTATGAGGATGGGTGGTTAAAGGGGTTGGCCGCAGGACTTGCGCAGCAGGTGTTGGATTAACGTATAGTAATTAAATATACTTTACATTAGAAAAACCATGGACATTCACAGAAAAAAACCAAAGATTACAGGAACGTTGTATTTAGGCTCACATTTTAAAAATATAAAACAACAAAAATGAACTTGTTATAGTTGTAGTTATCTCAAGTAACTATAACTCACGCCCTAAAGTAACTATAACTCACACCATTGCCATGCACTGCTAATTACCCTTCAAATGACAACACTCATGACACTTTGAGACCATCATTGATAATATCAATGTAATATTTGCAGTAACACTTTTGAGGAAAAAACTGTGCATGGCGGGGGCATGAGTTATAGGTACCTTAGAGCACAAGGTATTGTTAGTTGAGTTAACTACAACTATAACAGCTGAATTTCTATGGTTTCATTTGTTTAAAATGTTAGCCTAACGCTAACGTCCCTCTAACCTTCAGTTTTTTTTAAATGAATATATCTATATGTGTGTGTGTGTTTTAAAATGTCATTATAAATGTTAAATATTTGAATTTCATAATTAAAAAATGAAAATAGGTTTTGAATATGTGTTTGTATATATATATATATATATATATACCTATATATATATATATATATCAACAAAAAACCTTCTTGAAAAGAAGATAGTGTCACAGCCACTTACTGGTTACGGAAAATATCTTTTAATAAGGCAGACAAACAAAACGGCAAAAAAGGTTCTCTAAAGCGTTTCAGGAGATTCTGCTCCCTTGCTCACAGAGATATTCAACCCATTTCCCTTTCCATTATAAACATAAACACAAAACAAAACAAAAAAACAGACTATATTTAGTACATGCACACCTAGAAGCCATCTTAAAGTGACTGGGAATACTGTCTTATTTTAGTTTAACCCCTTAGACTGAGTATTGCCATGTTTTTTTCAAATTTTTTCCAATTTTTTTTAATTTTTCAAACATATTATTTATACACATTATATATAGTTCTTGACATTCCCATAATACTCATCTTACTTAATTCTCAATCAAGAAGTTACCTTAACTTCTTAGCTTGTTAAATACTCAAACCTCTCATGGTGTTCCTCCTACTTGTACCCATTCATGTAGTCCTTTAATTTTGTAGATATAATAGCTCTTTGCTTTTTTTCATTTGGTCACTACGACCCCCTGCCAAGGAAAATGGAAATGGGAAAACATTATTGACATCATGACTCTAAATAAATCATATAAAAATCATATGAAAAGCAAATTACTGATGCTCTTTCAACAGCTACTTATTAGTTTCACGACCAGTCAGTATAAATGTACAAATAATTCTTCATCCTTGTTCATTCCTGTCGGTTCCATTGTATTACACTTAACAATCAACCGTGATTCCAATTTTCTTAGATCCAGAGTCCTGTTACCACCCCTCATTTTCATTACAATCCTATCCAGAACCATAAATTGAAGTTTATTTTCATTTTTGTCATGGTGTTCCTTGAAGTGTCTCGCCACAGGATATGATTTATCCTCATTCCTAATTGCTCTAATATGTTCTAAAATGCACTTTTTTGCCATGTGTATTCTACTACCAATGTAGAATTTATTACATGGGCATTTTAAAGCATAAATACAGTAGTCAGATGTGCATGAGACATGCTTTCTTATAATTAATGGTTTTGATGTTCCTGGAAAGTGCACCTCCTTACAATTAAAACTGTACTTACAAGCTTTGCATTTACCACAAGTATAAAAACCCTGTATAAACTTTGCTTTTTCATTACTGGATATTGAGCTGTGGCTGAGCATATCTTTCAAGGAACGACTTCTTCTAAGTGTAAAGGCTGGATAATCATCCAATAGTTTACCTATATTCTCATCGGTTTTAAGTGCTGGACAAAAGTTTGAAAAGGCTTTTTTAATGTTGTTTACCCCAGTGTGGTACGAAGTGATGAATCTTATCTTAGTATTCTCTTTTTTGGTATCATTCAATTTATAAACCAACAGATCATCCCTTTTAGTTTGTCGGACCCTTCTAATGGCTTTTTCTATAACAGCCTGTGGGTAACCCCTTTCACGAAATATTTTGACCGTTACCTCCACCTCACTCTCAAATGTAGTGTCTAAACTACAGTTCCTTCTTGCCCATAGCAATTCCCCATAGGGAATGCTATAGATCAGATTTTTTGGGTGGCTGCTCATAGCGTGAAGAAGGCTGTTTCCTGCAGTGTTTTTCCTGTATAATTCACATTCCAATTTATCATTTACTACCTTGATTTTCACATACAAAAACTCCAGTTCAGAGAGATTCATTGTGCAACTAAACTTGAGATTTAGTTGATTATTATTCAATTCCTCAACAAAATTGAGGGCCGATTCTGTGTCAGAGATATTTCTTTTAGAGAGATTGACAACTGTCCTTTTCTTCATTACTTCATTGATGATTGGCCCCTTGTCTGTACTCCCATTGGGCCTTCCTTCAGATCTCTGAAACCTCTACTTGGTCTTCATCCTCTTCCTCAACCTGGATGGGATCCTCTTCCTCTTCCCGTTTGGCCCATTGATCTTCCTTGGGCTATCAGGTTGAATTCCTTTAAAACATTGTCTTTTACTCGCTCCTATTCCTTTGTTTTAAGGTGCGACCCTGGTGCAATGTAATCTCTCCCAGCCGGGTCGTGGCAGTGATATTCCACAGATGTACAGCGCTTACGAGAGTGGGGGAATTCCAGGGAACGCCGGGTCGCAGCGATGATCGTTCGGCAAACAAGAAGCATTTTTCAAAGCGCTAGGGCCATACTTATAGCCCAGGTTGTGGCGGTGATCTTGCCACACAGAAAGCGCTTTCAAAGCGCGGGGCACGAGAATGAAGGTGCTCTCTGAAGCGCCTGCACCACGGAACTAGCACTCATGAAGCGCTCTCTTCTCTCCAGGAAAGGTGGGCTGCCCTAGACTCCAAGAGGGGCCCAGCTGTCACACTCTTCATTCTGTCGGCAGTTGCAAGGGTCAGGGGCTACAGCACCCTGCCCCTGGAGACAAGAAAAGGGGAGAAGCACAGGGCTGGCAGGCCCAACAACAGGTCAGCACAAGGGGTGCAGGTGATGGCAGTTGCTTCTAGTGACCAGGCAGGTCACAGGTTAGCACAGTAGCAGCAGTCCAAGGTGGTCCTGGTGAGTCTTCTCAGCAGCGTCCTGATTCCAATTCCAGGTAGGGTTTCTGGAGTCCCAAGAATGTCTAAATTGTGGGGAAAATTCCCCTGTACTTATATTAAGTTTACAGTGTGTTTTACAATGGGGAGGAGAGGGGGTTCCAACTGTTACAACTGGTTCTGGGAGTGCCCTTTCTCTCCTCCAGCACAGGCTCCAAACATCAGTGAGGGGTAAACAACCCTATTGTGCAAGGCAAGGACACAGCCTTTACAAATGCCTCTCCCTTCTCTCAGCCCAGGAAGGCTATACAATATGTAGATGCACCTGTGTGACACCTCCACCCTCCCTGTCTACAGACTGCCTGAAAAGTAAGCACAAAGCCCCAACTGTCAGTCTGCCCAGACGTGGATTGGAGGCAAGCTGCAAAACACCAGAGTCATAAGCACAGATAAATACACACTTTCTAGAAGTGGCATTTCTGTAATAGTAATAAAAAATATACCTACACCAGTAAGCTGCATTTCTTCACTATCACAACCATACCAAACATGCCTACACTACCCCTCATAAATCAGACAATACCCCTTACACATAAGGCACGGCATTTCTAATGCAATCCAATGAGAAGGCAACACTCACAGCAGTGAGACACCAGGTTAGGCAATTTGTCACTACCAGGACAGCCCACGCAACCCTGCACATGTCCTGCCTTCTACATTCATGGAACCCTGCCCATAGTGCTAGCTAGGGCGTACCTTAGGGGTGACTTACATGTAGTAGAAGGGGAGTTCTGGGCCTGGCAAGTAAATATAGATGTCAGGTCCCTGTGGCATAAAACTCCGCACACAGGCCCTGCACTAGCAGTCCTGAGATAGGTTTGACAGGCTACTTCAGTGGGTGGCACAAGCAGCGCTGCAGGCCCACTAGTAGCATTTAATTTACAGGCCCGGGGTATAGGGATACCACTTTACAAGGGACTTATAGGTAAATTAAATATGACAATTAGGTATAAGCCAATCATACCAATTTTGTAAGGGAGAACACATGCACTTTAGCACTGGTTAGCAGTGGAAAAGTGTTCAGAGTCAAAACATGAGCCAACAATGGTCAGAAAAATAAGGAGGTAAAAGGCAAAAAGTCTGGGGAATGACCCTGTAAAAGGGCCAGGTCCAACAACATCTCAAATGACATCGCTGATGACATCATCCAGTCTGTGTTAGTGTGTAAACAATGTTTACAAAAGTCAAAGATATGCTAAGGTATTGCATTAGTTAAATTATTATTTTTCAAGTGATAGTCTTAATGATACTATTTGTAATGTTTCTGATGTGAGTGCATATGTAATGTCTGCATTTGTATGTGAGTGGATTTGTGAGTGGTTGTAGAGTTGGACAAGTGGCTGTCTCATTAGGCTGTTTGAATGAATGAATGGGTTTCTCTGTGGGTCTGTGCTGTTGTATATTGTTAGAACTGGGGTCTTTGGTTGGCAGTCAGGTTACCCTCTTTCCAAGCAAGGAACCTCACTTTAGTCAGGGTAAAGGAGAATCACCCTCAGTTAACCCCCACTCACCCCTATGGTAGCTTGGCACGAGCAGGCAGGCTTAACTTCAGAAGCATTGTGTAAATTATTTGTACCAACACACACAGTAATACAGTGAAAACACTACAAAATGGACACCACACCAGTTTAGAAAAATAGGTAATATTTATCTAAATCAAACAAGACCAAAACAACAAAAATTCAAAATTCACAAGTCAAGATGTGAATTTTCAAAAGAATAAGGCCCTCATTACAACATTGGTGGTAAATCCCACTTACCGCCGTGCAGAAGACCGCCAACACACCGCTGCAGCGGCGGAACTCCGCTACAGCTATTTCGACCCACAGGTTAGAAACCGCCAAAATCCAGACACCCACACAAGTTCGCCACACCAAAGGTCAGTGATAAACTGGCGATAACAAAACCTCCACCGTCACGGCAACAGGAATACGCCCACACTATCACGACCCACGAATCCACGCGGTGGTCTTTCAAGCGCGGTATTCCATTGGCGGTACACACCGCCGCGCTCAAAATACACACACATATACAAAACACAACCACATTGGACAATTCGAAATACACACGCCTGAGAAACATACACACACCACTCCCACACACTCAATACAATATAAAACACACACCCACATCACCCACAAACCCCTACGACAAAAATTGAGAAAGAAAGACAGAGCGAGAGACCACCATCAACAATACTAGCATCCACAGGCACACGACACCATCACTCACACAACATCCATACACCTCAGACAACACACACAAACACATCCCCTCACACATCACAACACACACCACCCCACACATCACCCACACCACACCATGGCCCCGCAAAGACACCCCAGGTTCTCTGAGGAGGAGCTCAGGGTCATGGTGGAGGAAATCATCCGGGTAGAGCCACAGCTATTCGGATCACAGGTGCAGCACACCTCCATAGCTAGGAAGATGCAGCTATGGTGCAGAATCGTTGACAGGGTCAATGCAGTGGGACAGCATCCAAGAACACGGGATGACATCAGGAAGAGGTGGAATGACCTACGGGGGAAGGTGCGTTCCGTGGTCTCAAGACACCAGATTGCAGTTCAGAGGACTGGCGGCGGACCCCCACCTCCTCCCCCACAACTAACAACATGGGAGGAGCAGGTCTTGACTATACTACATCCTGAGGGCCTCTCAGGAGTAGCAGGAGGAATGGAATTTGGTAAGTCAAATCTTAACTATTACATCCCTCACCCTACCTGCATGGTATCACATACCCCACCCTCACCCCCATCACTCCAACACCTCACATATGCCCCACTATCACAACCCACACATCCCAATACCAAGCCCTGCATGCAACAACAAAGCGTGGACACCCATCACCAAAGCATGTCCACTACAGATACCCACACAGACCCCAAACCAAATATCACACAATGACCTAGACAAGAATGCAAGCACTGGAGTACAGGGTCACTCACCCATTGCACATGATGGCAAACACAGATGCAATAATCATGCCTTTACACTCCTGCAGGACCCCCACCCAACGTCACCGGACAGGAGGTTCCAGACATGTCCACTCCCCCCACAGAAGAGGCCCACAGTGATGACAGCAGCTCTGTCCAACTGGATCAAGATGCCCAGCCCGGCCCATCTGAGACCTCGGGACAGTTGGTTCCCCTGACACTGGCACATGCCACCACAGAGCCTCCCCCCTCAGGAAACACCAGCACAGCACCCACCCAGCGGGCCCATCACTCTGTCCCCAGGACACGTCAAGCAGCAGTGTGTCCACCACTACATGGAACCCAGGCAAACCCACCACTCCAGGAAAATCAGGGACTTGGGGGCAGTGGCAGTGGGCACCCGGTTCAGGGGACAGAGGAACAGGAATACAAGGGAGCTGGGAGGACTGCTGTGCAACAGGGGGAGGACAGGCCCAGGGAACCCACTCTCCACAAGGCCCTCTCCAACATCATGGGAGCGTACTGTCATTCCCAGGAGACGATGGCAATGGTACTGGCCAAATTTCAGGAGACCCAGCGGCTGCAGGAGGAACAGTATTTGGGGATCAGGGAGGAACTCAAGTCCATCAACACCACCCTGGTCACCATTGTAGGGGTGCTGAAGGACCTTGTGAACACCAGGAGGGACACTGTGGCACAACAAGGGGCCCCTGACACTAGCCTGGATGATTAACAGCCCACGACCTCCGCCCGTGCTAGTGGACAGGAGGCACCGCCACAGGACCACAACACCAGCACCCCACCCCCTGCAGATGGAGAACCACCCCACAAACAGTCCCTGAGATCCAGGACAAAGACAGAGTACAATGCCAAGACTCCCGCCAGGAAATGAGACCACCCTGAATGTCATCCTTCTGTCCCACTTCATCACCCTGTCCATCCATCAACTGCCCTAGCTCCACTTCCTATGCCCCTTTGGACAATGCACCTGTGAAACAAATAGACTGGACTCTGCCATGGACAATCCTCCACCATCACCCCTGCCCATTTTACAACCCCCTTCCCCACTATTTTGCACTGAAATAAACACACTTGAATCACAAAAAAATATGGAGTCAGTCTGTGCTTTCACAAATGTGTATTTGCAATAACTAAGAAAAATAGCAATGTTCATTGTATTGTCAACATACCTATATCACACAGCTCTAGTCCATTAGGTAATATAGCAGAGGTCACACAGTGGTACCCACATCTGTGAAATGGAAAGGCAAAGTGACAAGTCAGGATCCATACACTGGGTGAAAGTGACAGACATATGATAGGTCTAACAATTGTATGAGATGTGTGAGCCAGTGACATCTTCTTACCTGTGTCTCACTGGAGGTATTGCTGGATAACGTTGTCTCTGTTGTCGATATCCTCTTCTTCTGCCTCCTCTTCTTCACTGTCCACAGGTTCCACAGCTGCCACAAGACCTCCTTCTGGACCATCCTCCTGCAGAAAAGGTACCTGTCATCGCAAAGCCAGGTTCTGCAGCATACAGCAGACCACGATGATCTGGCACACCTTCTTTGGTGAGTAGTAGAGAGAACTACCTGCCATATGGAGGCACCAGAACCTGGCCTTCAGGAGGCCGAAGGTCCTTTTGATCACTCTCCTAGTTCGCCTATGTGCCTAATTGTAGCTTTCCTCTGCCCTTGTCCTGGGATTTCTCACTGGGGTCAGTAGCCAGGACAGGTTGGGGTACCCAGAGTCACCTGAAAATGTCGAGGGACAGCTGTTAGACACACACTAACCCTTAGGGACAACCCCAGACCCAGACAACTATTCACACAGTATAGAGTTCTTGTCCTCACCTATTAGCCACACACTGTGCCTCTGGAGTTGCCCCATCACATAAGGGATGCTGCTATTCCTCAAAATGTAAGCGTCATGCACTGAGCCTGGAAACTTGGCATTCACATGGGAGATGTACTGGTCGGCCAAACACACCATCTGCACATTCATTGAATGGTAGCTCTTCCGGTTTCTGTACACCTGTTCACTCCTGCAGGGGGGTACCAAGGCCACATGTGTCCCATCAATGGCACCTATGATGTTGGGGATATGTCCCAGGGCATAGAAGACACCTTTCACTGTGGGCAAATCCTCCACTTGAGGGAAAACGATGTAGCTGTGCATGTGTTTCAGCAGGGCAGACAACACTCAGGGCAACACATTTGAGAGCAATGTGCCTGTCACTGTGTGTATGCAAGGCCTAGGTAGGTGTGACACATTTAAAAATAATGCCATGTGGCTCCCTGAAATGGCGGCTGCCTGACCTGTAAGGTGGGACAAGGGGATGTGAGGTAACTGTGCTGGCGTTGTACACCGTCATGGTAGGCGGTCAAAGACCGCGGCGCAATTCTGCATTGGTTAAAATTGTACCCTATGGGTCCCAGGAGGCAATGACGATGTACGCCGGCGGTGATGGTACGCACCGCTGCGTACGTGACTGTCATTTTCTGTCTGTTCACTCACTTGATACCTGACCTTTGACAGGAGAGGACCTACACTGCAAGTGCTGCTGTGACCTCAGTCTGGAAGCGACGATGGCTCATGTGTCTTGGGAAAGGGCCCCTGCCTGCACTTGAGAGGAGTTGGAGAAGTTAGTGGATGGGGTCCTCCCCCAGTACACGCTACTCTACGGTCCTCCAGACAAACAGGTGAGTACACTGTGAGCATGCTGTATGGGCAATGCCTGTTTGGAGTGGTGTGGATGGAAGATACAGGGGTGGGGACTGAGGCCTGCATGAGTGGACGGTGAGTGTATGTGCATCAGGGCAAAGGTGGGAACGTGTGTCAATGACTGTGACGGTCAGGATGGTTAAAGATTTTCCTTTTCCCCCGTACTATTCCTCTAGGTCAGCGCCCACCAGAAGAAAGATATTTGGCGTGGCATCGCCAAGGACGTCCAGACCCTGAGGGTCCACCACAGATGGAGCACCCACTGCCGTAAAAGACGGGAGGACATTCGCCGCTTGAGCAAGAAGATGGCGGAGGCCCAGCTGGGGATGGCCTCCCAACGTGGGAGGGGTGCCTGTCGCACCATGACCCCCCTGATGTTCCAGATCCTGGCTCTGGCATAACCGGAGTTGGATGGGTGATTGAGGGCATCACAGCAGCCACAAGCGGGTGAGTACACTCTCATTCAGCTGACTCTGCGCGCATTACGAGGTGCTGGGTTGGGGAGGTGGGCTGTGTGTTCCCCTAGGCCAGAGCGAGTTTTGTAGGCAAGGTCCCTTCGTGAGGCAGGCTATGTGGCACCCCAACCCCACGAGTGGTAAGAGCCAACTACACCTAGTCAGGCTCCTGTGACTTCCATGTGTGCAGCAGTCGGGCATAGGCCTTGTACCCCATGTCCCTGTGATTAATTAGGGAACTCTAAGTGCATGGCGTAGTGCAGAGGGCTACTGTGTCTGTAGTGTCCGCGAACGGTAGTGGTATTGCATGCACTGAACATGTCTTTCTTCTGTCTTTTCCCCCCGCTTTTTGTGGTCTCCCTGTTCTTCTGTGCATTAGCATCATCAGGTGGAGGAGCAGTGGCGCCGGAGCAGGAGGGAGCTGCATCCCACATGGCCCTGGAGGGCGAGGGGAGCTCCACGGCGGGGACAGGATGTGACATCAGCGACAGCGACTCTTCCTCTGACGGGAGCTCTCTTGCGGTGGCGGGCCCCTCTGTGCCCCCCGCATTCAACAGGTACAGCCGCCACCCCCTCTACCAGCACCGCCCTCCCAGCAACCCCTCAGTGTGTGTCTCGTGGCCGCTCACCCAGGAGGATGGGCATCTCCTTCGCCCCAGGAACCTCAGGCCCTGCCCCAGTCAGCCCTGCTGCCCTCAGTGAGGATTGACCTCCTGAGATCCCTCACTGTTGGGCAGTCTACCATTCTGAATGCCATCCAGGGTGTAGAGAGGCATTTGCAACAAAGAAATGCATACCTGGAGGACATTCATTCTGGCCAGGCAGCCCAACAAAGAGCATTTCAGGCTCTGGCCTCAGCACTGATGGCAGCCATTGTCCCTGTGTCCAGCCTTCCCGCTCCAACTTCCTCCACCCAGACCCATTCCCCTGTACCGCAGCCTATCCCAAGCACACCATCAGACCAGCATGCACACACCTCAACACACAAGGGTGGCTCTGTCAAACATTAGCACCACACATCCCACAGGCACTCATGCAAGCATCATACCCATGCACACATACCAACATCCACTGCCTCCACTGTGTCCCCCTCCTCCACGTCTCCCTCCTCCCTCCCTGTCTTGTCTCCACTCACACCTGCATGCACTACATCTTCAGCCACTACCTCCATCACCAGCACTCCCATCACCACACACTGCTCACGTGCACTCACCACCCCCACTGCCATTCACACATCCCCTGTGTCCTCTACCAGTGTGTTTGTGAGCCCTTCTCCCATGCTACACAAACGCAGCCACACACCCACCCAACAACCATTCACCTCACAACAGCCTCCAGCCCATGCACCTTCACCCAAAGTCAGTCAACGTACACCTCCTACAACGACTACCTCTTCCTGCACTCCCAAACCCCCTTCATCTACCCGTCCCAGTGTGTCTAAAAAGCTTTTCCTGTCTAATATTGACCTATTCCCTACACCTCCCCCCCGTCCGTCCCCTAGGGCCTGCCTTTCCAGGTCCCAACCCAGCACTTCATCCACCACATCACCAGGCACAGTGGTGCCAGCAACTGCGGGCTTTTGGAGTGCGCCAAGCAACAGGGCTGCCAGTGTTCCAAGGAGCGAGGGCAAGGACATTCCGCCACCTCCAAAAGTAAAAAAGTTGCCCACATCCCGGAGGTAGAAGGCGAAAACACTTGCCACCAAGGGCTCAGGCAAAACAAAAGTGGATAGTGGCAAGACAGCTGTGCCACCATCCAAGGTGGGGAAGGGCCAGAAAATCAAGGGCAGGTCCACGTCGACGCCAACCTGCATAGCGGACAAGACCGCCACCAGCACTGCCACCTGCACCGCCACCAGCACCGCAGTCACTGAGCCCACCACCAGCACCGCCACCACAAAGACCGCCACCAGCACCGCAGTCACTGAGCCCGCCACCAGCACTTCCGCCACAAAGACCGCTGCCACTGAGCCCGCCGCCAGAACCAATGCCACAGAGCCTGCCGCCAGCACCGATGCCACAGAGCCTGCCACTAGCACGGATGCCACAGAGCCCGCCGCCAGCACCGATGCTACAGAGCCCGCCACAAGTACCGATGCCACAGAGTACGCCGCAAGCACCAATGCCACTGACCCCACCGCAAGCACCAATGCCACTGATACCACCGCCAGCACTGCCAGTGGCCCCGTGACATCCTGAGCCAGTGGCACCACCGCAGACATGGCTGCCATCCCCAGTGGTCAGTCGTGCGAGCCTGGTGGACAGTTCCGGGAGCCTGGGCAGCTTGCATGTTGCACCACCGTTAGTGGAGTATCACATCCACTACCTCAGTCCTTGGCAGAATGAAGCACTATGGCCATCAAGCCCCCTCCAGAACCAGTGGAGTATCACATCCACTACCTCAGTCCTTGGCAGGATGAAGCACTCTGGGCACAAAGCCCCCTCCAGAATCAGTGGAGAATCACATCCACTACCTCAGTCCTTGGCAGGATGAAGAACTCTGGGCACAAAGCCCCCTCCAGAACCAGTGGAGAAAGGCATCCACTACCTCAGTCCTTGGCAGGATGAAGCACTCTGGGCACAAAGCCCCCTCCAGAACCAGTGGAGTATCACATCCACTACCTCAGTCCTTGGCAGAATGAAGCACTCTAGGCACCAAGCCCCCTCCAGAACCAGTGGATAAAGGCATCCGCTACCTCAGTCCATAGCAGGATGAAGCACTCTGCGCACCAAGCCCCCTCCAGAACCAGTGGGGACTGTTATCCACTTGAGAGACTGTGGCTTTGCACTCCCCAGGATAAAGCAGTGGGCAACCCACCCACTTGAGAGACTGTGGCTTTGCACTCCCCAGGATAGAGCAGTGGGCAACCCACCCACTTTGGAGACTTGAGAGTCTGTGGCTTTGCACTCCCCAGGATGGAGCAGTGGGCAACCCACCCAATTGAGAGACTTGAGAGACTGTGGCTTTGCACTCCCCAGGATGGAGCAGTGGGCAACCCACCCACTTGAGAGACTTGAGAGACTGTGGCTTTGCACTCCCAGGATAAAGCAGTGGGCAACCCACCCACTTGAGAAACTTGAGAGACTCTGGCTTTGCACTCCCCAGGATGGAGCAGTGGGCAATCCACCCACTTGAGAGACTTGAGAGACTGTGGCTTTGCACTCTCCAGGATAAAGCTGTGGGCAACCCACCCACTTGAGAGACTTGAGAGACTGTGGCTTTGCACTCCCCAGGATACAGCAGTGGGCATGGGGCCCCCTCGTGGAGCTGGCGTCGAACACTCATCCGGCTGAGGTCCCCCCCCCCTTCCTCCTTAGGTGCCTGTTTCATTTCGATCTGATGCCCCTGCAGTGTTCTCTCCGTTTGGATCCTGGTATCGAGTGTGGGCCTCGCCCATGCATTTTGGGCCCAGTGGTCCACCCACGGACTATGAATGGTGCACTATCTGGACTTGTGTAGTTGGTGTACATAATTGTTTATACTGTATTTCATGTTTTGACTAATGGATTTTTATTTATTACAATAGTTCAACTCATTTCCTTTTGTCCTTGCGTTCTTCCAGGGGGGTGAGGGGGTGTGTATATTTAATGTTGCAGCATGTGTTTGTGTGTATGGTGTTGTGGGTGGGGGTGGGGGTGCTGCGTGTTGTGTGTGTCACTCTCTTTTCCCTCTCCCCTCCCTTGTGTTGTAGGTGCAGTACTCAGCGTGGTCATCGCTGCCGTCTTTCGTGCTCCTGGTAGAGGAGCAGGAATACCATTGCAGGGAGTATTTGGAGTTCTGGATCCATGGCGTCCTGATTCCTCGTGGAATGTGTAGAGGTGAGTGTTTTCCCGTCCAAGTCCTGTTTCCGCCATGTTTTTGTTTGCGTTGGTTCCGCCCCGGAAAAGGTGGCGGATTGGCCTCTCATAATAGTGTGGGCGGTACATTGTCTTCCGCCTGTCTGTTGGCGGTGACCGCCGCAGTGTTTGTTTCTACCACCGTGGCGGTCGGAGTGTTAAAATGGCTGTGTATGTTGGCGGTTTCCGCCATGGTCGATATTCCATTTTTTTTACCGCCGGCCTGTTGGCGGTCTTACCGCCGCTTTAACACTGACCGCCAGGGTTGTAATGAGGGCCTAAGTCTTAGGCCCTCATTATGACTTTGGAGGCCAGGTGACCGCTACCCCGGCGCTGGCGGTAGTACCGTCGCCACGCCGGTAGTAATGACTGCCAAATAATGACCATAGCGGTGATCCCTCCCAAAGACAGCCAATGTACCAAACCAACTGCCAGCACGGTATGACCACTGAACACGGCGGTAGCCACCTACAGGCAAGTGGAAGACAAGAATACGCCCAACATATTATGAAATAGCACACCACCAGGATTTCTGGGGCGGTATCAACGCCACCAAAAGCTTGGCAGAAACACATCATATAAATGGAGACACTCACCTCCAGGGACACAGAGGAGTCCATGTCCGCTATGCAACCTGAACTGCAAGTCTTCCCGATGCTGTACCACGCCATGGCCGTCCTGGAGCACCAACGCCGACGGTGAGTACAGCCGCCTAGCACACAAAGGAGGGAGGGAGGGGAGAGTGACAAACACACGCACAACACACACCGTACACACACACACAGAACCAGCTGCCGAGTAAATCAACTGTAACAGGACCCAGGAGCAAAGAAAGCCAGAACACATACTTTTGATCCAACTACTGCAATTCTGTTGGATAACGAGCCCAAAAAAATACAGAACTGCATATTTACATGCAGCCTCAATGGCCAGTTCAAAGTCTGTAATGCCCACAGGGAAAAGTCCAAGCCCCAACTTGACTCCTGACAACACCGGGTCTCCACTGTTCAGGGGCATCATATTGGAAATTGGCAGGTACCTCAGGGGGTGGATGGGGGAGCTTCTCATTGGGAGGGGACTCCTTGCCCTCTGGTTCTGGAGGGGCTCCGTGGCCTCTGGTTCTGGGGGGTCTTTGCCCTCTGGTTCGGGAGGGGGCTCCTTCGCCTTAGTTTTGGAAGGGGACTCCTTGGCCTTAGTTTTGGGAGGGGCCTCCGTGGCCTTCGTTTTGGGAGGGGTCTCCTTAGCCTTCATTTTGGAAGGGGTCTCCTTGGCCTTTGCTTTTGGAGGTGGCTCCATGGTTTTGGTTGTCTGTTAGGGAGGGGGCAGCACATTAGCCCTCCATTTTGGGGCCGGAGGAGTGTCCCTGGGGTGGGGGGCTGGCATCGCATTTGTGTGCCTTATAGTGGCAGCTGGAGACTTTGAGGGTGGAACAGGGTCATACTGGGTGCTGAAGGAACTAGGTTGGGGGGTGGGGCCTTCCTCTTACGGGCAGAACGGGGTGGGAGGGAAGAGGTCAAGATGGGAAAGGAAAACCTTTAGGGGCCAATGGGGCCGAATGTGGGAGGAGGGATAGGAGTGGAGGTAGACGGAGTGGTTGTAGGAGGAGGCGGTGTGCTGGACTTGGGTGGAGGTGAATGGACAGTGTGCGTGTGTGAGGTGGATGGCTGTTGGGGGTATGACTGTGAGCGTTTGTGTGTCTTTGGAGGGAGCAGAAAGGGTGGGGGAGGTCAAACAGGATATGTGGATGGATGTTATGGTGGTGTTTGCAAGTGAGGTGGGTGTGCTGCATTAGGTGGTGATGGTGGTGGTGGTGACTACGCATGTGGTGTGTGGTGTACATCTCTGCAGGTCTGCTGTTGTGGTGACTGTGGGCAAGGCTGTGCAGGTGCCAGGTTCAGGGGCTGTTGATGCAGTGCATGCAGGTGTGAGTGTGGATGTGACTGTGGGAGAGGAGGAGGAGGAGTGGGAGACAGTGGAGGCAGTGGATGATGTTGCGTGTGCATCTATTGTTGGCTGTGTGAGTGCTTGTAGATTGAAGTGTGGTGTCTGTATTTGTCTGTGAGAGTCTTGTGTGATATTATGTGTGCATGCTCGTCAGAATGTGTACGTGGGATGGGTTTGGGGTGAGGAGACTGGGACAGGGAAGTGGTAGTTGGAGGGGGGACGGAAGAAACAGGGGCACTAGTTGCCATCAGTGAAGAGGTCAGAGCCTGAAGCGATCGTGGTATGGCCGCCAAGCCACTGTGAATGCCCTCCAGGAAGGCATTGTATTGCTGCATCTGGGATTCTAGCCACTGGATGACATTCACTATGATTGACTGCCCTACAGAGATGGGTCTCAGGAAGTCAATAGCCTCCTCAGTGAGGGCAGCAGGGCTGAGTGTGGCAGGGCCTGAGTTGCCTGGGACGAAGGAGATCCCCGCACGGGAAGCTTGGTGGGTGGCTACTGGGATGGCGGTGCTAGTACGAGGGTGGTGGTAGAACTTGTAGCTGGGGTGTTCCCAGAGGGATCCACCACGACCAGGGAACTCCCATCTGAGGAGGAATCAGAGTTAGTAGTATCAGCTCCTGTCCCCGCTGTGGTGCTTCCCTCTCCCTCTGTCCCACTTGTCCCCTCAGCATCGGTGGACTCTGCCTCCTGGGTCCCATGGGCTGCTGCTCCAACACTCGCCGGTGCCCCTGCTTCTTTGCCAGATGATGCTAATGCACACATGGACAGGATGGCAAAAGGAGAGGGGGTAAGAAAGCAAGCACAGGGTCAGTCACAGCACCAACAGCACAGATGACATACACATCACTGTCACACAATGAGACGGAGAATGGGCAGTATGGACCACAATGGCATACCATTGGCTAAGTACCACACCAGGTAGGAGCCAAACACTGTCATCTGCACACCAATTGGGACCAGCAAAGCCCTGTCTACCAAAGATAGCTAGCTGACTAGCTATCAAAAACATGCATTTCACCCAATTAACCTAAGCCGGACCACGCAGCAATGTCTAAACTGGCATATTGTGGAATCCACTGACTAGTACCCTGCACCCAAATCCCTTGCCAGGCAGCAGAGATGGTTGTCAAACACACTGTACTTACCTCTTGTGTTTGCTGTGATGCCCTCAAGCACCCATCTCTGGGTAGGCCACCGCCAGTGGGGTCAGGTTCGAACTGCCACCTCTCCCGCATTGGGAGGTCGTCGCCAGCTGGGCATCCGTGGTCTTTAGGGCCCAGCATCTCAGGTCCTTCCACCGTTTCCTGCAGTGGGTGCTCCACCTGCTATAGACCCCTAGGGTCCGCGCATCCTGGGCGATGGCATGCCACAACCCCTTCTTCTGATGGGCGCGGACCTGCAGAGGAAACACAACCGGAGGGACAACATGAACCAGACAATCCAGCCTGTCACACATATGGCCTACAAACTGCATTTGCCCCTCATCAGGAACACACATGACCCGTAACTCTGCATTAACACTGCCACCAGCCATACCCACCCAAATGACACACTGCCAGCACACAGACATACACACATCTACAGGCAGCCATGTCACATGCAATGTACCCATGGTGTACTCACCTGTTGGTCTGGAGGCCCATACAACTGCCCTTACAGGGGTAGGACCCCATCCATGAGTCTCTCAAACTCCTCCGACATGAAGTCTGGGGCCCTTTCCCCTGTTGCACTGGCCATGGCAGGTTCCAGACACAGGTCACAGCAGCACACACAGTGGAGATGTCGCCCTGTGGAAAGTCAGGAATCAAGTGAAGTGGTAGAAAGAAAATGGTGGCCACATCCTCGGCGCCATCACCGCCGGCGTTGATTATCATTGGTTCCCATACTCCGTAGAGGGCCATGTTAGCCAATGAGGAATTTCACGGCGGTGCAGACCGCCTCCCGCCATGACAAAAACACCAACGGAGTGAGGTCACTTCCACCTGTTCCTGCATACAGGACAGGCGGTTGCCATTTTCTGCTGCTAGTTCACATGTACAGATTTAAAAGTGTGTCATTGTATTCAAATGTACACACCTATACAATTCCAGTGTCCTACATACAAGCATGCTCTGTGTACACTGCTGTAGTGTGTTCATAGTTCCTGTTGTCACTCCCTTCTTATTTTTGGTTCCCTGAGGTACCAACCACTGCTGAGGAATAGGAGGAGGAGGCAAGCACCCATGTACAGACCCCTTGTGGACTTGGCTACACTTATCATTTGGACAAGGCCACAATCACAGAGCTGTGTGCACAATCGGAGCTTGATCTGCTACTTGCTATCCGTTGCACAACAGCAATACCCCCTCTTGTGCAGGTACTCTCAGTGCTTAATTTCCTGGAAACTGGCTCTTTCCAGGTGACAGTTGGCTTGGCCACAGGAATGTCACAGTTCTCTATTGTGCCTGCAAGGGTTTTGGCAGCCTTGCTCAAACACATGTGCAGCTACATTGCTTTCCCCGACATAGATGAATTAATCACTGTGAAGGCTGGATTCTATGCAATGGGTCATATACCACATGTTATTAGGGCCATTGACGGGGACCCATAATGCCTTAGCCACCCTCCCCTGGGCCAATGAACAAGTGTATAGGAACAGGAAGAGTTTCCACTCACTAAATGTGCAGATGGTGTGCCTCGCTGACCAGTACACCTCCCACGTCACTGGCAAGTATCCTGGGTCAGTGCATGATGCCTTTGTTCTGAGGAATGGCAGCATACCACAGCTGATGGCACATCTACAGAGGCACAGAGTGTGGCATATATGTGAGCCTGAGTCCCCACCCAATATATGTCAGTGTATGCCTTCAGGAGTCATACCCCATGCTATTGTGCAGGGCTAATGTGTGTCCCTCACTTCTTGCAGGTGATTCCGCCTACCCAAACCTGCCCTGGCTCCTGACCCCTGTTAGGAATCGGAGAACATGGGCTGAGAATAGGTACAATGATACTCATGGGCGTACCAGGATGATTGTTGAAAGGACCTTCGGTCTCCTGAAGGCCTGGTATAGGTGCCTCCATCTGACAGGTGGATCCCTATGCTACTCCCCTGAGAAGGTTGGCAGGATTGTTGTAGTGTGCTGCATGTTGCACAACTTGGCCCTCAGACGCCATGTGCCCTATCTGCAGGAGGAGGGGGTAACAATGCAGCTGTGGCAGCAGTGGACCCTGAGGACAGCGAGGAGGAGGAAGAGGATGTGGACAACAGGACACATATGATACAGCAGTACTTCCCATGACACTCAGATAAGACTGTTGAAGTAAACACTTCTCCATTTCACTGGTGTGCTGTGTGGCTGTAGCATTTTGCCAGTCATTACCTTTGCATCCCATCTGACTGTCACCTATGCCTTCCCTTATTGCAGACTTTGCTTTGGTTACAACAGTGTAATACTATGATGTGTAGAGACTGCTGAGACACATTTGTAGAACGGCTCAACATATTACTGGACATTTGCACAGGATCATGCAGTTCATTACAGTTCAATACATTGCACATCACCTTCAGATAAAACACTTTTTCTCAAGTTGTGTCCAAGGGTGTTTATTAAAAATTGGTATACAATGCAAAGTGGAATAGAGTGGGGTGATGGTTGGGAAAAGTTCAGTGTAGTGGGTCAGTTTGTTTGTTGCACAGGTCCAGCGTCCAAGGGCCCATTGGAAGGCGAGCAATGGCAGTTTTAAGTGTACAAGGTGACACAGTGCGACACAAGGGGGACATTCATGAGGGCTCATTTCTTGGCGGTGGTCTTGGCAACTGTCTCTGGTGTCTGTTTGGGTTGCAAGAAACGTTTGCGGGGTGGTTCACCTTCTGAAGGGAGGAGGGGTGCTGGTGGCCTGTGGGTCCTGTGGCAGGTCCTCTGTCCACTAGCTGCAGCAGATGTGGGGGGCTCGTCAGTACACTGTCTAGTGGAAGGGGCCCGCTGGTGAGCTGTGTAGTCCCTCATGATGTTAGCCATGTCACCCAGCACCCCTGCAATGGAGACCATGGTGGTATTCAGGGCCTGCAATTCTTGCTTGATCTCCTGGTGGTGTTCCCCCTGCAGCAGCTGTTTCTCCTGCATGATAGTGAACACCTGGCCCATCTTGTCCTGGGATTGCTGGTAAACGCCCAGGACATTAATGAGTGCCTCCTGGGCAGATGGTTCCCTGGCCCTGTCCTCCCCCTGGCACATAGCTGTCCTCTGACCGTTCCTAGCCCCCTGTGTCTGTGTCCCCTGAACGGTGTGCCCACTCCCACTTACCCCAGGACCCTCATTGTCTTGTCCTTCAGGTGTGGACTGAGGTCTCTGTACAGGTGGGAACACTAATGATTGATGTGTCCTGGGAATAGAGGTCTGGGGACGCTGGATGGCTGCTGTGGTTTTGGATTCTGAGGGGAAGGCTCTATAGTGGACTTTGTGAGGGATGGGGTAGCCAACTGACCAGTGGGGTCTCTGATGGGCCAGGGAGTTCATCCAGATCCAGATCTCCAGAGTTGTTGTGATCACTGGGGGCATCGTCTGGTGGGGGATTGCATAGCAGTGGTACCTCCCCGGCATCCTGCTAATTCAGTGAGTCCCTCAGGATGCAGGATTGCCAAGACTTGCTCCTCTCATGCTGTAAGCTGTGGGGGGGATGGGAGCCTACCACCAGTCTTCCTGATGGAGAGCTGGTGCCTTGCTGCAATGGAACGCACCTTCTCCCATAGAGAATTCCACCTCTTCCCGATGTTGTCCCTTGTGTGTGGATGTAGTCCCACGGAATTCACCCTGTCCACGATCCTCCACCATAGCTCCATCTTCCTGGCAATGGATATCTGCTGGACCTGTGCTCCAAACAGCTGTGACTCTACCCTGACTATTTCCTCAATCATGACCCGCAACTCCTCATCGGTGAAATGGGGGTGCCTTTGTGGGGACATGGGTGTTGTGTGGTGTGTATGTTGTGCAGAGGGTTATGGGGTGGGGTATGTGGTGTGTGGTGCATTGCGGATGAATAGGTAGTTGTGATATGAGTGTGCAGTTCTGTTTTTAGATTAGCGTTGCAAAATGTAGCCATCTTCTCGTGTTAGCAAAGGATTGTAGGTGATGTGGGAGTGTGTGTGGGGTGTGTGTGTTTGTGTCAGGTGTGAGTTTTTTGTTCTGGCCAATGTTGTCTTGTTTTGTATTTGAATGGCCATATCCGCTGCATCGGTTTTCACCGCCAATGGTTTATCGCCATTGAAATTCTTTTGTGGTGATTGGCGGGTCATTATTTGAAGGCGCAGTATTGGTGGCGTAACGGTATGGCGATAGTTCTGACAGTTTATCACATTCAGTGGGTCTGGGAATTTGTGGTTGTGGCTGTTTTCTGTCGGGTTTGTATATATCTGTCATAATCTGGCAGAAGGATGTCCGCCTCTGCAGCAGTATGCTGGCGGCAGTCAGCGCAGTGGTATCCGGTATTTACCACCAATGTCATAATGAGGGCTTTAATCCTGAGAAAACAGTGAGAATACTGGTGTTACACAAAGTACCTGGTTAGTGTAAAAAATAAAGCTGCACGGGCGAGTGTGAGTCGGAAAAGGGTAGCGATGCGTCGATTCCTTACTCGCAAGTGAGGCCGTGTGTTGTTTCCTTCTCCGCTCGGGTCAGCAATGAGTCGATTTCCAGAAGGGACACCTCAGATCCATGCAGTCAGGTTGACTTTGATGCCCAGGGATGATGCGTGGAAAATCCGGTCGCAGAGTATCAGAAAACCACACTGTGTGGGGTTTGCATAGTTATCAGCCTCTGTAAGCGGGTGTTTTGCATCATTTCTGCAGCCACAATGCGTCGATCTCTCAGCTGTGATGCAGGTGGAGCATTGATTTCAGCTGCGAAGCCGGCGGCGCGTCGTTTATCAGCTGTATTGCAGAATGTGCATCAAAAATCTCCGCGCACGACGTTCTGTGCATGGATTTTCAGTTCTTGTCTGCCAACTTCACCTTTCAAGGGCCCAGGTACTGGATAGGGTACCTCTTGGCAGGGCAGGATCTCAGCAGAGAGTCCAGGGGCTGGCAGAGGAAATCTTTGCTGGGCCTGAGACTTCAACAACAGGAGGCAAGCTCAATTTAAGCCCTTGGAGATTCTTCTCAAGCAAGAATGCACAACAAAGTCCAGTATTTGTCCCCTTTCACAGGCAGAAGCAACAATTGCAGGATAGCCCAACAAAGCACAGTCACAGGCAGGGGAAGCGCTTCTTCTCAGCTCTTCAGCTCTGCTTCTTGGCAGAGGTTCCTCTTGAATCCAGGAGTGAATCACATTTTCAGGGGTTTTGAGTCCAATACACCTTTCTGTCTTTGAAGTTGGCAAGCTTCAAAGGAAAATCTCTCTTGTTTGCAAGATCCTGACTTGCCCAGGCCTGAGGCACACGCCAGGGTGTTGAAGACTGCATTGTGTGAGGGCAGGCACAGCCCATTCAGGTTTAAGTGACCACTTTCCCCCTCCCCTCCAGCCCAGATGGCTCATCAGGATATGCAGGCTACATCCCAACTCCCTTTGTGTCACTGTCTAGAGGAGAGGTGCAAACAGCCCAACTGTCAAACTGACCCAGACAGGTAATCCACAACCAGGAAGAGTCACAGAATGGTGTAAGCAAGAAAATGCATACTTTCTAAAAGTGGCATTTTTAAACTAGCAATCTAAAACACAACTTCACTAAAAGATGCATTTTTAAATTGTAAATTTAGACACCAGGCTCCATATTTCTATCTGCTTTGAAAGGTAATCAGCACTTTAATAATATTTAAAGGCAGTCCCCATGTTAACCTATGAGCGAGATAGTCCTTGCAACAGTGAAGACTGAATTTAGTAGTATTTCACTGTCAGGACATGTAAAACACATCAGTACATCTCCCATCTTTAACATACACTGCACCCTGCCCATGGCGCTACCTAGGGCCTACCTTACAGGTGCCTTACATGTATATAAAGGGAAGATTTAGGCCTGGCAAGTGGGTACACTTGCCAAGTCAAATTGGCAGTGCAAGACTGCTCTCACAGACACTGCAGAGGCAGGTCTGACACATATTTACAGGGCTATTCATGTGGATTGCACAATCAGTGCTGCAGGACAACTAGTAGCATTTGATTTACAGGCCATAGGCACTTTTAGTGCACTTTACTAGGAGCTTACTAGTAAATCAAATATGCCAATCATGGAGAAACCAATCACCAATACAATTTAGACAGAGAGCATATGCACAAAAACAGGTCAGACAAAATAGGAGGAAGGAGGCAAAAAGATTAGGTATGAGCCTGCAAAAAGGGCTAGGTCCAACATATATGTGAATTTATGGTTCTATAGTTAGGTGTACTGGTAAGTCAAGGTGGTAAGTCAAGGAGGGCCTCATTTTGAGTTTGGCAGATGGGAAAGCTCATGCTCTAAACTACATACAGGATGACGCTTCATACGCATCGACCTCCCCGCCGGAGTCATTATGTGTTTCCTGCTAGGTCGGCGGATAGAAACCTGAGTTTCCGCCGGCCAGCCTACCTGGGAGTAGGCTGCAGCATTGTATCCGGCTTGTAATCAACATGCCACCAATGCTGTAGCCAGCAGGGTGCACCAACACCCTTGCAATGTTCTCTATCTGCAAACAGACAGTGAACATTGTGATAGTGCTGGGCAGGGTGTCCCCTGCAATGTCCATGCCAAATGCATGGGAAGTGCAGCCCCCCACCCTGAGGCCCTCTGCACCTGTTCTCTGCCAGCCTCTTCATGGCGGTGCAATTGGCAGAGAATGAGGTCCCAATACGTAGGGCAGTGCTGCCCCGGCGAATTACGATCCCTGCCGTTGCCAGGTCGCCTGGTGGATCCTGGTGGAGCTGGTGGTTCCCTAGTGGTCTAACCACCAAGGTTGTAATGTGCCAGTCAGCCTGCCGCATCAGTGGTGGTCCTGACCGTCACCGCAAGTGTGGTAGTCTTAAGACTGCCACACTCGTAATGACCCCCTGAGTGTTTGAATGCTTGTATGGTAAGTGAGTGACTGTGAGAGTGTCTGTTTCACTGAGTTAAAGGCTGTGTGAGTTTGTCTATTGACGAGTTAGTGTGTGTGTCAGTGACTGTATGTGTGAGTAAGTGAGTGTGCTAGTGAATGTATGGGTGAATATGTAATTGTATTAGTGAGTGTATAGATGATTTAGTATGTATGTTATATAAATGACTAATTGACTTGGTGTTTTTCAGTCGTTCTTTTTTTTGTTCTTCGGGTGAGTGAATGGGCGTAGATGTAGGTGTATCAGTGAGTATGTGAGTGGCTGTATATCTGTATGACTGGTTGCCTGAGTGGCTGTATTGCTGAGTAAGTGCAAGCATGAGTGGGTATACTGTATGAGTGTATGAGTGTGGAGCTATGTAGCTATCTGAATGGCTGAATGCGTGTATGACTTGGTATGTGAGTAATTGTATGGGTAAATGAGTGGATGTATGACTGGCTATGTGAGGAAAAGGATGTTTGTGTGAGTGCATGTTGCAATGAGTAATTAGTTTGGTGTGTATTTGTATAGGTGTGTGAATGGGAATGTGATTCGTTGTGTGTGTGTCTGAGGAGGTGTATCAGAGATTTGTATGGTTGCTGTGAGTGGGGGCAGTATGATTTGGCAGCTGGATGATGTCATCAGTGATTAAATCAATGATGTCATTTGAGACAGCATCACTGGTGTCATCAGTAATTTTCCTGACCATGTCATGAGTGATGAAGTACGTAAAGTTCATACGCAGTGCTTTGCGGGCGTAAGTTATTATTAGGGCTTGTAACTACAACTGCTGCATTTCTATGGTTTTGTACAAGTACATTTAGAACCTAACTATAACCTTCCTATTTTATTCAGTGAAATTCTAGGTTTTTTTTAAATTTCTATTTCCTAACCATTTTGTCCCTGTAACCTTTCCTTTTTTCAGTGAGGGGGAGTTGAACATGAGTGTGAGCCTGAGTTTGTTAGTGTATGTATGAGTAAGTGCCTGGGTGTGTCAGTATATGCATCAACATGTGCCTGGGTGCATCAGTGTATGCATTAGTGTATGCCTGGGTGTGTTAGTGTACCTATCAGAGTGTGACTGGATGTGTCAGTGTATGTCTGAGTGTGTGCATGAGTATGTTATTGTATCTGCCAGTGTGTGTGCCTGATGGTGTCTGTGTCTGCATCAGTGTGTGCCTGGGTGCATTAGTGTATGTATCAGTGTGGGTGTGTCAGTGTATGCATGCATCTGTGCCTGGATATGTTAATGAATGTATCAGTGTGTTCCTGGGTGTGTTTGTGTATGCATCAATGTCTGCTTGGGTGTGTCAGTGTAAGTATCAGTGTGTGTCTGGGTGTGTTAGTGTATGCATGAGTGTGTGTGTGTATGCTAGTGTATCTATCATTGTGTTCCTGAGTATATCAGTGTATACATCAGTGTGTGCCAGGGCGTTTTACTATATGTGTGAGAATGTGCCTTGGTATGTTGCTGTATGTATCAGCATGTGCCTGGATGTCTTAGTTAATGCATGTATGTATCAGTGTGTGCCTGGACGCATTAGTTTATGTGTGAGTATGTGTCTGGGTATGTTGCTGTATGTATCAATGTGTGACTGGGTGTGTTACTCAATGCATCAGTGTGTGCCTGGGTGTGTCAGTATATGCCTGATTGTGTGCTTGGTCATGTTATTTGATGCATTAGTGTTTGGGTGTGTTATTATATGCATCAGTGTGTATCTGGGTGTGTCAGTGTATGCATGATTGTGTATCTGGCCTTGTTATTGGATGTATTAGTGTTTGAGTGGGAGTGTCTGTTTCTGTATTGTTGTATGCCTTGATGTGTCAGTATGCTTGGGCATAATTAATATATTTGTGATTGGGTGGGTGTGTCATTGTCTGCATTGGTGCATGCCTAGGTGTGTCAGTGTATGACTGTGTGAATGGGTATGCCAGTGCCTACATCAGTGTATGGTTGGGTGTGTTAGTGTATGTGTGAATGTGTGCATGGGCGAGTTAGTGCATGTACAAGTATACATGTGGATTTGTCAGTGTTTTCAATACCGTGTATTGGTATGTCACTGTAATTACCTATGTCTGGTTTGGTATAATTATGGATAGTCTATTAATGAAGACAGACATAACTAGTTATCCATATCACTACATAAATGGGTCCATTAATCTGTGTAAAAATATATAAACATTAATAGAAGTCTAAGTGTCATATTTTACATTCTGTCCATAAAGTTTTAAATTCTGCAATAAAAAAGATCATGTTCATAGAAAAGCATGGCCCATTTGTACTACGGCAAAACAATCATAATGAAAATAATGGAGTATGCATTGAGAAATAGTGAAAAGCAAGGACAAGGGAGACAAAAAAACAATGTTGAAGAAAAATGGAAAATTTGTGAGTAGAAAAATATAACTATTTCAAGTTTATATATCTATTTACCACAATAATTCACAGTTTGATATGGAGGGTATAAATAGTAATGATGGAGTTCAGCCTGCAGAGAAAGGTAGCAGGGTATTCCTGCAGAATTTGAAAGACAGCATTCTGTTTCATATGTAGTTATCAACTAAACATCATAAACTCAAAGGCTATTTTCAGAGCCAACCCTGTTACCATAGGCATATTTTTTTCATTTTTTAATTCCTATTTTTATAAAATATCAGTTTGATGTGTGGATCCATCTGCGGATCTGAAGAATACCAAATAAAACAACTTTTGGAAAATATTAAACCAATTAATAATGATTGTGCCACATTTATATCAAGCACCTGTGATCAGGGAATTTCTACTGTGACCCCTTCATATGCATTTCTACCCACATTTTAGGACCCTATCCTAAAACGATGGCAGCCACAACTTTCCCTGTCAAGTTGTGGCCAGTCAAGACTGTGTTAGTGTTTGTCTGGCTGTGAGAGTGGATATAAGAGTGTCGATCAGTGTGTTACAGTGTGTGTCCGGTTGTGATAGTAGGTGTGAAAAAGGTGCTTCTGGGTGTGAAACTGGATGTGAGAGTGTATATCTGGGTGTGAGAGTGTCTGTTGGAAAGTGGAATATTAGTAAGGGCAGGTAAGTATCTACACTTAGCAATAGGTCACTAAATGCCACTAGGTCCAGTTAGGTCTCAATAAATTAATCCCACCTCAACCCTTGGTAGCTTGGCAACAAGCAGTTAGGTTAACATTGGGAGATAAGTGTATAAAGTATTTAAAAATCACAAAACAGTAAATAAGTAAAACACAAAACACAATAAAACTCCAATACCAATTTATAAAAATAGAGTATAGTGTTACCTTTAAAATGAAACCCAAATGATTTAAATTGGAAAAGGGTAACTAGAGATATGAATTTTTAAAGTATTTATGTTTTCTAGCACACAGAAACTAAAAGCGCCAATCTGTCCATCTGGTCACACCAGACCGGGGCAAAGTCAAAGTTTGAGGCCAACCACAATGGAGCCCTGCTCAGCTATAGCAAGCGTGATACCTCAGTCAAAAGTGTGCCTTCAGACTTAGGCCCTCATTATGACATTGGCGGTGAATTCCTAAGATCTCCGTGGTTACGGCCGCCAACAGACTGCCGCAGAGGTGGCAATCCACCCGCCAGATTATGACACAGAAACACAAAACTGACAGAAAACTTTCACAACCACAAGTCTGCCAGACTTAACTAAGGTGAAAAACTGTCAGACCCTCCACCCACACCGCTACGCCAGCAAAACACCGCCTGCCAAATTATGACCCATGAATCACCACAGCAGACATTGAATGGCAGTCAACCATTGGCGGTGCACACCTCAGTGGTGGATTTGGGCACCCATCACCACTACAAGCTAACATTGGCCAGTTCAAAAACCTATACCTGACACATAAACACATACCCTACACACCCACTACCATCACTATAAAACACACCCTCACACACCCACAATCCCTTGCAAATATGAAAAGACTGCCACACCATGCCAGGCCAATCCTTTACAGAACTACACACACCTACCAAATCCACCTATACATCCGCCATGCATCACACACTGCACACCCTATCACAATACTAAACACCCTCTGCAAAACACACACAACACACAATAGGCATGTCCCCACTAAAAGCACTCCTGTTTCACAGATGAGGAGTTGCGGGTGATGGTAGAGGAAATCGTCAGGGTAGAGCCACAGCTCTTTGGTGCACAGGTCCAGCAGATCTACATTGCCAGGAAGATGGAGCTATGGTGGAGGATCATGGACACAGTGAACTCTGTGGGACAATAGCCACTCACAAGGGACAACATCTGAAAGAGGTGGAATGACCTATGAGGGAAGGTGCGTTCTATTGCATCAAGGCACCAGGTCGCCACCATGAGGACTGCCGGTGGACCCCCACACCCTCCCCCACAGCTGGAGTATGGTAGGAGCAAGTCATGGCAATCCTGCATACTGACGGCCTCACTGGAGTCACTGGAGGGCTGAAGACAGGTAAGTCGCCATTACTATACTACCTCCACCAATTAATGCATGGCATGTCACCCCCTCGCCCCAACTTCCTACATCCACACCATCCCACAGAGTGCACCACCCCAATGACCACAGGTAAATCTGTACCCCTGCATAACCTATCCACTGCAGGCACAACCCTCCCAGCACTGCATGAACACCTAGCAGCAATGCATGTACAGCATGTAGTACTACCAATTCCACAATTCAACACCATACACTACCAAAGGTGGGAGGTCAACACCAAACCCATAGGGAAAGGTAGACATGCATAAAATGTGACAGACAATGACCGTTACAAATCACTTACATCCCCACAGGTGCCCCAGCCAATGTCAGCGGCAAGCAGGTTCCACAGCAACCCAGCCCTCCACCAGAAGATGTCCCCAGTTATGACAGCAACTGTGGATGTCCTGAGCTGGATGTACACCCTGGACCATCTTGGAACACAGGTCAGTCTGCGTCAACATCCCACAGTCAGTCCACCACAGGCCCACCCCCACCTCCGACACCACAGCAGCCACCCAATGTCTCCAATCCCCTGTCCCTAGGACACGTCAATCAATGGTATGCTTACCTGTACAGGGACACAAGTTGACACAACACAGGCAAGACAAAGAAGATCCTGGTGTAAGTGGGAGTGGGCAAACCGTTCAGGGGACACAGGCACAGGGGGCCAGGGACAGTGGCTGGTCAGCTATGTGTTGGGGGGGGGCAGGCCCAGGGAACCGAATACCCAGGAGGTATTCACACATTTCCTGGGGGCAGACCAAAAATCCCAGGCAGGATCGCCCAGATCATCACCATCATGCGGGATAACCAGCGGCTGCAGGGGGTGTACCACCAAGAGGTCATGCAGCAGTTGCAGGGCCTAAATGCCAACGTGGCCTCCATTGTAGGGCTTCTGGGTGACACGGCAACACAATGCAAGAGAACAGAGCACACCAGATGCCCACTCCCACTAGCTACTCCACTCAGCAGCCATCAACATCTGCTGCAAGTAGTGGACAGGAAGACCTGCCGTAAGACTCACAGGCCACCAGCACCCCTCCCTCTGTAGCAGGAGAACCACCCCACATCCGTTTCCTGCGACCCAGACAGACACCAGAGACTGTTGCCAAGACCACCGCCAGAAAATGAGCCCACCAGAATGTCCCACATGTGTGCCACTGAGTCACCTTGTTAACTTTGGACTGCAATTGCTCCTTATCCTATGGCCCCATGGACATTGTACCTGTGCTCCAGGCCAAGTGGACTGCTACACTGTGGTTTTCCTCAGCCATCACCCCACTCTACTGCACTATCCCTTCATTATTGTGACTTCAATCAACACCCTTGAACACAACTCGAATAACAGTGTTTTATCAGACAGAAATGTGCAATGTAATGAACTGTATCATCCTGTGCAAATGTCCTGTAAAATGTGAATCCATCAAACAAATGTTGTGAAGCAGTCTGTAGACATCACAACTGTACACTGTTGTAACCACACCAACATCTGCAAACAGAAAAGGCATAAGTGACAGTCAATTGAAAGGGTAAGGCAGTGATTGGCACAACACAGCTGGTACACAGCTCTTAAATAGAGATATGATCGGATCTACAGTCTTACATGAGTGTCATTGGATGTACTGCTGTATAATATGTGTTCTGTTGTCCACATTGTCCTTCTCCTCCTCCTCCTCCTCACTGTCCTCAGTGTCCACTGCTGCCAAAGGTGCATTGTCACCCCCCTCCTCCTGCAGATAGGGTACATGGTGTCTGAGGGCCAAATTGTGCAGCATGCAGCATGCCACCACAATCTGGCTGACCTTCTTAGGGGCGTAGCAGAGGGACCCACCGGTCAAATGGAGGCACCTGAACCTGGCCTTCAGTAGGCCGAATGTGTATTCAACAACCCCTCTAGTACGGTCATGCCCCTCATTGTACTGATTTTCAGCCCCTGTTCTCAGATTCATAACAGGGGTCAACAGCCAAGACAGGTTTGGGTAGCAGGAGTCACTTGGAAGTAGTGAGGGACACACATTACCCATTTACAGTGGCATGGAGTACATCTCCAGTAGCCATACACTGGCATACATTGTGTGAAAACTCATGCTCACCTATGAGCCACACTCTGTGGTTCTATAGTCGCGCCATCACCTGTGGGATGCTGTTGTTCCTTAAGATACAGGCATCATGCTCAAATCCAGGATGCTTGTCAGTGACGTGGGAGATGTACTGATCTGTAAGGACACCATCTGGAAATTAAGTGAGTGGTAACTCTTCCAATTCCTGTATACCTGCTCATTTGCCCTGGGAGGAACCAAGGCAATATGGGTTCCATCAATTTCCCTGATCACATGTGAATTGTGTCCTGTGTGTCCCATGGCATAGAATCCAGCCTTCACAGTGTGCAAATCTTCACTCTTGGAGAATGCAATGTAGCTGCTCATGTGTTTGAGCAAGGCAGCTAAAACCCTTCCAAGCACTATAGAAGACATTGGGAGTCATTCTGACCCCTGCGGGCGGGAACCGCCAGAAGACCGTACCGCGGTCAAAAGACCGCGGCGGTCATTCTGACTTTCCCGCTGGGCTGGCGGGTGACCGCCAAAAGGCCGCCCGCCCACCCAGCGGGAAAGCCCCAGCAACGAGGATGCCGGCTCCGAATGGAGCCGGCGGAGTTGCTGGTGTGCGACGGGTGCAGTAGCACCTGTCGCGATTTTCAGTGTCTGCCAAGCAGACACTGAAAATCTTAATGGGGCCCTGTTAGGGGGCCCCTGCAGTGCCCATGCCAGTGGCATGGGCACTGCAGGGGCCCCCAGGGGCCCCTCGACACCCATTCCCGCCATCCTGTTTCTGGCGGTGAAAACTGCCAGAAACAGGATGGCGGGAAGGGGGTCGGAATCCCCATGGCGGCGCTGCTTGCAGTGCCGCCGTGGAGGATTCCCTGGGGCCGCGGGAAACCGGCAGGAAACCGGCGGGAAACCGGCGGTTTACCTTTTCTGACCGCGGCTGTACCGCTGCGGTCAGAATGGCCCCAGAAGCACCGCCAGCCTGATGGCGGTGCTTCCGCGGTCGTTGGCCCTGGCGGTCCATGACCGCCAGGGTCAGAATGACCCCCATTGTCTGTGACATTCCTGCAGCCAAGCCTACTGTCACCTGGAATGAACCACTTGCCAGGAAGTGGAGCACTGAAAGTACCTGTACTACAGGGGGAATAGCAGTGGTGCTACGGATAGCAGGCATCAGATCTGGCTCCAATTGTGCACACCGCTCAGCAATAGTGGCCCTGTCCAGACGATAGGTGAGTATGATGTGCTGGTCCTCCAGTGTAGCCAGGTCCACTAGGGGTCTGTACATGGGTGCCTGCCTCCTCATCCTCATCCTCGTCAGTGGTTGGCATCTAAGTAAGCCAAAAGTAAAATGGGTGTGACTACAGGACTTATGGACACATAACATCATAGCACACAGAGCATGCATGTATGAGAATGGAATTGTCTAGCTGCGAACAGTCGATACCAATGACGCACATATTTATTCCTAACATGGGTACTAGCAGTAGGAAATGGCAACCACCTGTCCTGTACGGAGGGACGGATAGAAGTGACCTCGCTAGCCAGCGTTAGGCGTCATGGCAGATGGCGGTCTATACCACTGTGCTAATCCTTATTGGCTAGCATGGTGCTCTATGGAGTACAGTAACCAATGGTGATTAATGTCGGTGGTGACAGTGTTCACTGCCGCGGATGTGACCACCATTTTCTTTCTACCACTTCACTTGATTCCTGACTCTCCACGTTACTACATCTCCACTGCGAGTGCTGCTGTGACCTGTGTCTGGAACCTGCGATAGCCCATGCTAGAGGGGAAAGGGCCCCAGCCTTCACATGTGAGGAGTTGGAGAAGCTTGTGGATGGGGTCCTACCCCTGTATGGGCAGTTGTATGGGCCTCCAGACACAGAGGTGAGTACATCATGGGTACGTTGGATGCAACATATCTGCATGTAGATGTGTGTGTGTGCTAGCAGTGTGTCATTTGGGGGGTGTTTTGGCAGCATGCAATGTGTATGCAGAGGTACGGGTCATGTGTGTGATTGATGAGGGGCAAATGCAGTATGTGAGCCAATTGTGTTACAGACTAGATTGTATAGTTCATGGTGTCCTTCTGTCTGTGTCCCCTCTGCAGGTCAGCGCCCATCAAAAGAAAGGGTTGCTGCATGCCATCGCCAAGGACATGTGGACCATGGGGGTCCATAGCTGGCAGAGCACCCATTGCAGGAAACGGTGAGAGGACCTGAGATGCTGGGTCTGGAAGACTGCGGAGGCCTAGCTGGGGATGGCCTCCCAACGCAGGAGGGGTGCCCTTTGGAGCCTGACCCCCCCGAATGGCCCGCATACTGGCGGTAGCAAACCCTGAGCTGGATGATTGCTTGAGGGCAGCATGGCAGCCACAAGAGGGTGAGTACAGACTGTGTGGTATTTTGTATTTGTTGTCTGCCATGGGGTTTGGGTGCAAGGTACTAGTCAGTGGATGCCCCAATATACACCTGTTTAGCTATTCCTGTGTGGTCCTGCTTAGCTGTGTAGTGTTGTACACATATTTGGTATTGCTAATTAGCTAGTATACCATGGAAGATAGGGATTAGTTAGTCCCAGTAGGTTTGCAGTTGGTAGTGTTTGGGTTCCTTACTGCTGTTGTACCTAGGTAATGGTTTGTCACTGTGGTCCATACTGTGCAATATAAGTCCCAGTGAGTGATTGTGATGTGTATGCCATATGTGCACTTGGTGCTGTGATTGGCCCTGTGCTAACTGTCTCTCTCTTCCCCTCTCCCCCTTTCTCATACTGTTCTTTTGTGCATTAGCATAATCTGGCAAAGGAACAGGGACACTGGTGAGTGGGCGAGCTGCAGCCCACAGGACCTAGGAGGAAGAGAGCACAGACATGAGGAGATCAGTTGGTTTGAGGGTGAGGGGAGCACCACAAGGAGACTGCTACAGACTCAGATTCCTCCTCCGATGGAAGCTCCCTGGTGGTGGCGGACCCCTCTGGGACCACCCCAGCTATGTCATCTTCTGCCACCCCTGTACCAGCACTGCCCTACCAGTAGCCCCCCACCCAGTTGCCCATGCCCTCTCACCCAGGAGGGTGGGCATCTACTTCACCCCAGGCATCTCAGGCCCTGCCCCAGTCACCCCTGCTGCCTTCAGTGAGGAGGCTATTGACCTCCTGAGTCGATCTCTGTTAGGCAGTCAACCATAGTGAATGCCATCCAAGGGCTGGAATCCCAGATGCAGCAGTACAATGCCTTCCTGGAGGGCATTCACTCTGACTTGGCTACCCTACAGAGATCGTTTCAGGCTCTGGTCTCCTCTCTCATGGCAGCCAGTGTCCCTGTTTCTCCTATCCCCCCTCCAACTACCTGTTCCCAGTCCCATAGCCCTCTCCCCCAACCCATCCCATGCACACCATCTGACAAGCATGCACACAAAACAACAGACAGGACTCGCACAGGCACCA
Organism: Pleurodeles waltl; assembly: GCF_031143425.1. Classification (NCBI taxonomy): domain Eukaryota; kingdom Metazoa; phylum Chordata; class Amphibia; order Caudata; family Salamandridae; genus Pleurodeles; species Pleurodeles waltl. The sequence goes on from NC_090437.1 coordinate 856,111,264, forward strand.
CACTTCACTCCACAAGCACACTCACAGCCAACAACCAGATGCACATACTACAACAGCCACTGCCTCCACTGTCTCTCCTCCTTCTCCTCCCTCACAGTCATATCTACACAATCACACCTGCATGCACTGCATCATCAGTCCCAGATCCTGCCACCTGTACAGCCTTGTCCATAGTCACTACAACACCAGACACACAGACATTCACCCCACACACCACATGCGCATTCACCACCACCACCATGACCACCTCATGCAGCACAACCACCTCACTTGCAGACATGACCACAACATTCATACACACATCCTGTTTCTACTCTCCCACTCTGTCTGCCCCTCCAAAGACACATAAACACTCCCACTCAGAACCCAACAGCCATCCACCTCACACATGCACACTGTCCATGCACCTGCACCCAAGTCCAGCACACCTCCTACTCCTACAACCACTCCCTCTATCTCCACTCCTAATCCTCCTCCCACACCCCTCCCCATTGGTCTTAAGAAGCTTTTCCTTTCCCGTCTTGACCTCTTCCGTCTCCCAGCCCCCAGGCCTGCTTGTAAGAGAAAGGTCCCACCCCCCCAGGCCAGTACCCCTAACTCCCGGTTGACTCCTGTTCCTCCCCCTAAGTCTCCACCTGCCACTAAGTGGAAAAAGAGTGGCACTCCAGCCCCCCCTCCCAAGGCCACTCCTTTGCCACTAGCCAGAAGGGCAAGGACCCACCCCATCCCAAACCCAAGCCCAAGGCCCCCCCCTTCCAAACAGAATCCTCCCCAGCCCCTGCTGCCCCCTAAGGTGCCTGACTACCATATCCATGATGCCCCTCCCAGTGGAGTGACTGTCAAGAGTCTAATTGGGCCTTGGACATTACCCTGTGGCCATTTGATGAATTTGGACTGGCCAATGGCCCTTGCTGTACATATGTACAAATGTCATTATATATTTTTGACTTTGAGCTCTTTTCCCAACATGATTACAGTGGTTGGACCAGAGGTATGTGTCCTACCTTTCTTTGCTCCTGGGTTCTATTGCTGTCTTTTTACTCTGCAGATTGTTCTGTGTGTGTGTATGGTATGTGTTGTACATGTGTGTGTATCACTCTCCCCTCCCTCCCTTGTGTGTTAGATGGCTGTACTCACCGTCATCGTCTTCATGGGCGTTGGGGTTCCTGGACTGCCAATGCGTGGTACAGGATCAGGAAAGCTTCCAGTTCGGGTTCCATGGCAGCCACAGACTCCTCTGTGTCTGTGGAGGAAAGTGACTCCTTTTATATGATGAGTTTCCGCCAGGCTTTTTGTGACGGTGATCCCGCCCTGGAAATCCTGGCGGTCTGCTATGGCATAATATGGTGGGAGAGTCTCTGCCTTCCGCCTGCCTGATGATGGCTACAGCCGTGGTCAGTGGACAGACCGCACTGGCAATTCAGGTGGTACATTGGCTGTCTATGGGATGGATCACCCCCATGGTCATAATTTGACAGTCTTCACCGCCGGCCTGGCTACAGTACTACCGTCATCACCAGCGTGGCGGTCAGCTGACCGCCAATGTCATAATGAGGGCCTTAGTCTTTTTCTTGAAGATTTTCTTCAGCAGGACGAAGTCACTCATCTGATCCAACCTACCTGGAGCTCTCTTCGGATATGCATCCCAGGAGACCTAGTGAAGAATTCTACCTTCGCACTAAGAAGATTTTTCAGGATGGAAATCTTTAACCCGGCCGAAGTTGAATTTGGATCCGCCGTCCCTGGAGTCTTCCTCGGATACGCTGCATGGAAAGTTCCAGTCAACTTTTTACGTTCGGACTTTGTCACTTTTTTGGAGTTTTTTCCTTCTAACGGCTGTCAACACTCCACAACAAGCTGATTTTGATGCAAAGTCGTCAGATTACCTTTCCTTATTTTTACATATAGGTCACTCCTTAGGTATGCCCTAAGTGCCCCTAGGGTTGTGTGCAGAGTAACTATAATCATGGACTTTATAAAAGATGTTTCATAAGCACTGGTGAGAGAAAAATAGCTACATTTGTTTTACCCATTGTAGTGAATGGGCTCCATAGGCTAACATGGAGAGACTTAATTTAAAATAATAAAGTCTTATTTTCCAGAGGAATTAGCTAAATATGGCTGTTTAGTATCAAATGAAAACTAAAAGTTATAATAAATCCATCAACTTGCCACTGTTAAATTTGATATATCTTGTACCTGGAAAGAGTTTTAGAACTCTTGTAAACAGTTACCAACCTCAGCCCTGCAGTGACCTTCTCTGATTGGCCAGCCTCTGGCAACCTGAGCCAGCCTGCCTTGATGAGATGTGAAGTGGCCTGAGCTGAAACAAACAAAGCATCTGGTGGGAGAAGATCTGCGTCAGCCCATGGTAGATGGGGGAGAGTAGCCAAACTGGACTTCAAAGGATGGAAAGACATTTGGGCCAGCAACTGTACCTTTCCCATTTCCTCTAGCCCCAGGAAATCAGGTGCCCCTTGATTAGATTAAGAAAGGGGTGTGTTAAGGGAAACTTAGCCACACCAGTGGGTGGGCTCAGCCAGAACTAAGCTCTAAGATCAAATTTTTGCCATCTTGCTTATTGGTGGAATGTTGCTTCCTGGGATTGATTTTTGCCACACGTCCCAGGAAGCAGTCACTCAAGAGGGTGGTGGCCTGCATGTGATTGGGCAGAAGCATCCCCTTGCTTTTCACCCCCAGAGCAAGGATATAATTGGCAGAACTGCATCCCATCTCAGATCCCTACTACAACAAGAAAAGAAGAAGAAAGACTGTCCTGCTGGACCCCTGGCCTGCACCTGGACACTGCAATCAGGGCTGCACCAGCTGCACACTTACTCTTTACCAAGATTAGGACTTTGCCTTACTTCTACTGCTTCAAGAACAGACTTCCTTATCCTACATGTGAAAAATAGCTGACCAGAATCTCCTGCAGCAAGCCCTGCAGAAATTGACCCACTGGCCAGTGGTCATTTTTGGATTTGAACCAGGTATATTCTATGAGTTGGAGTCCTAAACCCCAACGAGCAACTTAGAACTTCTGGAACCTTTGAGTGAGTTGTGGACACCTAAAGATCCTTAGAAAAACTTATGGAGAATATACAGAAGTTTAGAGAAGTTTGGAGCAACTTTGGATAAAAGCTACATAAGTGGACCAACCTGATGTTGTGAGTCAAGCTGGCTTACGTCAACCACGACCCGGCCTGACTTGCAGGTTCATCCTGATGAAAATCTTTGGAGCCCCAGACTTACAAGGTTTCACCAGGGCTTGTGGAAAGGCATTCCAATAATATTGAATTGAAATTGGCTGTGGAGGGTTGTCCAATGTCAGAGAGTAAAAGCTCCAAAAAAAGGTCTATGTCGGAACATAAAAAGTTGACCGAGGCTTCTAGCACAGTGGATCAAGGAGGGATCAAGGGATATCAGCTTCAATTTCAACTTGCTCCTATATGAAGATTTCTGTTCCGAAAATAGTTTTAAGTCCGATTGCAGAATCCTTGACCCTGGTCTCCTGAAATGCAATATCTGAAGAGGGCTCCAGGGAGGTCAGATTCACCTTGTGACTTCGTCCCAGTCCAGAAAATCTTTAAAAAAAGATTAAGGTCCTCATTATGAGTCTGGAGGTCATTAGACTGCCAGACTCGCGGTGGCGGTCACAATCGTCACTGATGTGGTGGTCTGACCATCACATTACGACCCTGGCGTTACGACCACCAGGGTACCACTGTCTCTGCCAGGATCAGTGGAATCAACCAGCATGTGGATTATGACCCGGTTCTCTGCCAGCCTTTCCATGACAGTTTAATCGCCATTAAAAGGTTGTCACAGAACAGGTGCAGGGGGACACAGGGGGCCCTTGCCCAGCAGACTGTGCAGAAAGTGAGCACCAACCACCAAACCTATTACAAGTTGGCTGTCTTCCAATGGCAGTGCGAACCACGGCGGTCACCGTTTCCCACAGTAATACACAGCATCACATTGGATAGATTTGAAAACAACACAACTGACACACATTCACACACCGACACACCTTCCAACCACGCTATAAAACACATCCTTCCACCCACCACAATCCTTTGCATCTCGCACACCAAACACAGATGAAAGAGCAGCAGCAGAGCAAACCAAACCATGGGTTAGGCACCACACCATCTCTCCCAAAGCACATCTCACACATCCTAACAACACCCCCAACACACATATTTGCACTTAATCACACTATTTACCCACTCACCTTCTCTTCACACAACACCTCCAAATTATTTTCCTCATCACATCTTAACCATCACCATGTCACCACAAAAAATCCCCGTATCACAGATGACAAGTTAAGAGTCATGGTGGATGAAATCATTAGAGTAGAGCTCTTTGGAGCCGAAGTCCAGTAGGTGACTATCACTAGGAACATGGAAATGTGGCAGAGGATAGTCAACAAAGTGAACTCTGCAGGGAGTTACTGGCACACAAGGGACAACATCAGGAAAAGGTAGAACAAACTCAGGGAGAAGGTACATTCCATGTCCACCAGGCACCAGCTGGTGGTCCACAAGACTGGCGGGTGCCCCCATCTCTTCCCCCACCACTCACATCACGGGATGAGAAGGTCTTGGCCATCTTGCATCCTGAAAGCTTGACAGGAATACCTGGGGAGTCGGGTAAGTCACATCAACAAAATTTGCCTACCAAAATGGATTGGCATGCATGCTTACCGATCACCTTTCCCCACCTACAATGTCACACCACCCAACAGTCTAGAGTCCACCTGTCTATAAACCCATTCTGGCCTCCTACATGCCAATCACACCCACCTTGGGGAACAACATCTCTGTATAGTGGGTGTAGTACAGGGATTAACAGCACTATTCCACCATCACTAATACCAAAACAGTGTAGCCCAATCCAAATCACTACATTTGTCAACTCCACATTGGAGTGTACCCACCTGGGAGGATTCAAACTGTACAGTGTGTGGCTAGGACAGGCCAAGACAGCAATGCCAAGGTTAGCAGGCAGGGATAATGTCACTCCTCTCAGCCAATACTGTGTTCATTGCTACTGGGACCATTCCCTCTCTACTAACCCTCTGCCATGTACTCACTCTTGGGGATATTAACTGGATACAGTATGGCTAGGACAGGCCAAGATAGCAATGCCAAGGTCAGGAGGCACTAATAACTCTTGCCTTCAGGAGGCTAAAAGCCTGCTCCACAACACGGCCTGTTCTTTCATGTGCCTCATTGAAGCGGACTTCCCCTGGCGTAGTTGGCTTCCTCACTGGTGTCAACAACCAGGCTCAGTTTGGGTAGGCAGAATCCCCTGTAAGGAAATCAAAAATGCGTGCCACCACTAGTCCAGAGCAACGTCTCAGTACCAGCAGACATAGCTTAGCTACACACATGACATATGAGACTTACCAAAGAGCCAGGCCTTTTCTGGGTACAGTCCTGTCATCAGCTTAGGAATAGTGCTGTTCCTCATGATGAAGGCATCATGGACTGAACCTGGGTACCGGGCACACACTTTAGAAATGTAGAGCTCTGCCAAACACACCACTTGGACATTGATTGAATGGAAGTTGTTCCTGTTCTGTTAGACCTGTTCATTCCCATGTGTTAGACCAGGGCTACATGGGTACCATGAATGGCTCCTACAACATGTGGAATGTGTGCCAAACCATAGAACTCTGCTTTAACATGGGCCAAATCCTCACATTTAGGGCAACAAATGTTGCTGTCCAGGTGTTTCAACATTGCTGAGACAACATCCTTCAACAGAGAACTGAACATAGTCTGGGACATCCCAGCAGAGAGGGCCACTGTTTTTGGAAGAACCCTGTGGCCAGGAAGTGCAACACTGACATGGCTTGTACTATGGGTGATATGCTATTTGGATGATATATGGCTTGAATCAGATTTGGCTCCAACTGACGACAGAGATCCATGATTGTCTGCCTATCCAGGCGATACAACTGTATTACATGTCTATGGTCCATGGTCTGCAAGTCTGCTAGTGGATGGAACACAGGAGGGTGTCTGATCCTTCTCGTCCCAGTGTAACTATGTGGGCCAAAAAGTTAAAAAAGACAATCACTTAATGTGTCCCTAGCAATTTACATTATATATGTCAGACATGAAATGTGACATGTCATATGAGTCACTGTAAAAATGATGCACAACACACACCAGGGATGACGCTTGCCCATTAGTGAAACGTTGACGCCTTGCTTATCGGCATATGTGTACAAAAACCTCTATGTGGTCAGCTACCTCACATCCAAATTACTTTATAAGCTGCCTGTGATCCAATGCCCCAAGCCCCAGTAATGATGTCACATCTGCAGGACCACATACCTACCTTGTAACTGAAACAATTGGCCTACATGACAGGACAAGGCCAACACGCAATATTTGCATGCACATCATTTTTATGCTTGTGATTGCATTATGTACCTCTAAAATGGCAGCTACCTGACCTACTCCACTGGACATTAGGAACTGCCCATGACTGCCGGCAGAAGACATCATTGCGGTAGGCGGATGCCACAGTGGCGGACACTGCTATAGGATAACATTGCTGCCTGTGGTGGTCTTGGCCCAATGGCAGTGTCTGCCGGTGGTGACAGTCGAGTATGTGGCTAACGTGACCACCATTTTCTACTGATTCTCTCACTTGACTCCTAACACTGCTGACAGCAACACCTCCACAACCTGAGCTGCTATGTACTGCCTCTGGGAACAATCATGCCACACCCTACAGGTGATATAGTCCCTGCCTTCTCACCTGAAGTGCTGTAGAAGCTGGTAGAGGAGATCCGAAACCTGTGTGGACAGCTCTATGGTGAAACAGATGAGCAGGTAAGTGTACCATGTGTACATTTTTCTCTGTACCACTACTTACTTCATCTTTCATCATCCTAGGCTTAAGCCCAGTTTCTATAATTGTCTCTGCAAAGCCCTGTAGGTGTTTTCAGTGTGCATAGATGGTCAAGTCAATGGCCATGTAGCTATGTCAATTGACGGATTTATAGTCCTGAGACAATGTGGTGAGTGTGAATTGAGTGTCCCCTGAACCAACTTGCGTAAGTTGCACATGTCTAGGTGAGGTATTCTGACAGTCATCCCCAGCCTAATCTTGCCACCAGATGTCTGTAATGTGTAGTCAGATGTGGGTGCATGACAGCTGTAGGATTGAATGCATGTTGTATGTGTTGGTTGGCCACTACTTGTTCTACTTCTGTGTTTGCACAGTGACCTCTGGCCACATATGACCTTGTTGGATTGTTGCTCTGAAGCCAATGACTCACTCTGCCCCTCAGCTGTCCACATTGGCAACCAATGCAAATTGGCTGTGGGCTATATGATGTACTCTGATGCATGTGATGTTTTTGGACATGGTGTACTATGTAGGTATGTCTGCACAGCCAGCACAGAGGGGGACCTATGTATTGTCATTCACTTCATACCTGGACATTTGGGCCAGTATTGATTCCCATTTCCACAACAAGTATGGCACAGTGCCCTCTCCCTGTATTCCTGGAGAGCATGTGATGGGGGCAAAACATTCCTCACAGGCAATATGCAGCTTCTGGAGACTATGTCCACTGATTACTATGTGATTTGCATTGGGGGCAGGGTCATAGTCTGTGACTGGTGTGCTTATGTCATATCTGACAATGTGTGTCACCTAGCCTTGACCTATGCCTTGATGCCACAGCCCTGTTGTCTCTTTCATCCAAGTCTGATGTGTCCAATGCATGTGCATAATGTTTTGGACATTGCACATCTGCCTTCAGTGTGCTGTTGAGTGATTTGCCATGATATTTGACTCTGCTGTTATGGTTTTGAGGCTGACCGTGTACAATGCAGGCCCAGGTTTCTCTTTCAGTACTATAGGTTTTGTGAATACGCAGGTGTGGATGTTTGTCCCTAAATGTTGATGTGACACACAGACCACCAGAACTAGCAGGTGCCTGCATCTGTATCTACACATGTCAACACATGGACAGGCTTGGCTCTTTGTGTGCTCAACACGTCACACCCTAAAATGTGGTCCAAGCATAATTGATCTATAGATAGGCTTGCTGTGACATGCAGAACTGTCTGCAGAGAGTGACATTTAGTGGTAGATGATGTATTTGTGCATTGTTTGCAGTGTGCTTTACCTGTCAACTGCCACATTGTGAGATGTGTTCCATCATGTTATTAGTTAATGTCATATGATTATCTCATGACCCATCCAAGTCACTGATTTTCTACATGGTCAGTGCAGGCCCTGAGTTGGAGAGTGTGTATACTGCTCCCTAATTTGAAATGTTTACAGTCATGTCCCTGAGTCCAATGCATGCTGTGTGTCATAGGTGGATGGGATGGTCAGGACAGGATGTAATTAACTTTGTTGCACTGACATGTATGCGACTCAGCCATTTTGTATAGGACTTGTGGACATAATATTGTGTTTTGTAATTTACATCCATGCAGGTAAATGCCCATCAGAAGAAGGGGATCTGGTGTGCCATCGCCAAGAAGATACAGACCCAGGGGGGTCCACTGCCAGCAGAGGGCCTACTGTCAGAGGAGGTAGGAGGCGCTGAGAAGCTGGATCCAAAAGGACACAGAGTTTCAGCTGGGGATGTCCTCCCAATGAGGACGGGGTGCCTGTCGGACCACGACCCCCTTAATGGCCTACATTTTGGCTGTCGCCTGTCTGGCGTTGGAGGAAAGTTTGAGGTCAGCACAGCAGCCACAAGGGGGTGAGTATATAGAATGATCATGATTGAACCTTTTGCTCGTGATTGAGTAAGGGACAGACTGCTCCCCTGACATTGTAGCATGAGTCATGTGTCACATATCTTCCGGGATCTAATTGGTGTTGACATGCCATGTGTTTCACACTGGTGTGCCATCCATTTTGTAACTGGGACCTAGGAATAAACTATGGTGAACCCTCAGTCCAAATGCCCAGCATGAAGCATATATAACTGTGTTTACCATTCAGATATTCTTTTTTGACTGTCCCGGTGGTTGTTACTTTCCATCAACAGATCACTCCTGACAAACGTCCAAAGGTAAGTAGGATATGGGTCACTGTCCCATGTCTCATGCCTGTGGATATGTGTAGGTTGACATCACAAACAAGCTGAAAGGTTTCTACATTGTATATTGGTGCTAGTGCCTCACAGCAGTCTGTGATGCATGGGTGTCCATCATACATGTGACATGACTTACATGTTACATGTTGGCAGCTGTAGCATACTACGTTCCCTTGGTAAGTGGAGAATGTGCATTGCCATGGTTGATGTGTCATCAGTGTAGTAGACATATCTTGTGCCAACGTATGCATGTGCTCCAATCCCACTAGGATACTTATATGTGCAATAGCTGTATGACATGTGCTATCCATGCATATGGGATGATGTTGTAAAACTCTTACATGTATTTTCATGGGGTTCTGTTGTCGTAATGACACATCTGCAAGGATTGTCCAGTTACTGTGAGACTCCAGATAGGACTGTGTCACCATGACATGTGGTCAGACAGGAGCATTATTGTCTCATAGTATGTCTTAAGTCATGTGACACCACAGTAGCGAGGATGGACATGACAGGTAGGGGAAAGTTGTTGAACCACATGGTGATGATTTGTACTCTTGATGTGGGATGATGGTTGTCGGTTTACAGCATCTGTGTGTTGTGTGGGAATTGTGCCCTGACTGAATAGATGCATCATGGATTGACTTGCAGTGATGCTGGCATGACATGTTTTAGGCTTCAGGGAATCATCCACAGACACATGCTATGCTTGTCAGTACTAATATGTGGGTAGTGACGTAGATTGTCCTTATACAATTATTGGTTTTCTCTTGACAGAGATTGCTATGTCTGTGGCCCTCCTTCCTTCATGATTAATTTGTCTACTACACCAACACGCAGAAGTAAACAGGGAAATGGTTGTGTGATATTGGTGGGGGATATCTTGGGCCTAATAGGGCCATTCATTTGTGTAATTCGAAGTCATCTCTCCATGAGTTCTGGCAGCTGACTTCATTGTTGTTGCATGCAAGATCACATGTGGTGCACATCTGTGTGACCTTGCTACTACCTCCTTTACTACTTTTTGAATGGTATGACTTGTGGTGCTGTACATTGTTGTGAGGTATCTATTGTGACATGGCTGATTCCATATCACCTAATCCAGGCATGGCATGTTAGTACCAGTGTTGTCTGCCTTACCTTACCAACATCACATATTGTTGGAAGCTATTGGCATCACATTGGTGGAAGATAGATGTGTGAATAGGCTTGTGGCACTGTATTTGGTAGGGTATCTAGCAATGGTATTCAATTGTTAGCTACTGGCTCCGTGTGGAGGGCTGCATGTGGCACAAGTTTGATGCGGAGTGAGTGGTCACCTAGTTGTGTAATGGTTAGTGTGATAGCTACACCTCATCCATGCTTTTGTAGCTATCTGTGACCAAGATTATCTTAGGTGTCACCTTTGTGATTCCAGATGTGATGCATAGTCTTGTATTGGCACATGGTGGTGCCACTTTGCTGTCATTTTATGCAGTGGACCACTTGACATGATAGTATGCTTTGAAAGCTGTGATTCCTGTGTCATGATGTTCATGTTATGATTCAATTTCAATTTCAATTTTTATTTTATTTATGGTTTGGAACTCAACTGAGGTCCACATAAAAAAGAGAAAAAAAAGGAATTTACATTACAGCCGAACAAAAAATCAAATTTTCCCTTTACATCTAGCTAAGAACCATATAAAAGTTTACAGTATAAATAAACAAAGAGTCAAAATTACTATTTACACTCTACATCCAATCCGGTACAATGAGATAAAATTAAATGATATATACAGTAAAATATTACATCGAAATCCTATGTCATGGGTACCGACTTTGTAGATACACACTCAATGAAGCACCATTTCGAAAGAGGTAGGAATACCGGACTGTCAAAAGACAGAACCACGTTAACCATAGTATTGGTGGTAAATACCTGTGCAAAAGCAGCATTTTCACGATCCAATCTTGTGCACTATCAAAAGGGGCCAGCTTTCTTCAGTCCCACATGTTAAATCATAGTAATATTATTATTATTATGGACAAGTTAAAAACAATGATCCTATTATTTAACCAAGCCACCTAACTTGCCACACGGCAAGAATTTCTTAAAATAGGTTTAAAATACATTTGAAAACATTAAGGCCCGTATTTATACTCCGTTTGCGCCGAATTAGCGTCGTTTTTTTCGACGCAAATTCGGCGCAAAACTAACGCCATATTTATACTTTGGCGTTAGACGCGTCTAGCGCCAAAGTATGGGCAAATAGCGTAATTTTTTTGCATGAACGCCTTCCTTGCGTTAATGAGATGCAAGGAAGGCGTTCCCGTCTAAAAAAATGACGGCGACGCAAATGCGTCGTATTTATACTCCCGGGCAAAAATCACGCCCGGAAGGTGGCGGGTCAAAAAACCCCGCATTTGCGCCACTATTTAACGCCTGGGTCAGGGTAGGCGTTAAGGGGCCTGTGGGCTCAAAATGAGCCCACAGGTGCCCTCCCCTGCCCCCAGGGACCCCCCCTGCCACCCCTGCCTACCCCAGGAGGACACCCAAGGATGGAGGGACCCACCCCAGGGACATTCAGGTAAGTTCATGTAAGTATTATTTTTTATATTTTTTTATTTTTTTGGGGTGGCATAGGGGGCCCTTATTTGTGCCCCCCTACATACCACTATGCCCAATGACCATGCCCAGGGGACAGAAGTCCCCTGGGCATGGCCATTGGGCAAGGGGGCATGACTCCTGTCTTTACTAAGACAGGAGTCATGAAATGGCGTCTGGGCGTCGTAAAAAAATGGCGCAAATCGGGTTGAGGCGATTTTTTTGCCTCAACCTGACTTGCCCCATTTTAAGACGCCCTAACGTCATTTTTTCCCAACGCCGGCGCTGCCTGGTCTACGTGGTTTTTTTCCACGCACACCAGGCAGCGCCAGTCTGCTTGCGCCGGCTAACGCCATTCCATAAAGACGGCGCTAAATTTTTTGACGCTAAACTGCGTTAGCGCAGTTTAGCGTCAAAAAGTATAAATATGGGCCTAAATATTTTAAAACAGAATCTTTCATTCGGAGGATCATACAGGGCTTGGAGAAACTCAGGCACTGACAACAAAGGGAGCTGAAGACAGATTGGTTTTAGCCATTTACGCCGTAGTGGGGCAAAAGAATGGCAGACAAATAATACGTGACGTAAGTCTTGAGATTCTGCTGGACAAAAGATGTACTCCTTTGCGGTACCTACCATTTTGCTAATAATGTGTTCAGAGGGAGCAATCCCTGTCGAAGCAGCGTCCAAAAGCGCCTAACGCTATGAGGGATGTTCCAAATGAGATACGGTTGTGGTTTTTTTATTACTAGAGTATTGACTATATTCGCAAAGGAGCTTCTATTTTTACAGCTCTCCAAGTCTTGGCGGAAGCTCAGGGCCCATGTTGCATTCTTCAAAATCACCCCCAAGTGCAATGGGGAAAGTTCTAGGACTTGGCTACAATCCAGCTCCAACCTTTCCAGAGCAATGGAGAAATTCTTACAAAAGGCGAATTTGGCCTTGCTGTTATCTAAAAAGAGCTCTGTCTTTAATAGTGATCTTATAGTGTTTTCCTCGCTCTTTAAAATTGAGGTGGCCAATCGTATAACCCCCGCTAATCCTTGAGCATACACGCTTCTAAGCCCCATTTCCAGCCACAGAGCCGCCACTGAGGCTGCCATATTAACAGATAATAATTTTCTGAGAATTTTACCTTCTGCTTGATTTAGGAACCCCCATTTGTTGAGATGTCTATGAGTTCCACCCCATATAACAGGGATGCAGGAATTTGAACTCGATACGCTGATAAAAGGTAAGGGATGTGCCTTCTCCCTTTGGCTGTATATAGAGCCCCCAGACCTCTTGCCTGACCTTCGGCCTTTGCTTTATTAGAGGTGATGTGGGCAACATCGCTAAGGTTCCCGCTCACTATTTTCCCTAAAAAGGGATAAAATTTCACGATTTCAAGATTTTGGTTGCCCAATATCCAACGATAATTGGGGAAAGTCATCTTTTTTTGCCCCAAGAGTCAGAGAACCTTACTTTTGGATACGTTGATCTTCAGATAATGTGAGTCAGAGTATTTTGACAAGCGCTGCAAATGATTCTGAAGGCCTTTAGGGGTTAAATAAAAAATTAAGATGTCGTCAGCGTAAGACAGGCAGCAAATTGGGCGCCCACCCACTAACGGGGAAAACCCTCAACTTTGAACAAAAAGGAGGGGAGATCTGAGATGTAGAGGGAAAAGAGCAGGGGAGCCAGTAGACAACCCTGTTTTAACCTGTTAGATGTAAAAATCTTGTGGGATAAACCTCTATCACCCCCCAGGAGGATTCTACACCAGGTATTGGAGTAGAAAGCTATTATTAACTCCTGGAGGGGTAAAGGTATCCCCAGGCTGCATAACTTAGCCCATAGAAGATCTCTATCTACTTTATCGAAGGCCATGGAGAAATCTATGAAGGCGGCATAAACAACCCCACCTCTCAGTTTTACATATTTTTCTGTAATAGTTTGAAGCACCATGATGTTATCTAGGGTACTATTTTTGCGCCTGAATCCAGATTGTTCCAAGGGGATGATGTTATTCACCTCTGCCCAAGACATTAGTCTAGTGAGGAGACATTTGGTGAAAATGTTTCCCAACGCATCAAGGAGGGCAATCTGACAATAATTACCAGGACAGGATGAGTCGCCCTTTTTGTATAATTGTAGAATTATGCTACCAACCCACGAGGGAGGAATACATCTAGAGAGGAAACATCTTCTAAAGACCACATATAAGATCTTAGACCAAGAGCTCCTGTCCTGTTTTATAACTGATAAAGGAAGTTCGTCTGGCCCCATTGCAGCGGAAGGGCGCATCTCACCAATAGCACAGTCGCTCTCTTTAATTGACGGGGGAGAGAGAGTGGGAATTCCTGGAATTTCTGGAAGCCGGAAGGGTGCAACCCCATTAGAGGCATACAGGGAGGAGATGGATTCTGACCAGCGGGCTTCGGTGATTGCAACAGGGGGAGGCGGATTCTTGACCCATAACTTTCACCCACTAATGCCCAAGAACGCCTTGCCTGGCCCTTTGTAGCAGCTTCCCGGAGCTGGATCCAGAGCCTGTCCCCCGCTTCTTTTGCAAGACGGATCTTCAGCCGCTTCTTTCTCCTTTTTAATATGACAACCCTGATTTTCCTTTCCTCAGAGAAAACTAAATACTGGGCCCTGACCAAGTTATTTATTTCTCTAATTAAGTCAAGCAATACGTGGGGGATAGTTTTCTGGGCTACTTTTTGCCCCACAGACAAGTTGTTAGCCACAGATTGCTTCAGGAGATCAGAAAAGTTTTGCATTCCCTCCCAACTAATAGGATTGGCAACCACGGGTGCTAAAATTGCAGAAACTCCAACAATCCTCTTAAAATGTCACTGGGTCCTCCCAGTCTTATTAGACAAATTCTGGGTGAATCTACCAGATTCCAAGAGTCTAGTGACAATATGAAGGCTTCTAAGGTGATAAAAAGCAAGTTATGATCGCTATAGGGGGTGCTTATTATCCTAAGATCTTCCAATAGACCGATTGAGGAATAACTAAGTACTAAATAGTCTAAAATGGCCATTCCCTCTGGAGAAATATGTGTAAAAGAGACGGGGGATTCCGAAGAGGACCTGCCATTAGAGATAATACAGTTTTTTTTTTTTAAGAAGACTGAGGAGAAGTTTACCCCTTTTGTTTGTTTTAATTAGAGGGGGAAAAACACAGTCTGGGATACGCAGCGCTGTTTCTCTTTCTACATCGCGCATTGGACATAGGGCAAAGTTGGAAATTGTGCAATTTATATCTTCCATTAGTGCTATCAGTGGAGGGAACTCAGTGTCTAGGGTGTCCTCTATAAAGGCAAAGACCCTTTCTAACAGAGAATCGTACACGGCCTCTGGGGGCACATACGCATTAATTAATAGAAAAGAAGTGGGACCTCACGAGGTATTATGCAATCGAATTGTAACAGATATGAAGAGGTTGCTGAGATCTTTATAGCAAGAATAATCCCATTTGAGAGTGTTGGACAGTAGACAAGCTACCCCCCCTAGGTGAAGAGGCCTTACAGTCAACTAAAGAATAATTATCCCACAATAGGTCCGTGTCTGCCCAAGTCTCCTGAAGACAAATTAGATCTGGTTTAGGTGTGCTGAGGTAAGATAGTTTTTCCCTGCTTAATTTTACCCCGGCTGCATTCCAGAAATGATTTTTAAACCTCTATTAGGAAGAAGGCTGGAGTGGGTCCCTGGGCCCCCGTTCTTGCGTAAGGGCTCCCGGGAGCCAACCCCAATCTTCCAGGGCAGAGGTGGCTAGAAGATTCGGTGCGTGTCGTGTCTCCCACAGTAACACCTGCCTATCCTTCCCTATTAGGGATACTTTGAG
Source organism: Pleurodeles waltl (assembly GCF_031143425.1). Taxonomy (NCBI): domain Eukaryota; kingdom Metazoa; phylum Chordata; class Amphibia; order Caudata; family Salamandridae; genus Pleurodeles; species Pleurodeles waltl. The sequence goes on from NC_090437.1 coordinate 856,126,773, forward strand.
ATCCTGTAGATCTACTCTAAATCTATATATGGTAAAGTTAGTGCCTTTAAAATGGACCGGGGAATGAGGCCTCTTGGAGCTCTTAGTCACAAACTTTTCCCCTCCGAAAGCAGTGTGGGATGAGAGTGGAAACACATCAATCCCCCGACACTGCAGAAAGTCAGCGTGAGAGAGGACCAGGTTTGCCAAGCGCAAAGAGCAGAAGGCGACCTTAGCCCTGAAACCACCGCCGACCATCCGTAAGGAGACAAGGTCAATATCATTGCTGGAGATGTGTTTCAAAGAACTAGATTCATAAAGGCATCTTAATAAGGTGGACCTATTTAAAATTAAGTCGGGATCAAAAATGGGGAAAAAATCAATAATATGAGAATCCGTGTTGTAGCCTGTTGAAGGGGCTCCTTCCCTGGATAACAAGATAGAGGATTCAATAGAAATGGTCTCCCGTCTGGGGGCAAAAATGGGGAGGCAGTTGGATTCAAGGCTGGAATTGTAGAGAGGTCAGTTAAGTGCATGCTTACAGGTCCCCTTTTAGTATAATTGGGCCTACGCGGGGAGAGGGCCTACTAGGCTGCATCGCGTGTGGCTCTATATGAGTTTGAGGAGAGATTGTCCCATCAATTATCGCTTCAGGAACAGTTCTTTCCTTCTTTTTTCTTGTTGATTCGTCGTTTTGTTTTTTTCAATCTCTTAGGTTTTTCCCCACCTTTGGCGATGGTTCCCCTCTTAGGGTCTTCTACCGGGGATAGCGACGGGGGGAAATTGTGGGCCCATTTTTTTGGTTGACTGCTCTTTCAAAGATGGGGAACACCTTCGCAGGGGGCTGGAGGCAGTGTGCCAAGTGATTGCCCTTCAGAGTGGGAGAGTCAAAAATAAATCAAATAAAGTCCACAGGACTAACCGTAGTGGCTTTACATCACTAGGACGGATGCCTTGGGAGCTTTCCGCTTGAGTGCCCACATCCTTGAACAATTGCACATTTTGGGGTGCCCTGGGGGAAGTCCAGGAAGCCCTCTGATTGACAAAAGATTGTATAGGGGCGACGTTAGGCTGAATAAGGTCAAGAGGTACAGCCTCCTTTTTATCTTTAGTCATCTCCGCTAAAATTGCTTTTACGGAGTCGAGGATATAGTCTGAGCCCACTACGAATTTCTCCAGAAGCTTTAAGATAGATGCAAGGAGGTTTTCCAAATTGAACAAAGAAGCTGAGAGCCTGACCTCAGATTCCAAAGGTGGAATGGGCTGGATTCCACTGACATCTAAGGCCGGTGACATAGACAAATGAGATTGGATATATAATGAGTCTTGTAACGACGGAGTGCTATTAAACAGCTCCAGACCAGTTGAGTCAGAAGGCTCTTGGACCTAGGGATCACAGACGGAGGCGAAGGATCTTTTGCCTGGGGGCCGTATCTCTGAAATAAATCTGGGTCCAGGTCCGGCAGTGTAAAGTCACAGGGTCCGATAGCAATAGACGCTGTAGAAATAATAGCGGCACTTTCCAGAGAGTTTTTTGGATCCAGGTCAGCTTGAAAAAGAGAGCTGACTGGCCAGGCAGGTGAAGAGGAGGGACAATGCGGTGGCCCTGGCTGGCTCCAAGCAGGCCGAACAGTCACAACAGACTCGGCAAGGGGTGCTATAGGGCCCAGATCCAAGACCCTAGCTCCTTTTTCCTGGCTTGCTTCTGCCTGGAATGACTCACTTAAGAGCTCCCCTCAGGTCTCCATAGGAGGACCTCCAGGTGACTCTGAATCCGGGGGTGCAATGGAGATGACTTCACCTTTTGTTTCCTGTGATGAGGAGTTCTCTTTACCTCAAAAGGAGAAAAGATGCTTCTGCGATTGTCCCTTCAGCAAGAGTGCCGAGTTGGCCTTGTTCCGTATGGGGTTGGATTTGGTTTTTGATCAAGACCTTCCTGAGAGAAGGAGACAACCTGAACGGAGCTTCTTCATGGTCATAGTAGAGAGTACCCGCAATAGGGCACAAGGAGGCTGATGCAGCTGACTTGCGATTTGGGGCACGAAAGGACAGACTCACTCTTTACAAATTTCATCCACTTATTCTCCAGCTGACTCAGACAAGGCTGGCTTAATGGGCTTAATGGACATCCAGCACCGACCAGCAATAGCCGCCTCTGCACTATGTTCCTTGGCTCACCGCTGCATTGGCCGCGTCCGCTAAGAGCAGTGCCTGCTAGGCTCTGGCCCAACCCACCTCGCAGTATTGTTGGCGAGAGCGGGAGCGTCAGGAAGAGAGTCTATGTCTTTAAAGCAAGGGCTACTTATGCGAAAGCAGAGAGACTGTATTCTCCCTCGCCACAGCAAGCCACACCCGGGCGGACCGCTGCGGTGATGGTCCGCGAGAGAGGCCGCGGGAAAGGTAACTCCTCAAGAGGGTGGAGAGGCTCCCAGGTCCCCAGGCCCATGCAATACAGACCCAGAGTGCTGTCCCAGCAGAGTCCCAGTCCACCTCCCAGTAATGCAGGTGTGAGCAGACGTGCCGATGTGGGAGTCTGAATCCCGAAGGAATAAGTCATGCTTCTGGAGATACAGGGGTGCAGAGCTCTCCCTCGCCCCCCGCAAACCGCACCCAATCAGGCCTCCTCAGCGGCAAGCAAACAAGCAAGCAAATGAGCGAGACCACGGGGAGAGGCGCTTAACTGGTTTGGCAGGCAGGCAGGCAAGATGCCCTACTTGCAGCAACTGGAGGACAGATGAGTTCCGGCAAAAGGACGACGAGCGATGCGCCGGTCGAGGCGCTTCCCAGCCGGCTCATGTCCTTGCTCACGCTCCTCTCCTCTCCGACTGCACCCTGCTCAGCTGCGACCAATCCGGTACTCTGACATCCGGCGTCCGATATCCGACGTCCCAGCAGTGCTTCCGCTCTCCCTCTCCACTCACAGCTATTGGCTCCTCCACATGCATGCAACTCTGCAGACTGCTCTCTCATAGTCCACTAGCCCTTGCACTACAGGAGAACTTTCATGTTATGAACTTACATCACCTTCTTTTGGCAGCATCAGCACCGGCAGGTGGAAGGGACAGGGCCAAGCCAAGAGGGGAAGTATCTAGCCATGGGACCTCAGGTCACGAGACCACTGACAGCGAGGTACCCAGTGGTCTGGAGGGTGAAGGGAGGGCAACAGCGAGGGACCCAGTTGTCCCGAGGGTGAGGAGAGTGCCACAGGGGAGGCCGAATCTGGCTCAACATCATCAAATTCCTCTTTCAGTGGCTACACCCTAGTGGTGGACGACCCATCGGAGACCACCCCAGCACCATCTTTGTCCACCACCCATTCCATCACTGCCCTCCCTGTTGTTCCCCACTCAGTTGGCTGTGCCTGCTTACCTAGGAGGGTGGGCTTCTCCTTTGACCCAAGCACCTCTGCCCCAGCCCCTGTTTGTCCTGCTGCCCTTAGTGAGGAGGCTATTGACCTCCTGAGGTCAATATCTGTGGGTCAGTCAACCATTGTGAATGCCATCCAGGGACGGAGTGGCAACTCAAGTCCAACCGAGTTATGAGTTTCTGTAGGGCATTCACTATACACTAGCTGGCCTACAGAGATACTTTCAGGCTCTGGCCTCCACACTGACAGCAACCAGCTACCCTTTGTCTACCATTCCCCCTCCACCTTCCTCTTCCCAAACCCAAACCCCACTTTTCTGACCCAGTCAAAGCACACAGACAGGCATGCATCCACCTTAACATCCAGGGTAGCTCAGACAAACATAGGCACCACAAGACATACCACCAGCATGCCATTGTGAATGCGATCCAGGGACTGACATGCCAGATCTAGCAAAGCAATGCATTACTGGAGGGCATTCATGGTGCAATCTCTAACCTACAGAGATCACTTCAGGCTGTGGCCTCCACATTGACGGCAGCCAGTCACCCCTTGTCTTCCATCCCCCCTCCACTTTTCTCTTCCCAGTCTAAATACCCCCTTCCAAAACCCACCCAAAGTACACAGACTTTCAAGCATCCACCTCAAGAGACAAGGCTAGCACACACAAACATAAGAACCACAGTACACACTACCGGCATGCACACAAACAACATTCACCTGCAGACACAGCAACAGTCACAAATTCTCCTGGCACACCCCCTACCACAGCATCACACACACAATATCTGGCTCACCTATAGACATCAAATCACCAGTCACTGATCCAGCCACCACACCTATCAAACATGCAGACACCACCCCAGCAGACCCTCAGACCTTACCCCAGTCACCACACCTGCAGACACACCTACATGCAGCACACCCACCATACCTGCAGTCACCACCCCAACTGACAGTGGCATCCCCCAGCACCTCCACCCCCCTCAGCCCCTAACACCCTCATTCACCCACCCAACAGACACTCACCACACACAAGCACATCTCCCACAAACATGCACCTGAAACAGCCACACCTACACATCAGACAAACACTCCCTCAACTTCTAAACCCGGACCCCCTTCTGATGACTTTCCCTGTGTGAAACTTTTCCTCTGTGAGCTGGACCTTACCCCTGTTCTTCCCACGGTGTACCACCCCAAAAAGATTTGTTTCCCTCGCCAAGGGCATCCCTTCCCCCTCCAACACTTCCCTTTGCCACTTGCAAGCACCCATGCCCCTCCCCCACTGTTGCATAGGTCCTCATTATCCTAATGAGACTACTGGCTTTGGGCGGCAGAATCACTTGTACTGCGGGGTACTGAGTCTGATCCCACACCATGTGACACCTGTCGGCCTATTTCGTGTTTTGTTCCGGCTAACTAGCAGTGTCTCATCTCCACCCAAGAGTAAGGATGATTGGGAAACCGGGTGCATGACATTAATGATTGCCCAGGGGAATCGTGTTCACTCAGGTCTCATCCGTTTTTCTCAGTTACATTAGTCTCACATATACAAGGACAATCAGAGGCAAAGTAAAGTTCAATACAGTTTTATTAAAGTAACTGCTTCTTAGATAATAAGGCATGTATTGCAATAACTAGGACGATGAAGCACAAGAAGATTAAAATTGTGACAAGGAGTGTAAAAGACAAAAATAACGCTACCATGTTGTCACTAAGATTTTTATGGATAGTTCGTACCTAAGTTATGTTAGAGCACAGCATGTTAAGCTCTAATTCTGCCCTTTAGGTTTCCCCTGTGAAGACATCATCCTTCATACCTGAGCAAGAGGCCTGTAGTCTACATAAGCAGCTGCAGCAAAGCAATCAGCAATCAACATACAGTCGTGGTCATCTGGCTGGAATCTCCCTCTAACTTAGGTGGGGCAAAGTAGTGTTTTTTATAATAAAACAGCTGATGTTCCAAGAAAAGATCCCCATGTAAGAGTGTGTATGTTTCTATGAACATTGGAGACACAGCTAACTACTTTTTCCGGCAACCTATGTTACTGCAGCCTTGAGAAAAGCACAGAGTGAAAGAAATGTCTTGTTTAAGAACACAGTGCTGACCTAGGCGAAGAACAGCTAGATAGAGAAAATAAAACAAGACCACAAATGTGGCTACTTTTAAAATAATATAACAAAGCCAAAATAAAATATATCTAGGGTAAAGTAAGCAGTGGCAGGCCCAGTTTGCTAAAATAACATGTATAAAAACTAGAAAGGCTACACAACACTACCAAGTTAACCCCTCCTGAGAAGGTTCCCCCCTCTCAAGCCCAAACCCAATCCCCTCTGCCCCATCCCCTCCCGATATTCCTGAGGTGTCTGCCTTCCCATTTGATGCCCCTACCTGTGGAGGTTACATGGCAGTCAGGAGTCAAGAAGGGGCCCAGCACTGTGCCTTTTGGGCAGACATTTTTTAACTGGTCTATGGCCTTGGACTACAAGGAAATTTCCTTAATAAAGCCAACCAGTTGTTGGTGTTTTGGATACACCTTTTTTCTGCTTTTCCTTCCCTATGCTTCTGTTCTTCCTGACTGACATGGTTTGAGTGCTTGTAGTATTGTGTTTTTGGGCTGCATGCTACTCCTTGTGGTGTTTTTTGCAGTATGTGAGTTTGTGTGCAGTGCTGTTGTCCCCGAAGGGAAGTGTGTGTTATGTGATGGGTTTGTGCATGTTGCTGCAATGTTGGTATAATGGCACTGTGTTGTGTTTGTAGTGTAGTCACGGGACCGCCAACCTCGTAATCAGGCCCTTCATCTTCAAAAATTCATATCTCCAGTTCCATTTTATTGGATTTTTGTTGTTTTACTGTGATTTTAAAAATAAAATATAGTCTAAATTGGTTTTGGATTTTTATTGTATTTTGTGTTTTAATTATTTACTGTTTAGTGATTTTAAATGCTTTACACACCTGTCTCCTAAGTTAAGCCTAACTCCTCATTACCAAGCCACCAATGGTTGAGCTGGGATTAATTTATATAGACCCTGACTGGAACTAGTGGGGGTTTGTGGCCTATTGCTAATTGTAGGTACTTACCTGTCCTTACCAATAGTCCACTTTCCAACAGAATCCAACTCCCAGAATACACTTGGTTCAAATCCAAAAATGACCACTTGCCACCTGGGCTATTTTTGCAGGACTTGATACACGGGATTCTGGTCATCTCTTTTCTACCTGTGGCTTACAGGGGAGCTCTTCTTGGAGTAGTAGAAGTCAGGCAAAGTCCTTTTCTTGGTGAAGCCCAAAGTGTGCAGCTTGTGCCGTCCTTCTAAATACAATGTCCAGCATCATTCTTCCAAAATCCAAGATGGCAAATATTGAATCTTAGGGCTAGATGTAGCAATATCAGAAATTGCGACTCTCAAATTGCGAGTCTGAGCGACTCGCAATTTGAGAGTCGCAAATGCGGATACAGGATGGTGTCCCTGACACCATCTGCAAATCAGAAGGGGGTCGCAAAGACCCACCTCATTAATATTAATGAGGTGGGTCACAATTTGCGATCCCCTTCCGATTCGCAGCACTCACAGGGATGGTGGCCTGCTTGAGACACCCATGTCTGTGACTGCTTTGTTAATAAAGCAGTTTTTTTTTTGTATTGCAGCCCGTTTTCCTTAAAGGAAAACGAGTTGCAACACAAAAGAAAAAATTAAAGGACCACTGCCTGCTCTGAAAAAATGTTTTCAGGGCCATTCACAAAGGGGAAGGGGTCCCATGGGGACCCCTTCCCTTTTGTGAATGGTTAGCACCCATTTGAAATGGGTGCTAAATGTGAATTGCTTTACGACGGCGTTCGCGGTCACAAAGCAATTCTGCATTGCGATGCGAATTGCAAATAGGAAGGGGAACACCCCTTCCTCTTTGCGAGTTGCATTCCCATTTTGCAAGTCGGTAACCTGATTACCGACTCACAAAATGGGAATGAACATCGCGATGTGCATTTTGCACGGCGCAAACAGCAAAATTTGCTGTTTGCACCATGCAAAACACTTCCTACATCTGGCCCTTAGAGTTTAGATCTGGCTGATGTGGTTAAGTTTCCCTTAACATACCCTTCCTTCATCTAATCAGGGGGCACCTGTTTGTCTGGGGCTGCAGGAAATGGGAGAGGCCCAGTTGCTGTCCCAAATGTCCTTTCCCCCTTTGAAGTCCAATTTGGCTGCCCTTCCCCCATCCTGTTCTACCATCTGCTAAGGCAGATCTCCCACCAGATGCTTTCTTTTTTTATCCCAGGGCACTTCACACCTCATCAAGGCAGCATTGCTCAGGCTGCCAGAGGCTGATCAATCAGAGAAGGGCACTATGGAGCTGAAGTTAGTAACTTTTAGCAATAGTTTTAAAACTCTTTCTAGCTAAAAGTTATATTAAATTTAACAGTGGTAGGTTGTTGGATTTATTTAGCTCATTTCTATGGAAAAAAAGACTTTAATATTTTAAAATAAAGTCTCTCTATGGAGCCTATTCACTACAGTGGAGAATTTTTTGGGGGGATATTTTTCCCTCACCAGAGCTCATGAAATATATTTTATAAAGTCCCTGCTTTTAGTTACACTGCACCCAAACCTGGGGGCACTTAGGGCATACCTTAGGGGTGGCATATTTGTAATAATAAGGTAGCTTAGGACTTTAGAAGTATGTTTAATTCCAAAGTCAAATTTGAGTTTACTTTAACTTAAAAGCAGTCAGCAAGGCAGACACTGGGCACCACAGCAGTGCACCTATGGGTGTACTACTTATGCTGGGGTCCCTAAACCTGCATGCTCTACCATACACTAGAGACTTATAGGTAGGTTGATACAGCCAATTATAATTAGCCTAATTTGCATACTCAGTTTACGCAGAGCACAGCCCCTGACACTGACGCACTGACTGCCCTCAACCCATGTTCTGTGAGCATACGAACTTTGGCAATAAAAAAAGTGACAGGTAAGTTTGGGTACTTACGGTTACTGCCGTTGTCTTCAGCATTGATTTCGGAGTCTCTGGGCGAGCAGGAGCATTGGGATGACGGCTGGTTCCATGGCAGCTTCGGAAAAGTATGGCCTCCTGAAGCTGACTGTTTCCTTTTATGCAGTTTGTTTCCGCATGGGTTTGCATGATTGTGCAACCGCAGAGGAAACCTTGGCAGTGCGCAACCTAATAATCTGTCCAGCGTAAACATGGTCTACGCCACCCTGCAGGAGCCTTTTGAAGTCCGTGGTGGTCTGACCACGGTGGTGGTGCTGGGAGGTGCATTGACGGTATTCTATTGGGAATACTGTCATGGTCTTAATTTGACAGTCTTCTCTGCCAGCCTGTTGGGGGTATGACCGCCACTGCCAACAAAGTACAAATTCATAATGAGGCCCTTAGTCTTTTTCTTGAAGATTTTTCTCACTGGGACGAAGTCACAAATCTGATCTGACCTCCCTGGAGCCCTTATCAGATGCACGTAGCAGGAGACGTCGGTGAAGAATTCTACCTTTGGACTTAGATGATTTTTCATGACACAAACCTTTGTCCGGGCCAAACTTGAAATTGGATCTGACGGTCCTGGCGCCCTCCTCGAATACGCTGCATGGGAAGCCCTGGTCAACTTTTTACATTTGGATTTGGTCACTTTTTGGGAGCTTTTTCTCTCTGAAGTTAGACGACCATCCAGAGCAAGCCGGTTTCGAGTTGATGTCGCCGGATTGCCTTTCCAGTAGCCCCCGGCATAATCCTGGAAGCTTTTCAGACGGGCAAACCTGCAAGTCGTGCAAGGTCACAGTCGACCTAAGCCAGCTTGACTCATGACGTCGGGTTGGTCCCTTTATGGAGTGTTTTTCCAAAGGTTCTCCAATCTTCTCCAAATTTCTGGATCTTCTTCCAGAAGGTCTTTGAAGGTCCTTTGGGAGTCCACAGCTCACCCCAAGTTTCTAGAAGCTCTGAGTTGCTCATTGAGGGATAGGACTCCAACTCCCAGAAAGCACCTGGCTCAAATCAGCTGGTCAGTTTCTTCAGGTTTTAATGCAGGGAACTCTGGTTAGCTATTTTCTACCTGTATCAATCGGGGAGTCCCTTCTTAAACCAGTTGAAGCCAGGCAAAGTCCTTTTTGTGGTGAAGCCCAATTGTGCAGCTGGTGCAGTCCTTCAGAGTTCAGTGTCCAGGTGCAGATTAGGGGTCCAGAGGGACAATCCTTCTTCTTCTCATTCTTCTTCTTCTTTACTTCTTCCAGTAGGGATCTGAGGTGTGTGTCAGGAACAAGGCTGTGTGAGGTCCAGGTCCCACCCAAAACTCTGCTGCGCTCATTTGCGGTGCTTTATGCGCACCTCTTGTCATCTCCGCTTGTTCCAAAAGTGGCCATCAGCGTCGTTTGCCCTGTGGTAAAGGTCATGTAGCTGCAGGTTCAGGACATTGGTGGACAAGATGCACTTATCAGTGCTATCCTATGAAGGGACTACAATTCCCATGTTTTTAGAGGTAGCAACCATCTTGGGGTGTGGCAGGCTTATAAAGCCCAGCCACACCCAAGCACGTTGCTCACTATTTTGAAGACTTCGATGCAGCCAGACCTCGTGGGGGTTTCTCTGGAGAAGAGCAGAGTTCCTGAATGGCAGAGTGTTATCCAACCAAAATATCCTTGTTTGCATGATGCATTAAAAAACGAGTAGGTCGTACTTGTAGCGGTAAGGCCTTGCTGGATCCAAGTTTGAAGGAAGTTGTTACTCCAAAAATGTAAAGCGCCCCTTAGCATCACGAGCAAAGCGTTTCAGGCCACACTGGTAAAGCGCCCCAGGCACGACATTTAAAGCGCTTTAGTTCACAAGAAGTAAAGCGCCCTTCGCACAGCAAAGCATTTCAGTTTACAAGAGTAAAGCGCTCTTGGCACGGTATTCAAAGCGCTTCAGTTCACAGGAGTAAAGCGCACTTGACATGGTATTTAAAGCGCTTCAGTTCACAGGAGTGAAGTGCACTTGGCATGGTATTCAAATCGCTTCAGTTCACAGGAGTAAAGCGTACTTGGCATGACATTCAAAGCGCTTCAGGTCACAGGAAGTAAAGCGCCCTTCACACAGCAATCAAAGCGCTTCAGTTCACAGGAGTAAAGCGCACTTGACATGGTAGTTAAAGGGCTTCAGTTCACAGGAGTAAAGCACATTTGGCATGGTATTCAAAGTGCTTCAGTTCACAGGAAGTAAAGCGCCCTTTGCACAGCAATCAAAGCGCTTCAGTTCACAGGAGTAAAGCACCCTTGGTACAGCATTCAAAGCGCTTCAGTTCATAGGAATAAAGCTGCCTTGGCACAGCATTCAAAGCGCTTCAGTTCATAGGAGTAAAGCGCGCTGGGCACGGCAATCAAAGCGCTTCAGTTCACATGAGTAAAGCGCCCTTGGTCCAATAATCAAGGCGCTTCAGTTTACATGAGTAAAACTTTCAGGCCTAGGAGGCAAATGTGAAAACATTTCAAAGATAAGCAGATCATAGTTTCATTGTTTTTGGAAGCATAATATGTGAGATACATATTTAAGTCTTTGATGATATGTGAGATACATATTTAGGTCTTTGCAAATTTCTAGACTGAGACCAAACGTTTTATGTTTATGAATGCATAATAGTTGCATGGTTGATGTTCAGACTATGTCCATGGTCCAGGCTCTTGCCTTCTCAAGGTTCAGAGGTCTCAGTTTGTCCTGGTTCCATGATTCAGAGAAGGGCCACACCCAATTTTGTTTAATGCTAATGACATCCTGAATATCATGATTTTACTAATTGTTCTTGTTCCATGATTCAGAGAAGGGCCACGCCCAGTTTTGTTTAATGCTCATGACATCCTGAAGTATCATGCTTTTACTAATTGTTCTTGTTCCATGATTCAGAGAGGGCCACACCCAGTTTTGTTTAATGCTCATGACATCCTGAAGTATCTTGATTCTACCAATTGTTCTTGTTCCATGATTCATAGAAGGGCCACTCCCAATTTTGTTTAATGCTAATGACATCCTAAATATCATGATTTTACTAATTGTTCTTGTTCCATGATTCAGAGAAGGGCCACGCCCAGTTTTGTTTAATGCTCATGACATCCTGAAGTATCATGCTTTTACTAATTGTTCTTGTTCCAATATTCAGAGAAGGGCCACACCCAGTTTTGTTTAATGCTCATGGCATCCTGAAGTATGATAATTCTACCACCTCTTACACACATGGAGACACCTTTGTTTATTCCATAAGAGTCTCAACACTTGCATCCACGGAGACGCCTTTGTCTATTCCATAAGGGTCTCAACACTTGCATTCACAAAGACGTCTTTGTCTATTCCATAAGGGTCTCAACTCTTGCATCCACGGAGATGCCTTTGTCTATTCCATAAGGGTCTCAACACTTGCACACACGGAGATGGCTTTGTCTATTCCATAATGGTCTCAACTCTTGCACACACGGAGACGCCTTTGTTTATTACATAAGGGTCTCAACACTTGCATCCACGGAGACGCCTTTGTCTATTAAATAAGGGTCTCAACTCTTGCACACACGGTGACGCCTTTGTCTATTCCATAAGGGTCCCAAAACTTGCATTCACGGAGACGCCTTTGTCTATTCCATAAGGGTCTCAACTCTTGCACCCACGAAGATGCCTTCATCTATTCCATAAGGGTCTCAACTATTGCATTCACGGAGACGCCTTTGTCTATTCCATAAGGGTCTCAACTGTTGCACCCACGGAGATGCCTTTGTCTATTCCATAAGGGTCTCAACTCTTGCATTCACAGAGACGCCTTTGTTTATTCCATAAGGGTCTCAACACTTGCATCCACAGAGACGCCATTGTCTATTCCATAAGGGTCTCAACACATGCATCCACGGAGACGCCTTTGTCTAGTCCATAAGGGTCTCAACACTTGCATCCACGGAGACGCCTTTGTCTATTCCATAAGGGTCTCAACACTTGCACCCCCGGAGACGCCTTTGTCTATTTCATAAGGGTCTCAACACTTGCATCCACGAAGACGCCTTTGTCTAGTCCATAAGGGTCTCAACACTTGCACCCACGGAGATGCCTTTGTCTATTCCATAAGGGTCTCAACACTTGCATCCACTAAGACGCCTTTGTTTATTCCATAAGGGTCACACCACTTGCATTCACGGAGACGCCTTTGTCTAAATGCATAATTGAATGTTAATGCTGTTATGAACACGTATATACATACATGCTTAACCATCTTTCCTTCAGATCTCTCTCCCTGCTGTTCCCTACCCTAATTCCCTTCCCCCGACTGGCTTCACCATAACTCTGTGCTATATTAGCTTTCTTAGTTGGTAATGCCGGAAGGTGGGCCTGTTGTTCGGTGGCATGCAGATCCCGAGGAAAGGACACTGTGACAGTGTGGGTACAGGTCTGCCATATTTATCCTTGCTCCTAGGGTGGAAAGAAGGAGGGGACAACTGTACAATCAAAGGCAGGCCACCACCTTCTTGGATGACCACTTCCTGGGAAGTGTGACAAAAATCAATCCTAGGAAGCAACATTCCTTAAAAATCCAAAATGGGAGAAATTCAATTTTGGAGGTCAAGTCTGGCTGAGTCCACCTACTGCCACGGACATTGCCAATGACACAGACATCAACATAATAACCCCCACATACACAGGATACACACTAAGGCCATTAAACACACATGTAAAAAACGCACAACTCCCTGAAATAAAGCACAGGCCCAGTCACACACAATAACTCACAACACCACAACATGTCACAACAACACCAGAACTGCAACACCATCAATGCATTGGCAAGCACCCACAATAGACACTACCCAGTGACAAATCACACACACAACCCAATGTACCACCAAGAGGGAACGAGCACACACAATCACAGAACCATACAATGCAGCAATTGACATGCACAGCAAGCACACTGCACATTGTATGTGATATACCATTCACCAAACATGCACACGCACACAGTCAAAGTCACATAACACTGTGACAAACACATGTCAACAGAAACTCCACTCAATACATTGACAACATGTCCCCAACATACACATGCCCATCACACAATACACAACCATCACTGGGGGACAAAAGCAGTGCCCTCAACCCCACATGCTACCCAGACAAAATAGGTAGCACAAGCACCACTTGCACACACCTACTCACACACAAACAATGTCAGCCATGAACAAATCTGCCCTAAGAAAAGAAATGCAGGAAAATATGTAACTTCAAAACCAACAACTGGTTGGTCCAAAGATTTTTTAAAATTATAAATATTAATGAAATGTCCAAGGGCACAGGACAGTACAATTGTGAAATATGCAATATGCACACTATGCACATCAGTGTGCCTCGAACTAGACTCCTGACTGCCATGTAAATTCCACAGAAAAGGGCATCAAGGGGGCAGGCAAGCATCTCAGGAATTATCAGTGGTAGGGATTAACCCCTTCGCTGCCAGGCCTTTTCCACCTCAGGTGCCAAGTCTTTTTTGTGCTACTTGGGGCAGTTCGCGCTTAGGCCCGCATAACGTTTTGTCCACATAAGCTACCCACACCAAATTTGCATCTTTTTTTCCAACATCGTAGGAATTCTAGAGGTACCCAGACTCTGTAGGTTCCCCTGAAGGAGACCAAGAAATTAGCCAAATTGCAGTGACATTTGTTTTTTTAATTGTGAAAAAACGGCTGCAGCAGAATGCTTGTGGGTTTTTTTCCCTGAAAATGGCATCAACAAAGGGTTTGTGGTGCTAAAATCACCAGCTTCCAAGCTTTCAGGAACAGGCAGACTTGAATCAGAAAACCCAATTTTTCAACACAATTTTGCCATTTTACTGGGACATACCCCATTTTTACAATTGTTTGTGCTTTTAGCCTCCTTCCAGTCAGTGACAGAAATGGTTATGAAAACAATGCTGAATATCGGACACCTAAACATTTCTGAAAAGTAGACAAAATTCTGAATTCAGCAATGGGTAATTTGTGTAGATCCTACAATGGTTTCATACAGAAAATAACAGCTGAAATAAAAAGATTTGAAATTGAGGTAAAAAAACAGCCATTTTTCTTTATGTTTTACTCTGTAACTTTTTCCTGCAATGTCAGATTTTGTAAAGCAATATACCATTACGTCTGCTGGACCTTTCTGGTTGCAGGGATATATAGGGCTTGTAGGTTCTTCAAGAACCCTAGGTACCCAGAGCCAATAAATGAGCTGCACCTTGCAATGGGTTTTCATTCTATGCCGGGTATACAGCAATTCATTTGCTGAAATATAAAGAGTGAAAAATAGGTATCAAGAAAACCTTTGTATTTCCAAAATGGGCACAAGATAGAGTGTTGAGAAGCAGTGGTTATTTGCACATCTCTGAATTCCTGGGTGCCCATACTAGCATGTGAATTATAGGGCATTTCTCAATTACATGTCTTTTTTACACACTGTCTTACATTTGGAAGGAAAAAATGAAGAGAAGGACAAGGGGCAATAACACTTGTTTTGCTATTCTGTGTTCCCCGAAGTCTCCAGATAAAAATGGTACCTCACTTGCGTGGGTAGGCCCGATGCTCGCGACAGGAAATGCAACATGGACACATCACATTTTTACATTGAAATCTGATGTGTTTTTTTGCAGAGTGCCTAGATATAGATTTTGGCCTCTAGCTCAGCCAGCACCTAGGGAAACCTAGCAAACCTGTGCATTTTTTAAAACTAGACACCTAGGGGAATCTAAGATGGGATGACTTGTGGGGCTCTCACCAGGTTTTGTTACCCAGAATCCTTTGCAAACCTCAAAATTTGGCTAAAAAACACTTTGTCCTCCCATTTCGGTGACAGAAAGTTCTGGAATCTGAGAGGAGCTACAAATTTCCTTCCACTCAGCG
Source organism: Pleurodeles waltl (assembly GCF_031143425.1). Taxonomy (NCBI): domain Eukaryota; kingdom Metazoa; phylum Chordata; class Amphibia; order Caudata; family Salamandridae; genus Pleurodeles; species Pleurodeles waltl. The sequence continues at coordinate 856,142,011 of NC_090437.1, forward strand.
TTCCCCCAAGTGTCCCGATAAAATTGATACCTCACTTGTGTGGGTAGGCCTAGTGCCCGCTACAGGAAATGCCCCAAAACACTATCTGGACACATCAAAATTATCAAAGGGGGGCAGAAATGGCCTAGAAACAATTTGGCCCCCCAGGGAGTGACCCTTGCTGAAGGGATCGCTCCCTAAACATAAAAGAAAAAAAAAATCCCTGGTGTCTATGGCCTAAAAATTATTTTTCCCCCTGAGTAGCGGCCCTTGCCCAAGGGCCGCTCCCCTTATGTTCATTTCATCCCCCCAAAAAAAATCCCTGGTGTCTAGTGGTTTCTGCCCCAAGGGGGAGTAGAAATGGCCTAGAAACAATTTGCCCCCCCCAGAGAGAGACCCTTGCAGAAGGGGTCACTCCCTAAACAGAAAAGAAAGAAAAACAGAAAAAAAAAATCCCTGGTGTTTAGGGGGTTTTTGATCAGCCTAATTATAGTAGGCCGATCTGCCCCCAGGGGGGGGCAAAAATGGCCTGAAAATGATTTGCCCCCCTGGGCAGCAGGCCTTGCCCAAAGGGCCGCTCCCCTTATGTTCATTTCCCCCAAAAAATAAAAAAATCCCTGGTGTCTAGTGGTTTCTGCCCCAAGGGGGCAGAAATGGCCTAGAAACAATTTGCCCCACCAGGGAGCGACCCTTCCAGAAGGGGTTGCTCCCTAAACATAAAAGAAAGAGAAAAAAAATCCCTGATGTCTAGGGGGTTTTCTGCCCCCCCGGGGGCAGATAGGCATAATTATAGTAGGCCAATCTGCCCCCAGGGGGGCAGAAATGGCCTGAAAATGATTTGCTCCCCTGGAGAGTGGCCCTTGCCCAATGGGGCGATACCCTTATGTCCATTATCAAAAATAAAAAATCCCTGGTGTCTAGTGGGCAGCAGAAATGCTTGTAGAGACATGAAAGGAAAGGAAAGGCCTTGCCTTTCCTTTCATGTTTCTGCAGCCCCCTCCTCCCGAGCGGAAGAGAAATGCCAAGCATTTCTCTTCCGCAATCGCACTGGATGCATGCTTCCAGCGCGATGGGAGGTGACCTCTGATGAGGTCAGTAAGCTTTCGCGTGCTGACGTTAACAGACGTCACTGGGGGAGGTCGGGGGGTCGGGGTGGAAGGGGAAGCAATTCCCCTTCCAGCCCTGACCTGGGAGGTGGGGGGCGGCCCTCTGTGGGAGCGCTAGCACTTCCCCCGAGGGCCGGTATATGGACGTAATGGTTATGTCCATGGCTCCACAGAGGCGCAGCCATGGACCTAACCATTACGTCCATGGCGCTATAGGGGTTAAAGTGGGCGCTTGGGCCTTGGCTTTGGAGGAGGTTCTTTGGGAATGGACCTGGGAGGGGGTGTTTAATTCTAGGCTTATGGGAGGGTTGGGTTCTCTAGGGAGGGGCAAACATCTTGGCGGGTGGAGGGGCATGGGTACTTGCAGGGTGTTGGGAGAGGGCTCGAGAGTGGAAGAGACTGGCCCGGGGAGGGAAACAGAGTGTTTAGGGGTCTCACGGGGGGAAGAGGAGTAGGGGAAAGGTCAAAACATGAAAGGAAAGTTTTTTTGACACACAGGAACGATCATTAGAAGGGGTTTTGGTGTGTAGGGTGAGGGGGTGGTTGTCTGATGTGTATGTGTGGGTGTCGTAGGTGCGTGTTTGTGGGAGTTATTCTGGTGGGTGTTTGTTGGGTCGGTGAGTGAGAGAGTGCATTTATGTTTACGGGATTGGGGGGTGGATGTGCTGGGAGATGCCATTGCATGTCTGTTGGGGTGGTGACTGCAGGAATGGTGGATGTGCAGCATGTAGGAATGTCAATGGTTGTGGTGTCTGTGGGTCTGGTAAATAGGATTGAATCCTAAGGGTCTGATGTTGTGCTGACTGTGGGTAGAATAGGTGTAGTAGATGGATCTGTGAATGTTGGTGTGGTGTCTGCAGGCATGTCAGGTGTAGTGTCAGTGAGGTTGGGGGTGGTTGGGGTGTCAGGATAGGTTGTGACTGTTGCTGTGTCTGTATGTTGCTTGTGTGCATGCTGGTGGTATGTCTTGTGGTGCCTATGTTTGTCTGAGCTACCCTGGATGTTAAGGTGGATGCATGCCTGTCTGTGTGCTTTGACTGTTTCAGAAAAGTGGGGTTTGGGTTTGGGAAGAGGAAGGTGGAGGGGGAATGGTAGACAAAGGGTAGCTGGTTGCTGTCAGTGTGGAGGCCAGAGCCTGAAAGTATCTCTGTAGGCCAGCTAGTGTATAGTGAATGCCCTACAGGAACTCATAACTCTGTTGGACTTGAGTTGCCACTCCGTCCCTGGATGGCATTCACAGTGGTTGACTGGCCCACAGAGATTGACCTCAGGAGGTCAAAAGCCTCCTCTCTGAGGGCAGCAGTGCTAAAAGGGGCTGAGGTAGAGGTGCCCACTGCGAAGCAGTTTCCCACCTTCTTGGGTGAGAAGGAACAACCAACTGGGAGGGGAGGTACAAGGAAGGCAGTGGTAGAAAGGGGGGTGGTGGACAGAGCTAGTGCGCAGGGGGTCCCAGATGAGTCAGCTACCACCAGGGAGTGTCTACTGGAGGAGGATTCCAAAGATGATGAACTTGATCCTATCTCCCCTGTGGCACTTCCCTCACCCCCCCAGGCCACAGGGTCCCTCTGTGTCAGTGGTATCATGAATTGAGGTCCTGTGGCCAGCAGCTTCCCTACTCGGCTGTGCCCCGTCTCCTTCACCTGCCGATGCTGATACTGGGAAACAGAAAGAGAACCACTTACATCACACTGTAAACATCAATCACATTACAACCACTTGTACTACACCCCCAGGCCAAACCAGATCTGTGCCATCATCATGTTGTATTGTGGTCAGTTTTACATATTCGTTGCGCTTTAGCTTCAGGCTTTAGGCCTTTATGCACTTTGCCCTGACTATATTTTATTCATTTGCTGACAGCTTAGAGCCTCTGTGCACTTTGCTCTACATGCTTTTTATTAGGCTTCGTACTGTTATTTTTCGAATAGCCAGTTCTACGGTGTTGTTTTTTTATTCATATCACACTGTTTTGCCTACTTCAGCACTGGAGTTCTCCATAACATTTACTCTGTGCTTCAGTCAAGGATACAGTCTGGTACATTGCCGATAGACGTGGTAGGAGTTTAGACTTGGCATTCCTGCGTAGGGACATTTTGTGATCACGATGACATGTTAGTTATACAATCACTTCCTTGTCCCAATACAAGCAAGAGGGAGATTCCGACCAGGGAACCACAACTAGACGCTGACTGCCGCGTTGCAGATGCTGAACCAAGATCACAGGTCTTTGCTCAGGTATGAGGGCTGATGTCTCCACAGTGATTCTAATAGGCAAGCTAGAAGCTTAACATGCTGTGCTCTAAATAGAATAAGCAGAGGGAGAGTAGAAACTTTTAGACAATATGATAGCTTTGTTCTTATGTTTTACTCTCCTGGTGACTATTTCAATCCTACTGTGTTGTATCGTTCTGGTTATTGCGGCTCACGCCTTAATATCTAAAATACAGTTGTTTTATTAAAACATTATATAAAACTTATACTGTCTTTGTCATTTGTATATGAGATCATATTGTAAATAAGAGAGTTGGTTTGGATCTGAGTAACCACGACTTCCCTGAGAAGTTCCAAAGATGTCATGCGCTCGGCTGCCGAATTATTCCTTCCACATGGGAGAAATAAGGCACTGCTAGTTAGCCGGAGCAAAAAACGGATTTAGGGTTCTTTACACGTGGGTCAGACTCAGTCCCTCACACCGTTATCGATCCTGCTGCCTAGAAATCCAGTAGTCTCATTTAGAATAATGAGAGCCCACGCGACCTGGCGCCGCCAACGTTTGGTCAGGCTCTAATGTTTAGGTCCGACTGACTCTCTTGGTCTCATATATATTTTGACTCCTCGGTCCCGTATACGGAGACGTCCGTGGGGCTGAGGCTTTCCGCCGCCACGGGATAGGTGCTTCCTATTGCTTAGTGGTTGGTTGTTCAAGCTTGAACTTTGAAAGGAAAACCCCGATATTGGTGTGCCTTCTCTGACCTGGAGCTATTTTTTATAGATGGCGAATCCTAATGTAGTGAATATTGCAATCAATATGCGTCAACCGCTCACAGGACATCTGATGGCACATGGACTGACAGTCCAGGGGGGTCCAGTCACTTTTGTGGTGGACGCCCATGCAGCCTATAGAACGGAACTTTTTTATTCTTGGGTCGGATTTCCAGTAGTGGATGGGGGTACAAATACTTTTCACGAATGCACTGTTGCGAATGTCCCTGGACAATACAGGGCTTACGCTTATTTAGAAATACCTCTATCTTATCAAGAACACCATAATTGGCTTGATGGCGCCCTCCCACACACAGTTGCACAAGTTAGGTTAGGTCCACTGAGTAATGATGGTCCTACCTGGCCTTTATTGGCTACATATACACCTCATCATGCGGTTGCTCAATTGGCAGTGGTTGAAGTTCGTCGTTTATATACAGACTTAACGGCTACATATAGACGATTAGTTCAGTTTGTAATGCAGACACTAAATACAAACGCAGCGCGTGCTGCTCCAGCGCACCCACAGGCAGTGGTTCCGGGTATTAATCCGGCCACTTTACACTCTGTTATGGGTAAGGTACCGGCTAAACGAGAGGAGACTCCATTTTGGCTGGCGCAAAAAATTAATACGCTGGAAGCAGTATTTCCCCATACGGGACCTCAGGATAAACATAGAATGTTGCCGATGTGTTTGCCGTATGGGATGGTTCCTCCGGTGGACCTTTGTAATACCTGGGGCACGGTGTTTGCCGCGCTCTACACTACGGCACACGGTACACCGACATTAGCTAATTTACCGGACGTGCTTAAACAAATTCAAGATGAATATGGGGCTGCCCCTGCCTTAGACTTGGGCATGCAGTTGCTGGGCAATTTTGCCACAGTTTCTTCTATTATTTTGAGTAATCTCAAAGGAGAGGCAGTAGCGCTAGCGGTGCGAATGCGTCTTCGGGATGTTCCGCTGCTTAATCAGGAGCGGGAACTTCCGAGAATAATAGCAGAAACATATTCTAGTATTGGTCGAGATAGCCTAGGTGCTAGACCACAGAAACCCCAGTTACAGGGTAAAAATAATAAAGATAATGCTAAACAGCAACAACCTGAGGGTTCAAAAAAGCGCTGGGACAAGAAACAGCAGACACCTAAAAAAGATGGTGGGCAGTCTCCACAACCGCAGACCCCACAGAATAAGTATAATCTCCGGAATAGGGATACTTTGAAGACGCCTTATAGATATCAATATACTGATACACGCCAATCTCGTTCCTTTCAGGACTCTTCGGAAAAGAGAAGTGAGAGAGGTGGGCGGTCAGAGCGGAGGACGGAGTACGTGAAACCGAGATAGGATTCCCAACGCTCAGCGGAGGTTTCTATTAAACAAGAAGAGAAACCGCTGCATCAAAAACAGCAATTTAAAAAGAAGAAAGTGGCAGCAGTCTCAGTTAGACATGCCACTCAAGAAGAGAGTTCTCTTGACGAACAAGACATGGGCGTTAGCACTGTTAGACAGTGCGGCAGAGGTCACAATAGTTCGCCGGAGTCTTCTAGAGCATCTGGAGGTGAAAGCAACTGATGACTTCATACAAGTCGAGACGGCGGATATGCGAGTCTCTGATCCTGATAGAGTATATGAAGTCACTCTGCGATTGGAAGGGGACATTGACCGTATTATAAACGCCATTTTTTGGGACCATGTGGTAAAATCATATGATGTTCTGCTGGCCGAACAGGATTGGCCACCTGACTTTGTTCGCGACTGTCCGGTAGGGGAGGAGGTTATTACACCTTCCTTCTCACCACTTGTTCCGAGAGAACTAGCGGAGTCCTATAGTAAATCATGGGCTCTAGCACAGGCTCCCGCCCTATATAGGAATAACGTGGGGTGGGACAGACAATCACCTTATCATGTAATTCCGATAAAGGGCGAACCTCAGCCACAACCGCAGTATCCTATCAAATTTGAAGCAAGGGCATCGGTTAGGAAAATTCTTACACAATTGGAGTACCAGGGTGTAGTTGAGCCCTGTGTCTCGCCGATGAATAATCCCTTATTTCCGGTTGCTAAACCGGACCATTCATATAGGATAGTGGTGGATTATAGACATTTGAATAGTCATACACGCACATATGCAATACAGAATTCACACAGCACAGCGCTTATGAATAATAAAGTGCGTAAAAAATACAAAACTACATTAGATATCTCGAATGGATTTTTCTGCCAGAATATAGCGCCCGAGAGTCAGGACTATACCAGTTTCAGTGCGTTTGGCTCTCAGAATTTTTTTTTTCGTTTGCCTCAGGGGTATAAGAATAGCCCAGGACTGTTTTCGGCTCGTGTAACTGAAATGCTGCACGAGTTCGACCCTGAAGCGTTATCATATGTTGATGACATATATCTGACAGACAATGAGATTCTGCAACATCTAAGGCGTGTATCGCGCATTGTTGTGGGGTTTGCTGATATTGGCTATAAGTTTAATTTTAAGAAATCAAAGATTGCCTTCCTCAGCGTCATTTTCCTGGGATATGAGTTGTCGAGTGAGGGCAAGAGCTTAGCGCCACATTTTTTGGAGAAATGTGCTTTATTGCAGCCTCCTGATACGGTTCGGAAGCTCCAGTCATTGTTGGGGTTTCTGAATTTTGGCAGAACTTACATTCCTGATTATGCTACGCGTATAAAACCCTTATACGAATTGATTCGCCTGAATTTTTCAAGTAAATTTTGGACGATTGAGCATACACACACACTACGAGAGTTACAGACTGATCTCTTGGCAGTTAAACACTTACACACACGGGACAATAAGACACATTTAGTCATCAGGGTGATACCTGGGGCTGTTGGGTTTACGTATGTCACCTTTAATGAGGGTGAGACAGTCCCGATTGCATACAAGTCCCACTTGTATTCTGCTGCAGAACAACGATTTGCACAGACTGAGAAAATACTCACTGCAGTACAGATGGCTGTGATTAAAGAAAGACCGCTTGCCCAGGGCCAACGCATTATTGTCATTTCCCCGATTCCGGCCTTAGAGGCTGTTACAAAAGCGAGTGTTCCTAATTCGAAAGCTTTACACCCGCGATGGATACAATGGGCTACGTCTTTGACAGCCACTGATGTAGATTATGTATTTGACCCTAAACTGCAGACTCAAGAATTTCTTCAATATGAGATGGAATACCCTGTTCCTGCTGGTACATTGCCTATTGACCAATATCAATTGGTCATGTATACCGATGGCTCTGCGCAACCAGCGGTTGGGACTAAACAACAGTATTCTGCTGCATGTGCGGTGGTGAGCGGCACTATGGAGGGGGAAGTGTTCTGCCCCCGACATACTTATAGTAAAACCTTGGGAGATTGCACGGCACAGCTGGCTGAGCTCAAAGCTCTATTGTTAGCGTTGGAGAACGCGGATCCGGCGATTTTAACCTTGCTGGTCTGTGACTCCTACTACTGTGTGCAGTCTTTCAATGAATATTTGCACTATTGGAAGATGAATGGGTTCAGAGATTCTAAAGGCAACACCATTAAACATAAGATGTTGTGGGGTAAGGTTGCGGATCTGAAGGAAACGCTTCCTAACGTCCATGTTGTACATACACTTGGACACCAGCGCATTGGAATACACGTTGCTGGGAACACTTTGGCTGATGAAGCCGCGAAGTTGGCAGTGGCAGTCGCCACTGTGGCCGCAGTGACTCGTTTGAGTTCCAAACCAGACACAGAAATTTAAGCTGCCATAAAGGCTACGGCTGATAGCACGCCCTTTCCTAAAGGATTTCCTTCTAAATATAGTTACTGCTTGAATGGTGCACTGAATGCTACTGTTACAATTCCAGGCATTGGTGTACGTGAAATTCCCAATAAAATTGAGAGACCTCTATTAATTTCTGTAGCACATGAGGGGGTGGCTTCTGCACATGCTGGGGTGGCTGCCACGATTTCACTTTTACAGGCTCGTTACTGGTGGCCTGGTCTCTATAAAGAGACGAAGCAGTATGTCCTTTGTTGTGACATCTGTCAACAAATTAAAGCATCGTCGGCTAGACGCCCGCAGCAGACGCCCCTTTTGATTTCAAATAAGCCTTTACAGTGTGTGTACTTGGATCATTGTGGTCCGCTGACACCAGATAGTGCATACAAATATATATTGGTCGCTGTAGATTCGTGCTCCAGATTTGTGTGGGTATGGCCACAACGCTCGGCTGACGCTCAAACTGATATTAAAGATTTGCGCATCTTTGTCGATATATTTGCAGTTGCGGCTTTTCATTCGGACCAGGGCCCTGCTTTTGCCTCTAAGGCATTCAGGGACACCATGGCTTCGTTGGGGGTCCAACTCCAATTCTCGTCTTCATTTCATCCCGAGGGAAATTCTGTTGTGGAGCGTTTAAATCGTGATTTAAAGCAATCCTTAACGGCCAGGGTTATAGGTACGGGTCGTGGTTGGCTAGCCCACCTATATGGAGTACAGAGAGCACTTAATAACTTGCCTAGAAGGTCACTGGGGGGACGTACTTCATATGAGTGCCTATTTGGAACACAAATGTATGTTCCTGATCTAGATGGTCCTGGTGTGGAGGCGGCAGATACGCCCTTTGACATAAATGATCGTGTCACTGTTTTGCAGGATTTACAACAATTCCATGAAGGTAACTCTTCTGCCTGTGCTGCCTCCTCAGGAATTAAGAATGAGCCAATAACACCTACTGGCTGGATACCCAGTATTGGGGATCTAGTGCGTGAAAAGGTCGCAGTTAAAAAATAATTTGGTCCTTCTTATCGAGCACCTGTCCCTGTGTTGGGAGTTAGCGGCACAAGAACTGTGATTTTACCGCCGCTGCGAGGGGCCAAAGGAAATCTCTTTGTTTCCATTGATAATGTCAAGTTACAACATGTGGCCGATTCTGCACAGCAGACCAAGAGGGACACCCAGTAGTTCCGGAATCCCTCTCACTACTGGGGAAGAAGTCCCGCTGCAGGTGATTTACACCAATGCTGTTTCCTCTCCGAGCTTGGGGAGGGTGGATGATGATCTTGCGATTGTTCCACCGACGACGATTAATATGGAATCTTTTGATCAACTTGCTGTACGTTCTACTGATGTTTCTGAACATGTGATCTATAGCGTGCCAAGGCGAGAGCCTCCATCTGCTTCTATGTTCACAGTTGCGCCTTTTGCTAGAACTGCCTCTGGCTGCTTCAACAACGCTGATACTGATGTCTCCGGCTCCTCGTCCTCGATGTCTTCTATCCACGGCAGATGCTGGATTGGCTTAAACGCATATATTTTGTTTTTCCTTGGAACTATTTGTGGCTGTTTTTGACCGTGATGACTCTTTTATTGTGGTTGGGATTTGTTGTTACTTTTTTTCTGATAATACATGGTCATTTTCTTCCTGATCGATCTGACATTGAGCACGTGGAGACTGTGTTAAAACTGCATTTTTCGTCTCATATGGTTCAAAGAGACTTGTCCACTGTAAACATTTCTGCTATGCCAATTCCGGATGGGATTGTGTGGGATAAAGTAATGTTTGATATATATGGTCCCACTGAATTGATTCAAATACCGTATGTCCTCAAATTATCAATGAATGATATTGTTATACCTGGCATTGTTTCTGATGATTGGGATGTGAAGACAGTAGATTCTATGCTAACGGATTTGCAATATTATACTGTCTATGACGATGAAGATGCTTACCAATTTAGAGATAATCATGGTGACATGTTTTGGACACCACTTTATTCATAAAGCTAGTAGCCCTAAGTCCATATTTAATTATGTGCAATGGGAACATTGCTCGACTCCTCCACAAGGGAGTTCGAAAACGTATTATGATAAATTTGCATATTTTCCTGGGCATGATCAACGAAATGCTAAGTCTTACTATTTTAAAGTTGCACCGTATTCCAAAAAGCAAATGTTATTGACCGATACTAAATTACTGTATTCAAATTTGTTTGTATCTAAACTTTCGGTCGAGGGGTATGAATACTGGTTTAAAACTGTTGATTTGAAAAGTGTTTGGGGTTCAAAAAATTGGCAAATTCGAGGCAGGGACACATTATTTAGAGCATGTATTATCCCTGTGCAGATGATTTTCCTCAATGACACAGTACAACAGACTAGCTGTTTGGGCTTAGCGACAATTAGAGAGTTGACTTTGCCTAGTATACCTGTCCCTTCTAAATTGAGAGATTGGCAACATTATGTGAATGCTACCTTTAGTGAATTTACACATTGGGTCCAGAATGGTACGCTTAACATTTCATCGTTACATCCAGGCGGGTGGTTATTATGGCCTGTAGACACTAATGTGGGTCATCAACGTTTTGTCACCTCTTCAGGGGGGTTCAGGACTAGTAGGGCAGACCCTCGTTATATTTCACCAGAACATGCTGATATTATAACTACATACAGTGTGGGGAAGCTTTGTCAGCAATGGTTGAAGTCATCCACGCTGGATGCAGTTAAGTCACATCTCACGTTACTGTCTAATGATACTGATTTACAAGATTTTTTGTCGGGTCCCAAAGTACCACGGAAGAAAAGGTTCTTATACAAAGTTTATAATGAGATTTGGAAGCTTTCACAACAAGAGGCTGCAGCCCGGTTGAGGCAGATTGATCAGGAAAACCTGATGCAGACTTTGTCTGTTGTTGATAATGGCATGCATACCCTTTCTGACCGTGTTTACACAATTGACAGCATTGTTTCCTCTGCCATTGACATTATTAAATCGGACATGTCTTCTTTATATCATGGGCAGAGTCAGACGCGGTCCATCATGCAGCTGGGTTAGACTCTTCAGACCTTGAAGGCGGGTCGCGTTCCATGGCAGCACGTTCGTGCCAGAGAGATCTTTATCTCTTTTAATTTGACTCGTCAGCAACAACTGATGGCTAAAAAGGAAGCGACATATGTTATGTTGAATATTGAGAAATTAGAGAAACTGCCTTTCACGGTAGCTGAGATTCCGTCAGCTGAGTGGTTGATTCATGGGGTATTAATTTGCCTATCTCCACTTTGCAATTTACTTCGTGTTTGAAGCACATTCCGGTGGGTAGATATGAACTATTGGGAGACAGTTACATACACGAGGTGTGGGAGCTTCCCTTTCAGTACAGATGTGTTAATGGTTTGAGGGAGGTTTTTCTTAGCGGCAGCGAATGCGAAGCTTCTGTCAGCCATTCAATGGTTTTTAAACAGCTGTCCTTGCACGGGGCGTGTAACGCTTCGATTGCTAACTTAGCTTGTTATCTGAAGGGAGTTCCAGTCCCAGTTATTAAAAACACTTTCCAGGTGCTTTCTAACGGCCGTTACGTTGTTCTTAACAGCGAACGTTGCTGTGGCATGCGTGCCGGAATAGTTTACATCGTCGTTGTCAACAAGGCCGTTACGTGCTGCGGGAATGTGTTGTTTCCCCCCACTCAAATTAGGGAGGTAGCAGACATCTGGCCTCATATTGCTACTTCCAAGGTTGATTTCGACAAGTTGAGTCGGCTAAAAGCTTTGTTGTTTCAAAAGCATGTGGCCCTTACATCTGCTAGCGAGACCTACGCACTTCAAGTGGCAAGGTCGTCGTCGGAGATACAGTCCCTTTTGAATACTAACTTTCCAAGTCACTTCGGTGAACTTGTGGGACATATATTTAATGCATCCAGCACTGCTGGTATTGTAAATTTTTTCAAAGCCGTTGGTGTTGGTTTTACTCACACCTTCTCTTCCATATTCGGTTTGATACCTTCGGCTATACATTCTATTTTCGGAAGCATTTTTGGGGGTTTCCCGATTACTTTAGCTTGGCTGTCCCGTCACGACAAGATCCTGTATTACTGCTCCCGTCAGGGCAGCTGTGTCATGAACGCATGATGCAGCATTTTGGAGCAACACTCCTGGGACATTTGGAGTGTGACTGGTCTCTGTCATTTAGACCGGTTTTGGATTGTGCGCAACCCGTGTTTCGATGCCTTTGGTGCTCGTTTGAGCATGCACTGGCTCTCTGTCTCTCACTGCAGCGCTCTCCAATGGTCGATACTGATCTGTTGATGTTCCCGATTGGGGCTCATTCATAGACTTGTGCACTACGGATGCGCTTGCTTCGTGAGGCGGTTTATGAGATTCCCTTCCTGGAGGAAGATGGTATTGTCTCTTTCATAGGCTCTGCACTGGGTGCCGCCCTGAATGGTTTTGGGGCTTTGGACCACACCTGCTCCATGGTACTTTGTGGCGTGGATCTTCCGGTATTAACATATATCGAAGTGGAGGAACTCCTGCGTTCTGTTGCTTCTGTTTGACGATTGGATTTTTTTCCCTTTTTACGAAATTGACACAATATTGAATTTGGTTTTATGGTCACATGTTGCCTAAATTTATGACTTTGTTGTCTTCTCACCTTGTCAAAATATATGATTTTTATATTGTTTATTTCTGGGGCATCGTTTTATATTATTGGAACCACTTGCTACCGACAAGGGGAGGGTGTAGTGTGGTCAGTTTTACGTATTCGTTGCGCTTTAGCTTCAGGCTTTAGGCCTTTATGCACTTTGCCCTGACTCATTTGCTGACAGCTTAGAGCCTCTGTGCACTTTGCTCTACATGCTTTTTATTAGGCTTCGTACTGTTATTTTTCGAATAGCCAGTTCTACGGTGTTGTTTTATTATTCATATCACACTGTTTTGCCTACTTCAGCACTGGAGTTCTCCATAACATTTACTCTGTGCTTCAGTCAAGGATACAGTCTGGTGCATTGCCGATAGACGTGGTAGGAGTTTAAACTTGGCATTCCTGCGTAGGGACATTTTGTGATCACGATGACATGTTAGTTTTAAAATCACTTCCTTGTTCCAATACACGCAAGAGGGAGATTCCGACCAGGGAACCACAACTAGACGCTGACTGCCTCGTTGCAGATGCTGAACCAAGATCACAGGTCTTTGCTCAGGTATGAGGGCTGATGTCTCCACAGTGATTCTAATAGGCAAGCTAGAAGCTTAACATGCTGGGCTCTAAATAGAACAAGCAGAGGGAGAGTAGAAACTGTTAGACAATATGATAGCTTTGTTCTTATGTTTTACTCTCCTGGTGACTATTTCAATCCTACTGTGTTGTATCGTTCTGGTTATTGCGGCTCACGCCTTAATATCTAAAATACAGTCGTTTTATTAAAACATTATATAAAACTTATACTGTCTTTGTCATTTGTATATGAGATCATATTGTAAATAAGAGAGTTGGTTTGGATCTGAGTAACCACGACTTCCCTGAGAAGTTCCAAAGATGTCATGCGCTCGGCTGCCGAATTATTCCTTCCACATGGGAGAAATAAGGCACTGCTAGTTAGCCGGAGCAAAAACCGGATTTAGGGTGACAGAGTTCTTTACACGTGGGTCAGACTCAGTCCCCCACACCGTTATCGATCCTGCTGCCTAGAAATCCAGTAGTCTCATTTCGAATAATGAGAGCCCACACGACAATGTCATAAATAGATACTACCTACACCCCTACATTACAGCAATGCCACACACCAGCTAAGCCACCTACCGCACACCTACTATACCATCATATCAGTAGAGCAATCACAATAACCAGTCCATGACAACCTGACTTGCTAACATGAATCTGAGTCCATTTCCACACCAACATAGTCAACCAACAGTCAAGCAATGGTAAATAATGGTAACAAACATTTCTACATATCACAAACACAAAATTCACACATACCTACATTTGTAGAAGATGTCATGTACATGTCATGCACCAGGAAAGGACCCACATCATGTACCAAACACAAGACCGCATGTTGCATATATGCCAATACCATTTCAAGTCACAGAGTCTACAACCTTCACTATTGACATAAGCAAATATGCAACAACCATACCTGTCACTTAAATGATTGGGGTATGATAGACTCAAAACACATGTCAGCAACACAGGGCCCAATAGTCATATAGTAAAAGATTATACATACTTTGTGGAGCTAGTCATCTAAGTAATCCTCTACCTGCAAACAAAGTCATGTACACATATAGGTGCCAACTTAGCTCACAGGATCTAGTCACAGACAAGGCCAGGTACCATACCATCGCCTTAAATACAATGTACACTTGTCAAGTGATTGAAGGCCACATACAGTACAACTAATCATGATGATTGGCAACATTAATAGCCCATTATTCAAGTGGCCACATCACCATCCACACTTCAGACATGAGCAATCTTACAACTGCACATGACCATTGTAATGCCACAACACACTTCTGAGCTCAACATGATAGGGACATACACCTTAAGGCAAGTCAAATGACTGACAACATGTGAAAGTGAAATGCCACATCTCCAACACAATTCAGTCAGTACTAACTCTAGGATTCCATACCAAGAGCCATCAAAACATATGTCCCATGGCAAAAGTGAGCACGTTTAAGTTGCATCAAAATGTTGATATATGTCTGGACCTAACAATGTACACATGATGTTGGCAAAAAACAGTTCAGATTGTACCAATTACCAAGATGTAGTGGTCAAGTTAGCATGCACACAACACATGGCAATAGGAAATTGCTGTGTAGCCACTTACCATCCAAAGGACATGTACCTGGTACAAATATTCTGAACACTCATATCAATGATATGGCTTGCACTAGGAGTCTAGTAATACCACCAAGGTTTAGTGCATGCAGGGTGTCCATTTTGAGGAAACATCACATGTGCCAATGTTTAGTCCTCGCTTACCAACGGGGACACCTCCTAACAGATGTGAGTAAGTACAGCCAGTGTGGCATTTTATAATTTCATTTAGAGATTACAGCCTCACAATAATTTGACACTCATTGGAAACTTCAGGAATTTTAGGCATCTACTCAACTTGTCTGATTCAGTGTTGCACATAGAGATGGATCAAGGGGCATTCAAATGGAGAGAGGGCAAAGACCAGGACAACTTACCATCAGGATGTTGAGAGTATCGATCTGTAGGTGGCAAGGAACAACCAGCTGGGTACTAAGAGCAGTACAATGGTACACATATGACATAGTCACATGTGCATCATCATATGCTACTGTACAAAAAGGATAACATAGGAGAGTAGTATGTCCCATAATACATTGTGCACACCTATGCACCAATGTTGAGTACTTCACACATATGTTTACTTAGGACACATATTACCTTTTGCACTTACCATATTGTCACAGCTAATATCTTTCTCATCACACACTGACCTTGCAGAGAAATGTAAATGACTTTAGTCAGTACTCACACCCTTGTGGCTGTTTAGCTGCCCTCAAATGCCCATCCAACTCAGGGTAGGCCACCATCAATACGTGGGCCATTAGGTGAGTCAAGGTCCGATGGGCACCCCTTTGTGCTTGGGAGGACATGCCCAGCTGGGCCTCAGCAGTCTTGTGGGCCCAGGGTCTCAGGTCTTCTCACTGCTTTTGGCAGTGGGTGCTCCGCAAGCTGTGAACCCCCAGGATCCAGACTTTTTTGGTGATGGCACGCCAGATTCCCTTTTTACTGATGGGCGTTGACCTGCATGAATGAGATAGAGAAGAGGAGAAAGTCATGTACACACCCTCCGTTCCCAAACAAGTTGGTGAAAGTTGCCCTACATACCATTCGTCACATTTCAAACTCTTTTGCAAGTTACTCTCGGAAGTCAGGCCATGAGTGAAGTGGAGTCAAGCAAACAACATGCATACTCAGTACCAGGTTTTGGCTAGAAACATAGGACCAGACTACAAGTATGTCCTTTAAGTGGTACATCTCAACATCTATTTGTCACAGCAAGATGGAAGTAAATGCTCCTAGTGTACATATGTGGATCAGAGTACATACATCACACACTAACTACTATGCATCAGGGGTTACAGTCTTTCTATGCACATCTGCACATAATCATCTACCCACACATGAAAGCTCAATCCTTCATTCATGCACCTTTAATCTACTTAATCATATACTCTACCTTTCACCCATTGGTATTGCATTGGACTCAACTGCTCCTCTGGTGTGCCATACAACTGTTCATACAAGGGTAGAACCTCCTCCACAAGCTTGGCCAACTCTTCTGCTGAGACGGCAGGAGCCATATGACCTGCAGGGCATGGCATAATTGCTCCCAGAGCCAGTACACAACAGCTCAGGTCATGGAGGTCTTTCTGACAGCAGTGTCAGGAGTCAAGTGAGGGATCGTGCAGAAGATGGCGGTCATGTCCACCACATACAGGATCATCACAACCGGAAGACATCGTCATTGGCCCAAGTCCACCAAAGACAACAATGTGTTCCAATGGCAATGTCCACCATAGTTATAACCGCCTACCGCCATGACAACTTCCGCCAGCGGCGTCAGATAACTTCCTGATGTCCAGTACAGTAGTCAGGCACCTGCCATTTTAAGGCTCTAATTTGTATGATAAAGTAATGAAAGTTGTGTTACCTCATATCTATGACAATGTGTGAAGTGCAGGCTTCCTGTTTACAAGTATTAATGTGAATGTAATTAGTGGAGGAAGTGAAATGAGATATTTTGGGTTAAGCACATGAAGCAGTGGTCTCAACAAACTAATACAAAATGGAAGATGGCATAGGTGCAAAAATGTATGCGACATGTCTACAGGGTTGATGTAACTATCACTGTCAGTGACATGTATCTCAATGTAGAGTACATGTGAGGGTTTAGGGGATTTGAATCCGGTACACGTTCATATATTGGCTGGCTATGTGTTGAACCACGTGACATGATTTTGATATGTGTGTGACGTTCTTTGGATCATACTTATGATGGATGAGTTGAGTCATTCACATTCATTCTGGTGTTTTCCCACATAGTTGACCAGGCATGAAGAGAGCAAGACAACCTCCAGTGTACCACCCACTAGCAGAACTGCAGACCATGGAGGCATGACATGTAATCCAAATCTATCACTTGGATAGGTAAACAATTATGGATCTATGTCGTCAGTTGGAGCCAGATCTGATGCCTGCCATTCTCAAACCCAATAGCATACCTCCCATCATTCAAGTCATGTCAGTGCTGCACCTCCTGGCCACTGGGTCCTTTCAGAATACAGTGGCCTTTACTGCAGGGATGTCTCAGCCCATGTTCAGTCTGGTTTTGAAGGCTGTAATGTCTGCATTGTTAAAACACCTGGACAGCTACAGCAGATTTCCCTAACGTGAGGATCTGGCCCCTATGCCTGGAAATGGGTTTGGTCTTGGCATCTGCTCCTCCTGGGTGTCTGGGTGGACATCCATGTTTGTTGGGGAGGTTCTTGTGCTATAGAGGGTGGGGTGTTTGAGGCATTCCCATCCCCTGAAAGGGCCTCAATTGTACCAGCAGGCAGAGATGTTGAGGGGCCTAATGTTTCATGGCTTGTGAAAGAGGTCTGATGTTGGGTGCTGGAGCTACTCAGGGTAGTGTTGATGTCCCTCAGCACCCCAGTCATGGAAGCCAGGATGGCATTTTGGGACTGCCACTGCTGCATGGCTTCCTGGTAGTTGTCCCTCTGCAGCTGCCTGATTTACCCCATTATGGTCAGTACCTGGCCCATCATGTCTTACTAGTTTTGGAGGACTTCCAAGACTTGGAAGATGGTCTCCTGGTTAGTTGTGTCCCTTGGCGCCCCCATCTTCCTATCCACACCATCCCTCCCATGCACCTTACCCCCACATACCTGTGCACCTGGCCCAGTGTGCCCACTCCCACTGGTGGCTTTGTCACGGTGACATGAGGAGACTCAGGTACCTTTACGGGGACACTGTACTGGTATGCACATGATGGAAGAGACTATCCTTGGAACACAGTTTTTGGGGAGAATGGTTGCTTGTGAGGTAGTTGTAACAGGACTTGGTGGAGTCGTTGTGGAGTGGGTGAGGCTGACTGTTGTTGACTGACCAGGTGTCCCTGATGGGACAGCTCGTCCTCAGTGTCTAGACATACAGGGCTGTTTCCTCACTGGGGCCTTCATCCAGAAGGGTACTGTCTGTCTCTAGTATCCTCTCCATGTTGTGGATGGCAAGGTTACCTGTAGGAGAAGTGGAACACAAAGTTGGTGTAAGTGATGCAACAAGTGATGTATAAATTAGACAACTAAACATAGTATGTGAGATGCACACGCTGCCTTCACATGATCCCCTGACATGACAATGGCAACTGCTATTAAAGCCGGGTTAGTGCATTATGGGGCACAGAGATTTGCTCTTGCATATATCATGCACCATGCTCTTGGAGTATGCTGGTGTACAAATGGTGGCAAATACCCTCATATCTTGACTGAGTGAAGACATGACAATGTTTATTTCTCTCCTAGTAAGGTGTATGGCATCATTGAGCCAACTAGAAGCTGAACAATGCACAATGGTTTCAGAGCTGGCACACAAAATTGGTGTTACAATTTGCCCAGGCCCTCTGGATGTACTGCAAGTGCATCCAGTTTGTCATTTAGGTGACCCCCTAGGTGAGTAAATGACATTATTAGGGATGCTTTCTCTGAGTCCCGTTTGGTATGGGACACAGCTGTAGCTGTGATTAGCTTGTAATGGCACTGCTAGATGGCCATTCTACAGCTGTCATTGCCATGGACTGTTACATGGTGGACAATTTAATTTTATTTACTTTGTTTGTTTCACATGCAAGACATTTCCAATTTGGTGCACGGTTCTGGTTTTGTTAATTTAAAACAGTGCCTTCTGGGAGTTGTCGTGCTGTCAGTTCCCAGGACTTCATATGCCCTTCCCAAACACTGTGGCCCAAAGTGACTTTACTTGACATGTGGCATGGCAGTGAGGGGTATTTGGATATTTAGACAGGGGGTGGTGGGTGGTTTGGTCATTGGGGTGGGGCAAGGTGATGAGTGAGCATGTAAGACATAACTGTTTGGTGACATGAATGTTGTTGTGACTTACCCAACCCCACTCCACCAGATATTCCGGCCCTCGGGATGCAGGATGTCCAAGACCTTCTTTTACCATGATGTGAACTGTGGGGAGGAGGTGGCGGCCTACCACCAGTCTTGAGGACCGCCAGCTGGTGCCTGGGTGCCATTGAATGTACCTTCCCCCAAGGTCGTTCCACCTCTTCCTGATGTCCTCCCTTGTGCATGGGTAACTGCCTACTGCATTCCCCCTGTCAACTATCCTTTGCCACAACTCAATTTTTCTGGCTATTAATGTTTTCTAGACCTGTGCTTTGAATAGATATGGCTCTACCCTGACAATTTTATCCACCATGACCTCAACTCATCATCAGTGAAATGTGGGAGTTTTTGTGAGGACATGGTAGTGGGGCTAAAGACAGTGAGGTAGTGAATAGAAGGATGAATGATATTTGTGATGAGGTGTGGTTGGTGTGATGTGAGGGGGTGACGATTATTGTGTGTTATGTGGATTTGTAAATTGTGTGTTGTGTTTGTTGTGCAAGTTTGGGATGTGTGCTGAGTGTTATGTGTAGGGATGCCTATTGTTTGTATTGGTTTATCCTACTCTCTGGGTGTGAGTGGCATTCTGGTTGCTAGGGATTGTAGGTTGTGTAGTGTGTGTTTTATAGTGCAGTGGGTCAGTTTGTCGGTGTGTGAATGTGTGTCAGGTGTGGGGTATTCGAATTGTCCAATGTGGTGCGGTATTCTGACTGATGGGAGTTCAAGCCACCATGGTTCACACCACCAATGGTTTTCCACCAAGGAAGAACCACTCTTGTGGTTTGTGAATCGTAATTTGAGTGCTTCATTTTTGTTCAGCTGGCTGTGCTTGTGATGACGGCCTTTTGTCCACCTGCCTGTGTCCTGTTGGTTTCAGGAAATTGGCTTAATACAGCAGTTGGATGATCGCCAACATGGTGGTCTTTTGGCGACCGCACCCACATGACCCTTACTCTCTGACGGATAAATTCGTAATGAGACCCTAAGTCTGAAGGTAAACTTTTGACCGAGTCCTCCTGCTCACTGTAGATGAGCAGGCTCCATCAAATTTTGACTTTGCCCGGGTTGAGTGCAAACAGAAGTCCAGATTAACGCTTTTAGGCCCATATTTATATTTTTTTAGTGCTGCATTTGCATAATTTTTTTACGCAAAAGCGGCCCAAAGTTACACAATACAATTGTATTTTGTAAGTTTGTGCCGCTTTTAAGCCAAAAATAATGCAAATGCGACACTAAAAGAGTATTAATATGGGCCTTAGTTTCTATGTGCTAAAAACATTTAGGGGGTCATTCTGACCCTGGCGGTCACTGACCGCCAGGGCCAACGACCGCGGAAGCACCGCCAACAGGCTGGCGGTGCTTCCATGGGCATTCTGAGCCGCGGTCAGAAATGGGAAACCGGCGGTGTCCCGCCGGTTTCCCGCTGCCCCAGGGAATCCTCCACGGCGGCGCTGCTTGCAGCGCCGCCATGGGGATTCCGACCCCCTTACCGCCATCCTGTTCCTGGCGGTTTTCACCGCCAGGAACAGGATGGCGGTAACGGGTGTCGTGGGGCCCCCTAACAGGGCCCCACATTGATTTTCAGTGTCTGCCAAGCAGACACTGAAAATCGCGACGGGTGCCACTGCACCCGTCGCACGTCTTCAACTCCACCGGCTCCATTCGGAGCCGGCTTCCTCGTCGAAGGCGCTTTCCCGCTGGGCCGGCGGGCGGCCTTCTGGCGGTCGCCCGCCAGCCCAGCGGGAAAGCCAGAATGGCCGCCGCGGTCATTTGACCGTGGTGCGGTCATTCAGCGGCTCCCGCTGGGCGTGCGGTTACCGCCGGCAGCGGGAGTCGGAATTACCCCCTTATTCTTTAAAAATTCCTAACCCCAGTGACCCTTATCCGATTGTAATCATTTTAGTGTCATTTTAAAGATAATAATATAATCATGTTTATAAATTCGAGTTGGATTTTTTTTGTTTTATTTATTTACTGTTTTGTGATTTTTAAATGCTTTACACACCCGTCTCCTAAGTTAAGCCTCGTTGCTTGTTGCCAAGCTACCAAGGGTTGAACTGTTGAGTGTTGGTACTTACCTGCCCTTGCGAATAATTTAATTTCCAACCTCACCCTGGAGTGTGGGATTTTCTTTGATGCTTGATATCTATATCTATGTCTATATCTATATCTATATCTATCTATATCCTTATTCAATAAAAAAAAATAAAAAAAACAAGGTAGTAGGGGCATTATAGTTAGGCTCACATTTGAAATGTACAAAACCATAGAAATTCACCTGTTAGAGTTATTACAAGTAACTATAACGTGCGTCCTCACCACGCACTGCTGATTACCACACAAATTACAGTACTCATGACATCTTTGATAACATAATTGATAATATCAATGCAATATTTGCAGCAAATTGTTTGATGAAAAAACTGCATGGCAGGGGAGCGAGTCATAGTCATCTTAGGGTTTGAGTTATTGTTACTAGAGGTAATTCTAACTAAAACTGGAGAATTTCTATATAGTTACAGCTCCAAGGTGGTGGTGTTCCCCAGGGCAGTGGAGGGCGTGTGCCCCCAACATAATATTTTCATATGTCCCCAGGGAGGTGGTGGTCCCTGGGGCAGCAGGAATTGCGCCCCCGCATATTATTTACAGCCCTGGGAAGGTGATAGTCCCCAGGGCAGCGGGGGGCATGCAGGCTCTTGCATATTAATCATAAGTCCCAGGGAGGTGGCGTTCCCAGGGCAGTGGGAATGGGCCAAACGTCGCCCCCCGCATTATCAGAATGACCCCGGGATTTGGCCCACCCAGGGGCTTTACACTAACGAAGCACAGGAGCCCGTGCTTCTTTTATTTTATTTTACAGTGGATGCAATGTGACTCCGGACATTAAAATAAAAAAATGCTTTTTAGCCCCGGGAGGTCCCTTTGAGACCCCAGCACCAGAGCTGGGGTATCAGGGTGTCCATATCCTGGCCCCTTTTCTTTTTTGTTACATTTTTCCCTGGGATTCGGCTCAAGCCGAGTCCCAATATATCTGAAACCACTTCCTTGTTGAAAGTGTTGTCAGCCAATCAGATCTCAGTACGAGATCGGGCGGGGTCGTAATCCTTTGCGTCCCTATATATACAACTTTGGATTTCTCTAAAACTACTGAACAGATTTACACCAAATAACAAAAAAAGAGCTCTTTGTGGGTCCAGTGCTACCCTTCTGCCAAAAATGGTGTAATTTCATCCAGTGGTTTTGGTGCTATCGCTGTTCAAAATCCCTATGGAAAAATGAATAGGGAAAATGTGTTTTGAAACCCCCTTTTTCTCAGCCTCTGCTTAACGGATCACCCCAAAACTTCCCAGGCAGCAGTTGAAGTGAGTGGGAAAGCTTTTTTCTGTATTTCATGCAGATTTGTCAAGCGATGCCAAAGTTATAAGACATCCAAAAAGTGTTTTTTCTATAGAAACTAGGACCTAACTATAACTACCTAGTGTCGACCACCACTAGGTAATATATCTATATATATCTATCTATATATATTTATATATCGACATATATCTATCTCTCTCTCTATATATATAAATATATATATGTATATATATATATATATATATATATATACATATATATATATATGTATTAAACAACAACATTTTTTTAAAAGACAAAAAGAAATGATGGTTTAATTTTTTTAAATATTTGTTATTGATTTCTCGATTTTTATATTAAATCAAACCAATTACCCACGTTTTTTCCCTTCTTTACAGGTCAATTCCTATCAGAAGAAGGAGATTTTGAACGCTATTGACAAGAATGTAAGGACCTTGATCCCCTAATGGCCTGCATACACGTGGTGGCCTTTCTTCAGCTTGATGGGCAGTTGAAAGACAGCAGCATGAAGGGGTATGTTTTGTTCATGTTTTTCATTTTAAATAACACATTTGTGTTACAACAGCAGAATTTTACTTCAACATAAAAGTTGCACAGAACAAGTTCTTGAAGGTCTAAGGTTTGCACAAGGTGTATCATGATGTGTTTTTTAAATACTTTGTTTAAAATGATACCATTATATTTTTGTTCACGTACAAAGGACTGTTTTGAGCAGACATATGCCTGCCTAAATAAAATTTTATTTATGTCAGGTGTGATACTCTGTCACAATTGTGAAGGTAGTTATGTTCCCCCTCTTTCAAGTGACATAGCATAAAATGCACTTATGATACAGTGGATGTTCCAAACTTCACATTTGTGAGTTAGTATTACGAACAATCACTATTGAACATGTGGGCTAAAATCTCTAAAAATATAAGATTAAGTCGGTCATTCTGACCGCCATGCGGTCACCGCCGAATTACCGCACCGCGGTCAAAAGACCGCGGCGGCCATTCTGGCTTTCCCGCTGGGCCGGCGGGTGCCCACCAAAGGAGCACCCGCTGGCCCAACGGGAAAGACCCTGCAACGAGGAAGCCGTTGCAGGGGTGCGACGGGTGCAGTAGCTAAGCAGACAGTGAAAATCTTTGTGTGGCCCTGTTAGGGGGCCCCTGCACTGCCCATGCCAGTGGCATGGGCAGTGCAGGGGCCCCCAGGGGCCTCACGACACCCGTTCCCGCCATCCTGGTTCTGGCGGTGTAAACCACCAGAAACAGGGTGGCGGGAAGGGGGTCAGAATCCCCATGGAGGATTCCCTGGGCCAGGGGAAAACCGGCGGGAAACCGCTGCTTCCCCTTTTCTTTACCGCTGCGGTCAGAATAGCCCAGGAAGCACCGCCAGCCTGTTGGCGGTGCTTCCGCTGCCCTCCGCCCTGGCGGTTTCAAACCGCCAGGGTTGGAATGAGGGCCTAAATGTCTAAAGATTTGATTAATAACATATTAAAAACATGTTTTTTTCTATATGCATGCATTTTTTTTAAAAATGGACAGAAATGTTAAAACATTTGTATTAAGGTAACACATCCCAAAAACACATTAATTTTAGGTCCATTGTTATGCTGAGGTGAAAATCAATATTAAAGAAAAAATAGACTCCATAAGGGGACTTGTGCAGATGGAATGTTCTTCACAAACAAAACAGATATTTTGTCCTGCTTCTTTCAAGGGCAATATTTTATAATACACTTGGGACTTGACAGAGGGAAGTTCCGTCACATGTCTGTTCGAGTTTCCCATCTGCAAAACTTAAAATCAGGCCAAAAAATGATTCATTTTGGAAAATTTGAAATACATCAAAGTTAGAAATTTTTAAAATGTAAATTGCATTTTGACTTTGATTTCTTAAATTGTATATGAATCAATGTGTTTAAAAAGTTACTGTAATGTTGTACCAATATTTGATTAACCTGAAAGCCAGAATTGATTTATTTTATTTTCAGATTGGTGAAGTTAACTAAATGTATATAAGAAATTTTAGAAAACGTTTTACAATTGTTTCTGTCTGTACTAAAGTGGATTAAAATGCATCAAGCCCTATGTGTTTACTTGTGATGTAGAAGTACAGTAAAAAAAACAAAAAGAATTTCTTCAACAACATATGTAACTACATAGAGTGTGATACATTATTAATAAGCAACTAAAGTACTGAATAGAAAAATTCACTTTTGATATTTAAAAATATTTAAGTTACTTGATGTAAGTTTTACCATTGTTGGCCTCACATTTTGATATAAATTTTAATTAAAAAAATATAATATAACCTTTCAGTTTATACACATATTGTTACAACATTATAGTAAATTTTGATTAATATTTTTATTTTTAGAAATAGAAAATCTAATCAGCTTTGTTTGCCTCTCACACACAATGTACAAAGACATTTTTTGTTATTTATAATTGTGGTCACATAAGTTCGCTATTCAAAACAACTGAAACATTCAGAAGTGTAAAACAGTTCCTGGAGAGAATGGAAAATAGATAAGAAAAATTATCAACATGGAATTAAGAGCAAGAATATAAAATCATAAAACTGTTACCAAATGGATTCTGAACATATTTCCTACATGCAGGGGATAAAGAAGATGTACATAAACCAAAGTTTAGAAACCTTGAATCAGGTGAAATGTAAAAATTTAGAAAATGTTTTGAAAAAACAATCATGAGCAGTAATATTTGCACAGGTACAATAAAGCTATTGTATATGTCTTTACAGCATCTTCAAGAGCAGACGAAGGAGACATTGACCAAGAGGACGGGGAAGCAGATGGCTACTGTGTTTTGAGTGGGGAAACATCAGCCACTGATGGATACAGTGGCAGGTAGGGTGAGGGGACTGAAACAGAGGCCACCACATTGTCATCTTCATTGGAGGCCTCGACAAGTGACCAGTCCCTAGTGCAGGTGGATCCTACCGGAAATGTAAAAACCTCATCCTTGTCCACCACCCAGAGACACATCTTAACCCTCCCTCTTGCTTCACCCCCAGATAGCCAAAACCAACACCTTAAAAGTGCTGGTGTTTCCTTTGCCAAAGACTCCTTGCCCCTTGGCCCTGTCACTCCAACTGCACTGAGTGAGGAAGCTATTGACCTCTTACTCATTACTCTTGTAGATCACACTGCAATAGTAAAAGGCATCTAGAGACTAAGGGGGTCATTCTGACCCTGGCGGTCTTTGACCGCCAGGGCGGAGGACCGCGGGAGCACCGCCGACAGGCCGGCGGTGCTCCAATGGGGATTCCGACCGCGGCGGTAAAGCCGCGGTCGGACCGGCACCACTGGCGGGGTCCCGCCAGTGTACCGCGGCCCCATTGAATCCTCCGCGGCGGCGCAGCTTGCTGCACCGCCGCGGGGATTCCGACCCCCCCTACCGCCATCCAGATCCCGGCGGTCGGACCGCCGAGATCCGGATGGCGGTAGGGGGGGTCGCGGGGCCCCTGGGGGCCCCTGCAGTGCCCATGCCACTGGCATGGGCATTGCAGGGGCCCCCGTAAGAGGGCCCCTACATGTATTTCACTGTCTGCTGCGCAGACAGTGAAATACGCGACGGGTGCAACTGCTGGCGACCGCCCGCCAGCCCAGCGGGAAAGTCAGAATTACCGCCGCGGTCTTTCGACCGCGGAACGGTAACCTGACGGCGGGACTTTGGCGGGCGGCCTCCGCCGCCCGCCAAGGTCAGAATGAGGGCCTAAGTTGTCAAATGCAACAAATGGTTGCATTATTTGGTGCCATTCATAATTCAATTCTGGGATGCAGAGATTGCTTGCCAAATAAGCAGCCTCCTCATTCACCCCAGTCTCCCACCCAGCCCAACCTTCTTCCCCAACTCAGGTCCCTTCCACATTCTAAATCCAGATTCCCACCCCAATCCCAAGTACACTCATGTCTTTGCAAGCACCTACTCCAACAGACACAAGCAGCATAATCATACACTCATACACTCAAACACACAAATAACACAAGCAAACACACAAACAACATATGCATAGTATTGAAACTACACCCAAGAGTACCACAAGCACCACACCCACAAGCACCACATCTACCACCACACCCACAACCTCCACAACCACCGCAACACTCACAACTATCATCACACCAACCACAACACACTCCTCAAAACCACACACTCACACAAAAGCACACCTACACACAAAATAGCACCAACGAATCAAAAGCAAACACACACACTCAACACACTATCACACACCAGTCAAAAAACACACATCTAAACATATACAACAAACACCAGACCCACATGTAACTACCAGACATACAGATATAGGCACATCACCCACTCAAGCTACCTCCACAAGCAAATACTCTACCACCCACCCTACCCTCAATCCTCCTTCCAAATTCTTCTCTTCCTGTCCTTGACCCTACCAAGCCCAAACCCACCCCTCCTACGAGATAAGGTGAGTATAGGAAAGTGCCCCTTTTGGCATTGCCACCCACCCCCACTTTTTGTCTCATATCTGATTCTAACTTGACTGAGGTGCTCATTCCGAGTTTTGCGGTCATTACCGAAGACTGCCATGCAAACCGCAGCTGATACACTGCCAGCGATGGCAGAGTGAAGACCACTGCATTACAAGTGACACAACACCGCCAAAAATAGACCGAAAAAACAACACCATCGGCTGACGGTATGAAGGAGGTGGTTACACCACCACCACGCCGAGAAAATTCCACCCGCCAAATTCCGAGTCACAAATCAGTATCACAGAAAACAACACGGCGATAATCCATTGGTGGTCCAAACCGCTGTGGGAAACAAATAGCCACCACCGCATCAACACTGCAGCAGATGGGATAACACCAATAGCAGCACCTGAAACACATACACACACCTGTCCATAACACTACAAAACACACCCCCTAGAACTTTTTGCAAATAGAAACCCTGACAGAGCGAGAGAAGAGCACACTGAAAGGAGGCACTACACCTAGATGCCATAGGCACCCTCATACTAAGCACGTATCACACAACACACCACTGCACACAAACACCACACAGCACACGCACATACCATTACACATATTCACAACTACAAACCGCACACCCAGATTCCCTGCACACCATACACCCCACCTACAACACAACCACGATGGTACCACAAAAAAAAACAGATTAACACAAGAGGAACTCAGGGTAATGGTCAAAGAAATAATCTAAATGGAGACACAACTGTTTGGAGCACTGGTCTACCAGACATCCATAGCCCAGAAGAATGACTTATGTTAGAGGAAAGTCAACAGGGTGAATGCAGTGAGGAACCATCCACGCACAAGGGAGGACATTAGGAAAAGGTGGAATGACCTTAGGGGGAAGGTACAGGCCATGGCTTCCAGGCACCAAGTAGCCATCATGAGGACTGGTGGAGGACCCAACCACCTCCCCCAGAAATGGCACCATGGGAAGAGATGGTTCTGGTCATGCTACATCCGAAAGGGCTGATGGGAATTGCTACTGGACTGGACACTGGCAAGTCCACTGTACTCACTGATCACCATGTCCCTATGCACAGCATGTACCCTCACTACCTTCTCATCCCCTCAAACCACCCGAACATGCACAAAACCACTAATGGCTCTATACCCACCCTTGCATGCCACAGCTCCCCACTGAAGCCATTCCCTAACAGCCCCACCTAGTACATGCATGCCTCACAGCAGAAAGTACCACAAATACCACAATGCAACACTCCCTACCCCTGCCTGACTGCTATGTCCATATCACATCTCTGCAATTGCACGTTAAACCATGCCACACCCCATCACCAATATGTGGTAGGAATGCACATCAGTACATAGCAATGTCAGTAGCAAGACAAATGTAAACTGTATTCCTAAGTAGGGTCATTGCAACCTTCCACTGATGGGAACACGATCAGTGGACTGGAAACTTTCAATGACAATACTGCCCTGCAAATACAGTGAATGAGGGAATACAACCATTTGCGTCACCACTACAATACCATTATCTGGCACAATACCTCTCATCCCACAGCTCTCCTAAGTACAGACACCCAGCAGAGGAGCCCAGTGCCAGGAAGGCCAGGCCTGGATGCAGCACCAATAGGGGAGGATTCACTTGCAAGTCTGGATTCGGACAACGAACAGGGCCCATTAGGCATGAGTGGTCATTCCACCACCACCAGCCTCACCCTGCCCACAACTCAAACCACCTCCCCTGTGGCAGCCAGTGCACAGCAGAGCCCACCTTCCCATACCTGTGTCCCAAGGTCACATCAATCAACAGTGTGCCCCGCAGGACAGAGGCAGGAGTTAACAGTGCAAACCCAAAACAGTGACGGTCCTAGTATCAGTCGGAGGGGGCACACTGCCCCAGGGGCACAGGCACAGGGGGCAAGGGCAAGTATGAGGCCAAATGTAGTACAAGGGACGAGGCAGGTACAGGACACAACTGGCCAGGAGGACGTCTCCAGGGTCCTGGGAGCCTACCAGCAAACCCAGGACCAGTTGAGCCAGATACTCACCACCTTGCAGGACACACAAAGGCTGCAGGAGGAATACCACCAGGAGGCCGGGCAGCAGAGGCAGACACACAATGCCACCATGGCCTCCACATTATGGGAGTTCAAGGAACTCAACTGCATCCTGCAGACATATTCCACCCAACAGCAGGTCCCATCCAGTAGTCAGTCAACACCACCGCCCTCAACATCAATATCTCCTACTGGAATGAAGGCACAGCAGGAGGATCCAAAGGACACCAGCACTCCTGCCCATGTAGCTGAGGAACACCCCATAAATGAGGTTGCCCATCCAGACATCCCGTAGGACCTCAGGCCAAGAACAATCCCCCCACCAGGAAGTGATCCCTCTTCTGAAATGGCACCCTTGTGTGCCACTGTTACACCCTATTGGCTGTCCAGTACCAATACCAAGGTCATATCATTCCAAGGCAAATGGACACAGGACCTATGAA
The DNA here is from genome assembly GCF_031143425.1 of Pleurodeles waltl. Lineage (NCBI taxonomy): Eukaryota > Metazoa > Chordata > Amphibia > Caudata > Salamandridae > Pleurodeles > Pleurodeles waltl. The sequence goes on from NC_090437.1 coordinate 856,171,393, forward strand.
CCTAACAGCTGGACTACCCACTCTGATTATCAGCTAGAGCACTACCCCACTGCTCTGGACTGTTAAATTCTACACTAAATAAACTCCTATTATCACAACAAAAGAATACACATGTCTACACAACAATAATGTCAAAGTTACTGATGTAGTGGGATACTCCAGCAGGTGTGTAAGTATATCCATATTTTTTAACATCCATTGTCAACTATGGCAACAGGCAAATCAGCAAGCAGACTGCAAACAGATATGTCACCTGAAGAGGGATAAATAATTTAAAGTTGAACACAAACACAGGATGAGTGTCCCAGCAGCTTTGTTACACCATATGTAAGGGTCTGCATTGGCATTCACACATGTGTGGGACAGGAAAGATGAAACATAGGTAACATACTCAATTGCACAACTCCATGAGAAGTCAGGAACAGGTACCTGACACACAGCAGATGACAACGCATGGCATGTCTACGCAGCAGGACAAGACTGATAAGTCCCCCTAACATTTCCCCAAACAGGCAGCCTGAGGACTGTAAACCTTTAGTACAACTAGAAGGCTGTACTGCAATGGCACCAGACTTCCACAAATGAACTTAGCAGCTGTGCATTGTCACTACCTCTCATGGTGAGTCATCTACCCTTCGAGGTCGTCAACCAATATGCAAGGCTGTAGTCCCCACACATACCTTGATGCATGCAAATACTGGCTACAGATTGGCTTCAGCAATACACCATGCACAGATGATCAGTAATGCAGAAATACCTGTACATCAAGGAATGTAGTGACAAATCATGTCAATCCTATTGTCATGTGCCTCATCCTCATCAGCCTCCCCCTCAGCATCAGAGTCACCGGCCACAAACACGGGTCCAGCATTAATGCCCCCTCCTCCAAAAGTGGGATGTGCCTTCTGAGGGTCAGATTATGGAGCATGATGCATGCAGCAATAATCTTTGCAGACTTTCCCTGGACTGTACTGTAGGGCACCACCAGGCACATGCAGAAAACGGAATCTGGCTTTCAAGAGACCAAGGGGCATATTTATAGTCCGTTTGCGCCGAATTTGCGTCATTTTTATCGACGCAAATTCGGCGCAAAACTAACGCCATATTTATACTTTGGCGTTAGACGCGTCTAGCGCCAAAGTATGAGGAATGAGCGTCATTTTTTTTCGTGAACGCCTTCCTTGCGTTAATGAGATGCAAGGTAGGCGTTCCCGTCTAAAAAAATGACTGCGACGCAAATGCATCGTATTTATACTCCCGGGCAAAAATCACACCCGGGAGTGGGCGGGGCAAAAAACCCCGCATTTGCGCCTCTTTTTAACGCCTGGGTCAGGGCAGGCGTTAAGGGACCTGTGGGCTCAAAATGAGCCCACAGCTGCCCTCCCATGCCCCCAGGGACCCCCCCTGCCACCCTTGCCCACCCCAGGAGGACACCCAAGGATGGAGGGACCCATCCCAGCGACATTCAGGTAAGTTCAGGTAAGTATATATATATATATATTTTTTTTTTTTTTTTGGCATAGGGGGGCCTGATTTGTGCCCCCCTACATGCCACAATGCCCAATGACCATGCCCAGGGGACATAAGTCCCCTGGGCATGGCCATTGGGCAAGGGGGCATGACTCCTGTCTTTACTAAGACAGGAGTCATGTAAATGGCGTCTGGGCGTTGTTAAAAATGGCGCAAATCGGGTTGAGGCGATTTTTTTGCCTCAACCTGACTTGCCCCATTTTAAGACGCCCTAACGCCATTTTCCCCAACGCCGGCGCTGCCTGGTGTACGTGGTTTTTTTCCACGCACACCAGGCAGCGCCGGTCTGCTAGCGCCGGCTAACGCCATTCAATAAATACGGCGCCCGCATGGCGCTTCAGAATGGCGTTAGCCGGCGCTAAACTTTTTGACGCTAAACTGCGTTAGCGCATTTTTGCGTCAAAAAGTATAAATATGGCCCCAAAAGTCCATTCAATCACACTCCTCGTCCAACCATGTGCCTCATTGTACCTGTTCTCCCTAATGTAGCTGGATGTCTCACGAGTGTCAGGAGCCAGGGCAGGTTTGGGTATCCGGAGTCACCTGTGTGAAAAAGGAAACATGGCCATAAGTAACATTGCTAGGCGAAGTGCTGACTGAGTCATGAGGGGTATAAGCGTCTGACATGGAGAGCAGTACACATACCTATGAGCAAGGCCCTTTCTCTCTGTAGCTGTGACATCATTGCAGGGACACTGCTGTTCCTCAGGATGTAGGAATACTGTACTGATCCAGGGAATTCAGCGTTCACACGTGTAATGTATTGGTCTGCAAGACACACCACTTGTACATTGAGTGAATATGTACTTTTCCTGTTTCTGTTGACCTGTTCATTGATCCTCGGAGGTACCAGGGCAATGTAAGTCCCATCAATGGGCCCAATTACATGTGAGACATTTGAGATGTTACAGAAGGCTGCTTTTAGAGTGGGAAAATCTGGAGGTAGTGGGAACCTAATGTACCTGTGCACATGCTTGAGTAGGGCATCCAACACATCCTGCAACACCTTACAGAACTTGGGCTAGGAAAACCCTGCAGCCAGTCCCACTGTGACCTGAAAAGAGCCACTCACCAGGAAATGCAGGACTGACAACACCTGGACTGTTGGAGGGATGGCATGGGGAGTCCTCAAACCTGGCAGGAGGTCTGGCCTCAACTGGGTGACCAGTTTCATGATGCACAAACAGTTTAGTCGATAGGTCATGATGATGAGGCGCTCTTGCATGTTTTCAAGATCTATGAGTGGCCGGTAAATTGGCGCATTCATCATCACTCCATTGTGTCCAAATCTGTGCAGGCACACAAACAACAATCTTGGAATGTCTCACAATGTAGGCTATTCAGTATGACACACCACAGTCATTATGTAATAGTCATGCAAGTTGCCTGTCATGTTGTGGGAGTACACATTACTCCAACCTCCGTACCTAACTAGATGATGGCACATAATTCCTGTGGGAATGGACATATACAGGACATATACACTTATACCTTCCCTGTGTTCCACTATGCTGATCATATATGCTGACAATTGTTGTGACAAGTGTGGAAATGTCACTATGGGGGTTATTACAACTTTGGAGGAGGTGTTAATCCGTCCCAAAAGTGACGGTAAAGTGACGGATATACCACCAGCCGTATTACGAGTCCAATATATCCTATGGAACTCGTAATACTGCTGGTGGTATATCCGTCACTTTTGGGACGGATTAACACCTCCTCCAAAGTTGTAATAACCCCCTAAGCATGCACTACATGTGTCTATATTTACCATGCCAGACCTGAAGTATGTATTTGTGACGACATGCAGGTAGTTACGCTGTGTAAACTCAGGACAGTAATGTCACAGATGGCATAAGCATGTCTGGCATGCATTGGACTGCTAGAAGTGACCTCATTACACCAGCGGAAGTCGTCATGGCAGTCTGAACGACCTTGCAACTCCTCATTGATGTCAATAGGAGACTGGGACCAATGACAATCACTGCCAGCAGTGACGGTGATGACCGCTGTGGTCGTAACCGCCATTTTGTGTGGGACAGCTCACTTGACTCCTGGCATTCAGGATAGAAAGACCTCCACTTTGTGTGCTGCTGTGTCCTGTCTCTTGGAGCAAGGATGGCACGCACCTCATTAGAGGAGCCGGAGAAAGTTGTGCAAGGGGTCCTACCCCTGTTTGGGCAGTTGGACGGAGCTCCAGAACAACAGGTCAGCACAACGTCGTTTGTCCCACATGTTGGGTGGTGTTTGATGATGTATGTGTGTGCACAATGACATGTCATGACTGATCAGGTGTGCATCATGCCCTTGATATGTGTGGGATATTGCCAATGTGCATGAGCAGTGTTTGTTGTGTGCCGCCAAAGATTACTGCTGGATTGGTATCATTTACATCATGCCTCACTGTTTCCCATTCAGGTCAGCGCCCACCAGAAGAAATTGTTGTGGCGAGCCATCGCCAAGGAAGTGCGGACCCTGGGGATCCATTGCCGGCGAAGCACCCACTGCAGGAAGCGGTGGGAGAGCATGCGACGCGGGGCCCAGAAGAACGCAGAGGCCCAGCTAGGGACGGCCTCCCAACGTGGGAGGGGTGCACTTCGGACCCCGAGCCCACTAATGGCCCGCATACTGGCTGTAGTGTAACCGGAGTTGGATGGGCGCTTGAAGGCAGCACATCAGCCACAAGGGGGTGAGTGTTGACTGTCAGGTGACTACTGCATGGTTGTGTTCTGTCACCCTCCTTGTACATAGAATGAACGTAGTGAGATGTGATTTAGGGAATGTACAGTCCTGATTACCACACCAATGAAGTAGGAGTGTGTGACTGTCGCTATGTTGAGCCATGTAGGATAAGAAGTGGTGATAACGTGACACATGTTCAGCTGTAGGCATGGGTCTCTCAAGTCTCAAGTCTGCTATCATGTCAACGGCTGCATCCTCCATCTCTGCTTGTACTGTAGTAGTACGAAGTGGTCATGACGGCACTGTATATGGGTAATGACAGGCATGTTACGTGAAGGTTGCAGTTGCATCACTTCCTACATGAATGGATCCTCTATACCACATGTACTCCTCACATTCCTGCCAGTTAGTGTCCTGAGTCCCTCTCTTCTTAGATTAGTATCATCCTGTAATGGATGACATGTGGTTGTGTATAGTCGTGGCCTTGATTATGGGCAAGTAGTTGTCTTCATGCAGGAGTTTGGGCTGCAGGGTTGAGATGGGTATGGACATAGCTAGCATATCTCTGAGAATAATTGCTAATTGGTCTATAGTTTAGCTGGCAGGGACTGTTATCTGCATTGTTTGTATGTGAAGTGGATGTATGGGTTCTAATATTTTCTTCCCTTTTGGTTTCCTTTTCTCTCTCCTCCTCTGTCCATGTGTGCATTAGCATCATCTGGTGAGGGAGGAAGGGCAACGGTGAGTGGAGATGCACCAGCCCACGGGACCCAGGAGGTGGCTGTAGGAAAGTACCATCTTGCCTGGCATGTTACCCCCATTTTTTACTGTATATATGTTGTTTTAGTTGTATGTGTCACTGGGACCCTGCCAGCCAGGGCCCCAGTGCTCATAAGTGTGCCTGAATGTGTTACCTGTGTGTTGGACCTGGCTTTTTGACAGGGACATCCCCAAACTTTTTGCCTCCTTCCTCCTATTTTTTCTGACCTGTTGTTGTTGGCTTTTGACCTCTGGGCACTTTACCACTGCTAACCAGTGCTAAAGTGCATATGCTCTCTGTGTAAATTGTACTACTGATTGGTTTATCCATGATTGACTATTTAATTTACTTGTAAGTCCCTAGTAGAGTGCACTACATGTGCCTAGGGCATGTAGATTAAATGCTACTAGTGGACCTGCAGCACTGGTGGTGCCACCCACCTCAGTAGCCCCTTAACCTTGTCTCAGGCCTGCCATTGCAAGGCCTGAGTGTGCAGTTTCACTGCCACTTCGACTTGGCATTTAAAGGTACTTGCCAAGCCTATAACTCCCCTTTTTCTATTCATAAGTCACCCCTAATGGGTGCCCTAGGTAACCCCTAGAGCAGGGTGCTGTGTGGGTAAAAGGCAGTACATGTACTTGTGTGGTTATATGTCCTGGTAGTGTAAAACTCCTAAATTCCTTTTTACACTACTGTGAGGTCTGCTCCCTTCATAGGCTAACATTGGGGCTGCTCTCATACATTGTTGAAGTGGCAGCTGCTGATCTGAAAGGAGCAGGAAGGTCATATTTAGTATTGCCAGAATGGTAATATAAAATCCTGCTGACTGGTGAAGTTGGATTTAATATTACTATTCTAGAAATGCCACTTTTAGAAAGTGAGCATTTCTTTGCACTAAAACCTTGTTGTGCCCTTCAATCCACGTCTGGCTAGGTTTAGTTGACAGCTCCTTGTGCATTCACTCAGACACACCCCAAACACAGGGTACTCAGCCTCACTTGCATACATCTGCATTTTGAATGGGTCTTCCTGGGCTGGGAGGGTGGAGGGCCTGCCCTCACACAAAGGACTGCCACACCCCCTACTGGGACTCTGGCAGACAGGATTGAACTGAAAGGGGGCTTGGTGCATTTCTTAGACACTCTTTGAAGTCACCCCCACTTCAAAGACACAACTTAGTATAAAACAGGGCCTCTGCCCTACCTCATCAGACACTTGCTGGAGAAGAAACCTGAACCAGAAACTACATCCTGCCAAGAAGAACTGCCTGGCTGCTCAAAGGACTCACCTGTCTGCTTTTCTACAAAGGACTGCTGCCTTGCTGTTGGCCTGCTGCCTTGCTGAACTCTTGTCTGGCTGTAAAAGTGCTCTCCAAGGGCTTGGATAGAGCTTGCCTCCTGTTCCCTGAAGTCTCAGGACCAAAAAGACTTCTCGCTTTCACTTGGACGCTCCGTGCGTCGAAATTTTCGACGCACAGCTTGTTCCGCGGCAAGAAAAACGCCGCACACCGACGCTGATCGACGCGACTCCTTCGGAATGACCGAAACTTTGACGCACGGCCTCGCAAGGACAACGCCGCCCGACTTCTAAGGAGAAATCGACGCGACGCCTACCGTGAGCTCGAGACTTTGACGCACGGCCTCGCAAGGACAACGCCGCACGACTTTCTAGGAGAAATCGACGCGACGCCTGCCGTGAGACCAAAACTTCGACGCACGGCCTCGCAAGGACGACGCCGCCCAACTTCCAAGGAGAAATCGACGCAACGCCTGCCATGAGATCGAAACTTCAACGCGCAGCCCCGCAGAACGACACGCAGCCGGAAAACAAGCAGGAAAATCCACGCACAGACCTGGGCCATCTGGTAATCCCCGCGATCCACAGAAAGAGACTGTTCGCGCGCCGGAAAACGACGCACGACTTCCCCGCGTGGAAAATAACGACGCAAGTCTGTGTGTGCTGGGGAGAAATCGACGCACACACCATTTTTCCACGTATCTCTTCTCCTGTGGCCCTCTGAGGAGATTTCCCACCAGAAACCAGGTACTTTGTGCTTGAAAGACACTTTATTTGCTTTTTAAAGACTTAAGACACTTTGGCCCTCATTCTGACCCTGGCGGTCTTTGACCGCCAGGGCAGAGGACCGCGGGAGCACCGCCGACAAGCCGGCGGTGCTCCAATGGGGATTCCGACCGCGGCGGTAAAGCCGCGGTCGGACCGGCACCACTGGCGGGGTCCCGCCAGTGTACCGCGGCCCCATTGAATCCTCCGCGGCGGCGCAGCTTGCTGCACCGCCGCGGGGATTCTGACCCCCCCTACCGCCATCCAGATCCCGGCGGTCGGACCGCCGAGATCCGGATGGCGGTAGGGGGGGTCGCGGGGCCCCTGGGGGCCCCTGCAGTGCCCATGCCACTGGCATGGGCATTGCAGGGGCCCCCGTAAGAGGGCCCCTACATGTATTTCACTGTCTGCTGCGCAGACAGTGAAATACGCGACGGGTGCAACTGCACCCGTCGCACAGCTTCCACTCCGCCGGCTCGATTCCGAGCCGGCTTCATCGTGGAAGCCTCTTTCCCGCTGGGCTGGCTGGCGGTCTGAAGGAGACCGCCCGCCAGCCCAGCGGGAAAGTCAGAATTACCGCCGCGGTCTTTCGACCGCGGAACGGTAACCTGACGGCGGGACTTTGGCGGGCGGCCTCCGCCGCCCGCCAAGGTCAGAATGAGGGCCTTTATATCACTTTTCAGTGATATCTTTACAAATTCATATTGCAACTTTGATCGTTTTGACCTGCAAATACCCAGATAAATATTATATATTTTTCTAAACACTGTGTGGTGTATTTTTGTGGTGTTATATTATGGTATTGTATGATTTATTGCACAAATGCTTTACACATTGCCTTCTAAGTTAAGCCTGACTGCTCGTGCCAAGCTACCGGAGGGTGAGCACAGGATGATTTTGGATTGTGTGTGACTTACCCTGACTAGAGTGAGGGTTCTTGCTTGGACAGAGGGCAACCTGACTGCCAACCAAAAACCCCATTTCTAACATTGGTGATCAGCGGTGAGGATAGGACTTGTGTTTGTGCAGTGACATACAGTAGCTAAGTATTTCACTACCTACCCACAGTTGAAGGTCAACTTGATTTTTCATCTTTTTTGCTTTTGGTTCACTGATGTCCTCCTGGATATACTATTGATATTTTGGACTTTGGATTTTGGTTTTTGCCAGTAAGACTTTGTCAGCAATGAGATTGCTTACCTACTCATTCTTTGTGCCTACTGACTACCTCATTAAGGCTGACCTAAGGAAGCTTTGCAGAAAATGGGGCCTTCCTGTAGCAAGGAGATCTACTTAGGCGGAGATGCTACATGCCTACATAGTCTGGGGGGAAGAAAGATGGGCAGAGAGAGAGGCAGCAAGAAACCAAGGGGGTTATTCTAACTTTGGAGGAGTGTTAATCTGTCCCAAAAGTGACGGTAAAGTGACGGATATACCACCAGCCGTATTACGAGTTCCATAGGATATAAGGACTCGTAATACGGCTGGTGGTAAATCCGTCACTTTTCCGTCACTTTTGGGACGGATTAACACCTCCTCCAAAGTTAGAATAACCCCCCAAATGACTAAGTACCCCTCAGATGAGGAGGAGGACTACTTAGATGAGGAGGAAAACTGCTCACATGAGGAGGAAGACTACTCAGACGAGGAAAGAGACCCAGTGAGAGATGAATGGCTCATAGCTCAAGCACGGTGGGTGGAAGAGCTAGATGAGTTTCTTGAAAGGGCTAAGGCAGCAAGTCTCTTAGCCCTGGAAGAAGAAAAGATTGCAGCTCAAGAGCTGAGCTGTAAAGAGCTGAAACTGGAGGCCGGAAGGGCTGAGTCCAGTTCAGATGGTGGCAGCAAAAATCTTGCATCCAGTACTGCTGAAGAAGGGCACAAGCCCAGAGATGTGGTGCCCAACTTGAAGAAGGGAGTTGACACACCCCAGGTGGTTCAAGGGTATGAGGTAGTTCCTGTTATGCACAGGGTCCCTGAGAAGGATTGGGGAACTGGCACAGGGAGTCATATTCCTACTGGGGGGAGGGACACTTTACTGACTCTAGCAGAGAGTGACAGAGAAAAGGGTACCCCCCTGGTGGACGTCCTGGATATAGAGTGTAGAGACATCCCAGAAGAGTATGGGTTGAGTGTCAGGGACAGACAGATACTGTCTCACCAGTCTCAGGAGGGTAATGTAGAGTGCTTTTCCAAGGCTGAGTTGCTGGGTGGTTGGGTGAAGGGTACTGTGGTTAATACATGTGAAGGGCAGAGTGATGTAATTGCTGGAGAGCATATGTCTGGTCCTTATTTTCCAGAGCTACGCCAACACCAGGTGGAGTGTGAGTTCTCTGACCCCAGGGAACTTACAATGGAGGCAGACTTCTGGGTGAGTACCAGAGAGTCTGAAGAGGCATTTGGGGGTGCTCCTGAAGGGAGTGGTCTAGGTGGTTCCCAACCAAGTGAGGTGGGAGAGGATTATAGTGTCCCAGGTAGGTCTCAGAGCCTAGCCTGTACCGTAGGGCCACCTTTTGAGGGAAGCCCCGCAGTGTCAGAAGAACTTGGGGGGGTGACTATAGCCAGCATCCCAACAGTTCTGGTGTCTGGCATTACCACTCCTAGTGAGGGGGTGCAGAAGTCCAGACATAGGGATGAGAGGGGGTGGCAGACCCCAGTGGAGGACCTTGAGAGTCAGGGGTCAGCTCTGAGAGCAGAGCCCCCCAGGAATGACCCAGGTGAGACCGTTTCTGGTTTGGGGGAAACCCAGACTCTGCCGGATGGGCAGAGGTCGGGAGACCTGCGCCAACCAGACTCTTGTATGGCCCTTGGGGATGGTGTGTCCCTTGTGGGGGGTGAGAGTGCCCCCCAGGAAGTCCTGGCATGCCAGGCAATGGTTCAACCTCAGGGTGGTGACTCTGGGTTGGCTAACCAGGTTCAGGGGTTAAACTCTGACCTGGTGGGGGGTAGGTGTGCCCCCAGAAAGTCGTGGTATGCCAGGCAATGGTCCAACCTCAGGGTGGTGACTCTGGGTTGGATGGCCAGGTTTGGAGGTTAATCTCTGACCTGGTGGGAGGTAGGTGTGCCTCCCAGAAAGTCCTGGGGTGCCAGGCAATTGCCCAGCCTCAGGGTGGTGACCCTGGGTTGGAGAACCGGGCTCAGAGGTTAAATTCTGACCCGGTGGGGGGTAGGTGTGCCCCCCAGAAAGTCCTGGCATGCCAGGCAATTGTTCAACCTCAGGGTGGTGACCCTGGGTTGGATACCCAGGTTCAGAGGTTAAACTCTGACCTGGTGGGAGGTAGGTGTGCCTCCCCAGAAGTCCTGCTGTGCCAGGCAATTGTCCAACCTCAGGGTGTTGACTCTGGGTTGGATGGCCAGGTTCAGAGGTTAAACTCTGACCTGGTGGGGGTTGTTGTGCCCCCCAGAAAGTCCTGGCGTGCCAGGCAGTTGTCCAACCTCAGGGTGGTGACTCTGGGTTGGATGGCCAGGTTCAGAGGTTAAACTCTGACCTGTTGGGGGGTAGGTGTGCCCCCCAGACAGTCCTGGCGTGCCAGGCAGTTGTCCAACCTCAGGGTGTTGACTATGGGTTGGATGGCCAGGTTCAGGGGTTAAACTCTGACCTGGTGGGAGGTAGGTTTGCCTCCCAGAAAGTCCTGGTGTGCCAGGCAATTGCCCAACCTCAGGGTGGTGACCCTGGGTTGGAGAACCAGGTTCAGAGGTTAAACCCTGACCTGGTGGAGGGTCAGTGTGCCCTCCAGGAAGTCCTGGCGTGCCAGGCAATTGTTCAACTTCAGGGTGGTGACTCTGAGTTGGATGACCAAGTTCAGAGGTTAAACTCTGACCTGGTGGAGGGTCAGTGTGCCCTCCAGGAAGTCCTGGCGTGCCAGGCAATTGTTCAACTTCAGGGTGGTGACTCTGGGTTGAATGGTCAGGTGAAGAGGTTAAACTCTGACCTGGTGGGGGGTAGGCGTGCCTCCCAGAAAGTCCTGGTTTGCCAGGCAGTGATCCAGTCTGAGGGTACAGGCCCTGGGCTGGAAGACCAGATTCAGGGTGTGTCCCCGGACCTGGAGGGAGGGGCTACTGATAACAGTGCCCCTACCATGTTGTCTTCTGAGGAGGCCACTCCTAGTTGGAGGGGGCTGGATCCTAGAAGGGAGGGCAGGGGGAGGGAAGCCTCACCCCGGGCCCTAGTCCAACCTGAAGGTACAGACCCCAGGTTGGAGGGCCAGTTGCAGGTTAACAGCCCTGCACTGGTGGAGGAATGGTACAGGGCTACTTCTATAAGCAACCTAACCATGTTGGACTCTGGGGGTACCGCTCAAGGAGGGAGGGCACAGAGCCCCAGAGGGGAGGACCAGGGTCAGGCTGTCATCCCTGACCTGGTGGAAGGGAGAGTGGTTAAAGGGTGCCCAGCACCTGGGGCTACCGCCCCCCACTCTCCACAGCCACAGTGGTGGGAGAGCTTTGAGAGGCCTGGGGCCTGGCTCTCATCCATGGCAGCTGTCAGTAACCACTGTGGCTTGCTGTCCGGGTGGACAGAGTTAGCCCTGGGGAGGGGACAAGTGTCACACCCCGGGGGTAGAGTGGGCAACACCACTGTGTTAGTCCTGGTGGTACTATCCTGCTCCTGGGATACATCTGTGAGCAAAGTAAGGTTAGGTGCTGCACAGATGGGATCCGCAGGTAAGGAGAAAGGTTCCCCATGGATGGGCTTAGTGGGCCCTGAGAGTATGGACAGAGGGATCCAATTGGAGTCAGGAAGGCGAAGAACTGGAGCATGCCCCTGCTGTTGTGGGCCTGGGTCCTTGTTCTATCGCCTCAAACAGGGAAGTACATCAGGATAGTGATTGCTCTCCCCTGGCTTTAGGCTGGTGGGGGGTCATGTTGGACCTGGCTTTTTGACAGGGACATCCCCAAACTTTTTGCCTCCTTCCTCCTATTTTTTCTGACCTGTTGTTGTTGGCTTTTGACCTCTGGGCACTTTACCACTACTAACCAGTGCTAAAGTGCATATGCTCTCTGTGTAAATTGTACTACTGATTGGTTTATCCATGATTGACTATTTAATTTACTTGTAAGTCCCTAGTAGAGTGCACTACATGTGCCTAGGGCATGTAGATTAAATGCTACTAGTGGGCCTGCAGCACTGGTGGTGCCACCCACCTCAGTAGCCCCTTAACCTTGTCTCAGGCCTGCCATTGCAAGGCCTGTGTGTGCAGTTTCACTGCCACTTCGACTTGGCATTTAAAGGTATTTGCCAAGCCTAGAACTCCCCTTTTTCTATACATAAGTCACCCCTAATGTGTGCCCTAGGTAACCCCTAGAGCAGGGTGCTGTGTGGGTAAAAGGCAGGACATGTACTTGTGTGGTTATATGTCCTGGTAGTGTAAAACTCCTAAATTCGTTTTTACACTACTGTGAGGCCTGATCCCTTCATAGGCTAACATTGGGGCTGCTCTCATACATTGTTGAAGTGGCAGCTGCTGATCTGAAAGGAGCAGGAAGGTCATATTTAGTATGGCCAGAATGGTAATATAAAATCCTGCTGACTGGTGAAGTCGGATTTAATATTACTATTCTAGAAATGCCACTTTTAGAAAGTGAGCATTTCTTTGCACTAAAACCTTGTTGTGCCCTTCAATCCACGTCTGGCTAGGTTTAGTTGACAGCTCCTTGTGCATTCACTCAGACACACCCCAAACACAGGGTACTCAGCCTCACTTGCATACATCTGCATTTTGAATGGGTCTTCCTGGGCTGGGAGGGTGGAGGGCCTGCCCTCACACAAAGGACTGCCTCACCCCCTACTGGGACTCTGGCAGACAGGATTGAACTGAAAGGGGGCTTGGTGCATTTCTTAGACACTCTTTGAAGTCACCCCCACTTCAAAGGCACAACTTAGTATAAAACAGGGCCTCTGCCCTACCTCATCACACACTTGCTGGAGAAGAAACCTGAACCAGAAACTACATCCTGCCAAGAAGAACTGCCTGGCTGCTCAAAGGACTCACCTGTCTGCTTTTCTACAAAGGACTGCTGCCTTGCTGTTGGCCTGCTGCCTTGCTGAACTCTTGTCTGGCTGTAAAAGTGCTCTCCAAGGGCTTGGATAGAGCTTGCCTTCTGTTCCCTGAAGTCTCAGGACCAAAAAGACTTCTTGCTTTCACTTGGACGCTCCGTGCGCGAAATATTCGACGCACAGCTTGTTCCGCGGCAAGAAAAACGCCGCACACCGACGCAGATCGACGCGACGTCTTCGGGATGACCAAAACTTTGATGCATGGCCTCGCAAGGACAACGCCGCCCGACTTCTAAGGAGAAATCGACACGACGCCTACCGTGAGCTCGAGACTTTGACGCACGGCCTCGCAAGGACAACGCCGCACGACTTTCAAGGAGAAATCGACGCGACGCCTGCCGTGAGACCAAAACTTTGACGCACGGCCTCGCAAGGACGACGCCGCCCAACTTCCAAGGAGAAATCGACGCGACGCCTGCCGTGAGATCGAAACTTCGACGCGCAGCCCCGCAGAACGACGGCCGCCAGGGTTACCGACCACGGGAGCACCGCCAACAGGCTGGCGGTGCTCCCACAAGCATTCTGACCGCAGCGGTTCAGCCGCGGTCAGAAGCGGAAAGTCGGCGGTCTCCCGCCGACTTCCCGCTGCTCGGGGGAATCCTCCATGGCGGCGGAGCGTGCTCCGCAGCCATGGGGATTCTGACACCCCCTACCGCCATCCTGTTCCTGGCGGGTCTCCCGCCAGGAACAGGATGGAGGTAGGGGGTGCCACGGGGCCCCTGGGGGCCCTTGCAGTGCCCATGCCGATGGCATGGGCACTGCAGGGGCCCCCGTAAGAGGGCCCCACTGTGTATTTCAGTGTCTGCAATGCAGACACTGAAATACGCGACGGGTGCAAACTACACCCGTCCTCGTTGCAGGGGCATTTCCTCTGGGCCGGCGGGCGCTCTTTTGGAGAGCACCCGCCGGCCCAGAGGAAATGTCTGAATGGCCGCTGCAGTCTTTTGACCGTGGTGCGGTCATTTGGCGGCTCCCTCCAGGCGGGCGGCTCCCGCCGCCCGCCGGGCTCAGAATGAGCCCCTTTATTTGCTTTTTTAAGACTTAAGACACTTTATATCACTTTTCAGTGATATCTTTACAAATTCATATTGCAACTTTGATCGTTTTGACCTGCAAATACCCAGATAAATATTATATATTTTTCTAAACACTGTGTGGTGTATTTTTGTGGTGTTATATTATGGTATTGTATGATTTATTGCACAAATGCTTTACACATTGCCTTCTAAGTTAAGCCTGACTGCTCGTGCCAAACTACCGGAGGGTGAGCACAGGCTGATTTTGGATTGTGTGTGACTTACCCTGACTAGAGTGAGGGTTCTTGCTTGGACAGAGGGCAACCTGACTGCCAACCAAAAACCCAATTTCTAACACTGTGTTATGACTAAGGGGTTTATTCCAACTTTGGAGGAAGTGGTAATCCGTCCCAAAAGTGACGGTAAAGTGATGGATATACCACCAGCCGTATTACGAGTCCATTATATCCTATGGAACTCGTAATACGGCTGGTGGTAAATCCGTCACATTTGGGACGGATTACCACCTCCTCCAAAGTTGGAATAACCCCCTAAGTGTCTCACTGAGGCTCTGCTATCCAGAACCTCAGTGGTTATGCTCTCTCATTTCTTTCAAATTGTCACTAACAGGCTAGTGACCAATTTTACCAATTTACATTGGCTTACTGGAACACCCTTATAATTCCCTAGTATATGGTACTGAGGTACCCAGGGTATTGGGGTTCCAGGAGATCCCTATGGGCTGCAGCATTTCTTTTGCCACCCATAGGGAACTCTGACAATTCTTACACAGGCCTGCCACTGCAGCCTGAGTGAAATAACGTTCACGTTATTTCACAGCCATTTTACACTGCACTTAAGTAACTTATAAGTCACCTATATGTCTAACCTTTACCTGGTAAAGGTTGGGTGCTAAGTTACTTAGTGTGGGGGCTCCCTGGCACTAGCCAAGGTGCCCCCACATTGTTCAGGGCAAATTCCCCGGACTTTGTGAGTGTGGGGACACCATTACACGCGTACAATTACACATAGGTCAATACCTATGTGTAGCTTCACAATGGTAACTCCGAATATGGCCCTGTAACATGTCTATGATCATGGAATTGCCCCCTCTATGCCATCCTGGCATTGTTGGCACAATCCCATGATCCCACGGGTCTGTAGCTCAGACCTGGGTACTGCCAAACTACCTTTCCCGGTGTTTCACTGCAGGTGCTGCTGCTGCCAACCCCTCAGACAGGTTTCTGCCCTCCTGGGGTCCAGCCAGGCTTGGCCCAGGATGGCAGAACAAAGGACTTCCTCAGAGAGAGGGTGTTACACCCTCTCCCTTTGGAAAAAGGTGTCAGGGCTGGGGAGGAGTAGCCTCCCCCAGCCTCTGGAAATGCTTTCATGGGCACATATGGTGCCCATTTCTGCATAAGCCAGTCTACACCGGTTCAGGGACCCCTCAGCCCTGCTCTGGCACGAAACTGGACAAAGGAAAGGGGAGTGACCACTCCCCTGACCTGCACCTCCCCTGGGAGGTGCCCAGAGCTCCTCCAGTGTGCTCCAGACCTCTGCCATCTTGGAAACAGAGGTGCTGCTGGGTGGCCAGGGCCAGCAGGTGACGTCAGAGACTCCTTCTGATAGGCTCCTTCAGGTGTTGCTAGCCTATCTTCTCTCCTAAGTAGCCAAACCCTCTTTTCTGGCTATTTAGGGTCTCTGCTTTGGTGATTTCCTTAGATAACGAATGCAAGAGCTCATCAGAGTTCCTCTGCCTCTCTCTCTTCACCTTCTGCCAAGGAATCGACTGCTGACCGCGCTCGAAGCCTGCAAAACTGCAACAAAGTAGCGAAGACGACTACTGCAACTCTGTAACGCTGATCCTGCCGCCTTCTCGACTGTTTTCCTGGTGGTGCATGCTGTGGGGGTAGTCTGCCTCCTCTCTGCACTAGAAGCTCCGAAGAAATCTCCCGTGGGTCGACGGAATCGTCCCCCTGCAACCGCAGGCACCAAAGAACTTCATCACCGGTACACTGGGTCTCCTCTCAGCACGACGAGCGAGGTCCCTTGAATCCAGCAACTCTGTCCAAGTGACTCCCACAGTCCAGTGACTCTTCAGTCCAAGTTTGGTGGAGGTAAGTCCTTGCCTCCCCACGCCAGACTGCATTGCTGGGAACTGCGACTTTTGCAGCTACTCCGGCCTCTGTGCACTTCCGGCGGAAATCTTTGTGCACAGTCCAGCCTGGGTCCACGGCACTCTAACCTGCATTGCACGACCTCCTAAGTTGTCCTCCGGCGGTGTAGGACTCCTTTGTGCAACTTCGGGTGAGCACTGTTTCACTCCACTTTGTAGTGCCTGTTCCAGCACTTCTGCAGATGCTGCCTGCTTTTGAGAGGGCTCCTTGTCTTGCTCGATGCCCCCTCTGTCCCCAGACGCAATTGGCGACATCCTGGTCCCTCCTGGGCCACAGCAGCATCCAAAAATCCTAACTGTACGATTTGCAGCTAGCAAGGCTTGTTGGCAGTCTTTCTTCAGGAAAATACTTCTGCACGACTCTCCACAGCGTGAGGGATCCGTCCTCCAAAGGGAAAGTTCCTAGCCCTTGTTGTTCCTACAGAATCTTCGGCTTCTACTGTCCAGTAGCAGCTTCTTTGCACCCACAGCTGGCATTTCCTGGGCATCTGCCCATCTCCGACTTGCTTGTGACTTTTGGACTTGGTCCCCTTGTTCCACAGGTACCCTCGTTTGGAAATCCATCATTGTTGCATTGCTGATTTGTGTCTTTCCTGCAGAATTCCCCTATCACGACTTCTATGTCCTTTGGGGAACTTTAGTGCACTTTGCACTCACTTCTCAGGGTCTTGGGGTGGGCTATTTTTCTAACCCTAACTGTTTTCTTACAGTCCCAGCGACCCTCTACAAGGTCACATAGGTTTGGGGTCCATTCGTGGTTCGCATACCACTTTTGGAGTATATGGTTTGTGTTGCCCCTATCCCTATGTGTCCCCATTGCATCCCATTGTAACTATACATTGTTTGCACTGTTTTCTAATACTATTACTGCATATTTTGGTATTGTGTACATATATCTTGTGTATATTTGCTATCCTCATACTGAGGGTACTCACTGAGATACTTTTGGCATATTGTCATAAAAATAAAGTACCTTTATTTTTAGTATATCTGTGTATTGTGTTTTCTTATGATGTTGTGCATATGACATTAGTGGTACTGTAGGAGCTTCACTCATCTCCTAGTTCAGCCTAAGCTGCTCTGCTAAGCTACCATTATCTATCAGCCTATGCTGCTAGACACCCTATACACTAATAAGGGATAACTGGGCCTGGTGCAAGGTGTAAGTACCCCTTGGTGCTCACTACAAGCCAGTCCAGCCTCCTACATTGGTTGGCAGGGGTGGGATAAGTGCTTTGAGACTACTTACCACTTTTGTCATTGTACTTTTCATAACAGAAAAATATACAAAACAAGTTCAGTGTATGTACACCTAACCAAAAAGTTTTGCATTTCCTCTTTTCACTCTTTTCTAAGTGCTGAAAAGTACCTCTAAACTTTCTAAAAGTTCTTAAAAAGTTTTAAAAGTTTTTTTTCTGTCTTTCTAAAAATTCTGAAAAACGTTTTCTCTCTTTTTCTGTCACTTAAACTCTTTCTAAAATGTCTGGCACAAACTGTTGATCTGTCCAAACTTGTATATGATCACCTTAGCTGGAAAGGAGCAAGGAGTCTCTGTATAGAGAGAGGTTTGAGTGTAGGGAAGAATCCTTCTTTGGAATTATTGGTTAACATGCTTAAAGAACAAGATAAGGCCAGAAGGGCCCCATCTGTTGAAAAAGTAGCTAATGGTTCCCAATCTGATCCAGGGACTTTCCTAGAAAAAGATTCAGGAAAGAAACTTCCTAGCCTGCCCATTACTAGACAGCCTAGCATAGTTGGTACTGATGTAGAGTCACACCATACAGATAGTGTTGTCTCACATCATAGCAAGAGTATTCCTTCTCACCACAGTAGAAGTGATGTTTCTGCTAACCAAGCTGTTAGGATGCCTTCTGTAAGGGATAGGTCTCCTTCTGTTCATTCTCACCATACTTCTGTTTCAAGGCATGTCCGACCCACCCACCCTGATGACAGATTGTTAGAAAGGGAGCTCAATAGATTGAGAGTGGAACAAACCAGACTGAAGCTCAAGAAGCAACAGCTGGATTTGGATAGACAGTCCTTAGAAGTAGAGAAGGAGAGACAGAAATTGGGTTTAGAAACCCATGGTGGCAGCAGCAGTATTCCCCATAGTCATCTAGCAAAAGAGCATGATTCCAGGAATCTGCACAAGATAGTTCCCCCTTATAAGGAGGGGGATGACATTAACAAGTGGTTTGCTGCACTTGAGAGGGCCTGTGTTGTACAGGATGTCCCTCAAAGGCAGTGGGCTGCTATCCTATGGCTATTATTTAGTGGAAAGGGTAGGGATAGGCTCCTTACTGTGAAAGAAAGTGATGCCAATAATTTTACAGTTCTTAAGAATGCACTCCTGGATGGTTATGGCTTAACCACTGAACAGTACAGGATAAAGTTCAGAGACACCAAAAAGGAGTCTTCACAAGACTGGGTTGATTTCATTGACCATTCAGTGAAGGCCTTGGAGGGGTGGTTACATGGCAGTAAAGTTACTGATAATGAAAGCCTGTATAACTTGATCGTGAGAGAGCATATTCTTAATAATTGTGTGTCTGATTTGTTGCACCAGTACTTGGTGGACTCTGATCTGACCTCTCCCCAAGAATTGGGAAAGAAGGCAGACAAATGGGTCAGAACAAGGGTGAACGGGGGTGACAAAGATGGCAATAAGAAGAAGGATGGGTGACCCTGACAAGGGTGGGGACAAATCTAAAAATGAGTCTTCATCAGGCCCACAAAAACACTCTGGTGGGGGTGGTGGGCCCAAATCCTCTTCTAATCAAAACAAAGAAAAGAAACCATGGTGCTATTTATGTAAAATAAAAGGCCATTGGACAACAGATCCCAGTTGTCCAAAGAAAAGCACCAAGCCTCCTACCACTACAACCCCTACTGCTACACCTAGTGTCCCTACTAATAGCAGTGGTGGTGGGAGCAAACCTACTAATAGCCAATCCAAGGGAGTAGCTGGGCTCACTTTTGGTAACTTAGTTGGGGTTGGTCTTGTTAGGGAGACCACAGAGGTTGTGTTAGTCTCTGAGGGGGCTATTGATTTAGCCACCTTAGTTGCTTGTCCCCTTAACATGGATAAGTACAAGCAACTACCCCTAATAAATGGTGTTGAGGTTCAGGCCTACAGGGACCCTGGTGCCAGTGTTACTATGGTAATAGAGAAACTGGTCCACCCTGAACAACACCTACTTGGTCACCAGTACCAAGTAACCGATGCTCACAACAACACACTTAGCCACCCCATGGCTGTTGTAAATCTCAACTGGGGGGGGGTTACTGGTCCAAAGAAAGTTGTGGTAGCCTCAGATTTACCTGTAGACTGTCTACTAGGAAATGATTTGGAGACATCAGCTTGGTCCGATGTGGAGTTGGAGGCCCATGCAGCAATGCTGGGCATTCCAGGGCATATTTTTGCTTTAACCAGGGCTCAGGCCAAAAAGCAAAAGGGACATGGTGACTTGGATCCTGGAACAATGGACCAAGTGCTCCCTAAAGCTAGGGCTAGTAGAAGTAAAGCACTACCTACCATCCCTCCCTCTACAGTGGATTCTACTTCTGAGGAAGAAGAATTTCCACCCTGTGCAGAACCTACACCAGAGGAGCTGGAAGCAGACACTGCTGAGCTTTTGGGTGAAGGGGGGCCTGCCAGGGAGGAGCTGAGTGTGGCACAGCAAACCTGTCCCACACTAGAGGGTCTAAGACAGCAAGCTGTCAAACAAGCTAATGGGGATGTCAGTGACTCTCACAGAGTTTACTGGGAGGACAACCTCTTGTACTCTGAAGCAAGGGATCCTAAACCTGGAACTGCCAGGAGGTTAGTGATTCCTCAGGAGTACAGAAAGTTCCTCCTAACTCTAGCCCACGACATTCCCCTAGCTGGACATTTGGGACAAATGAAAACTTGGGACAGACTTGTTCCCTTGTTACATTGGCCTAGAATGTCAGAGGACACAAAATAATTTTGCAAGTCCTGTGAAACCTGTCAAGCCAGTGGCAAGACAGGTGGCACTCCAAAGGCACCCCTTATTCCACTGCCTCAGGTTGGGGTTCCCTTTGAAAGTGTAGGGGTTGACATAGTTGGCCCTCTTGACCCTCCTACTGCTTCAGGCAATAGGTTTATCTTGGTGGTAGTGGACCATGCCACAAGATATCCTGAAGCTATTCCTCTAAGGACCACTACAGCACCTGCAGTGGCAAAGGCCCTCATGGAAATATTTTCCAGGGTGGGCTTCCCAAAAGAGGTGGTATCAGACAGGGGAAGCAATTTCATGTCTGCTTACTTAAAGGCCATGTGGAAGGAGTGTGGTGTGACATACAAGTTCACTACACCCTATCATCCACAAACAAATGGACTGGTGGAGAGATTTAACAAAACTCTCAAAGGCATGATTATGGGACTCCCTGAAAAACTCCGCAGGAGATGGGATATCCTTTTACCATGCCTCCTTTTTGCTTACAAGGAGGTACCCCAGAAAGGAGTGGGCTTCAGCCCCTTTGAACTCCTCTTTGGACACCCAGTAAGAGGTCCTCTAACACTTGTTAAGGAGGGTTGGGAGCAACCTTTAAAAGCTCCAAAGCAAGACATAGTGGACTATGTACTTGTCCTCAGATCAAGGATGGCTGAGTACATGAAAAAGGCCAGTAAAAACCTTCAGGCCAGCCAAGAGCTCCAAAAGCAATGGCATGACCAGAAGGCTGTTTTGGTTCAGTACCAACCAGGGCAGAAAGTGTGGGTCTTGGAGCCTGTGGCCCCAAGAGCACTCCAAGATAAATGGAGTGGACCCCACACAATTGTTGAGAAAAAGGGTGAAGTCACCTACTTAGTTGACTTAGGAACTGCCAGGAGTCCCCTTAGGGTGCTCCATGTCAATCGCCTGAAACCCTACCATGACAGGGCTGATCTCACCCTGCTCATGGCAACTGATGAGGGACAGGAAGAAGACAGTGATCCTCTACCTGATCTCTTCTCTTCCACAGAACAAGATGCTCTAGTGGAAGGTGTAGTTTTGGCTGATTGTCTTACTGCTGAGCAGAAAGACCATTGCATAAATCTCCTGGGTCAGTTTTCTGAACTCTTCTCTACTGTGCCAGGTACCACTTCTTGGTGTGAGCACACTATAGATACTGGAGACAGCTTGCCTGTCAAAAGTAAGATCTATAGGCAGCCTGATCATGCCAGAGACTGCATAAAACAAGAGGTGCAGAAAATGTTAGAACTGGGAGTGGTTGAGCACTCTGAAAGTCCATGGGCCTCTCCTGTGGTACTTGTACCAAAACCTCATTCCAAGGATGGAAAGAAGGAAATGCGGTTTTGTGTAGATTACAGAGGCCTCAACCAAGTAACCAAAACTGATGCTCACCCTATACCCAGGGCAGATGAGCTCATAGATACACTGGCATCTGCCAAGTATCTAAGCACTTTTGACTTGACTGCAGGGTATTGGCAGATCAAATTATCAGAAGATGCAAAAGCAAAAACTGCATTTTCAACCATTGGAGGCCATTACCAATTCACAGTCATGCCTTTTGGATTGACAAATGCACCTGCCACTTTTCAAAGGTTGGTGAACACAGTCCTGCAAGGGCTGGAAGCTTTTAGTGCAGCATATTTGGACGATATTGCTGTCTTTAGCTCCAGCTGGGATGATCACCTGGTCCACCTATGGAAAGTTTTGGAGGCCCTGCAAAAGGCAGGCCTCACTATCAAGGCTTCAAAGTGCCAGATAGGGCAGGGAAAGGTGGTTTATCTGGGACACCTTGTTGGTGGGGAAGAGATTGCACCACTTCAGGAGAAAATCCAAACTATTATAGATTGGGTTCCCCCTACTACTCAGACTCAGGTGAGAGCCTTCCTAGGCCTCACTGGGTATTACAGGAGGTTCATTAAGAACTATGGCTCCATTGCAGCCCCTCTTAATGACCTCACATCCAAGAAAATGCCTAAAAAGGTATTATGGACAGCAAACTGTCAGAAAGCTTTTGAGGAGCTGAAGCAGGCCATGTGCTCTGCACCTGTCCTGAAAAGCCCTTGTTACTCTAAAAAATTCTATGTCCAAACTGATGCATCTGAATTAGGAGTAGGGGCAGTCCTAACACAACTTAATTCTGAGGGCCAGGATCAACCTGTTGCTTTTATTAGGAGGAGGTTGACCCCTAGAGAAAAGCGTTGGTCTGCCATAGAGAGGGAGGCCTTTGCTGTGGTCTGGGCACTGAAGAAGTTGAGGCCATACCTGTTTGGCACTCACTTCATTGTTCAGACAGACCACAAACCTCTACTTTGGCTAAAACAAATGAAAGGTGAAAATCCTAAATTATTGAGGTGGTCCATATCCCTACAGGGAATGGACTTTACAGTGGAACATAGACCTGGGAGTAGCCACTCCAATGCAGATGGACTCTCCAGATATTTCCACTTAGACAATGAAGACTCATCAGGTCATGGCTAGTCTTATTGTCCTTCGTTTGGGGGGGGGTTGTGTAGGAAAGTACCATCTTGCCTGGCATGTTACCCCCATTACTTAGGCCCGTATTTATACTCCGTTTGCGCCAAATTTGCGTCGTTTTTTTTTACGCAAATTCGGCGCAAAACTAACGCCATATTTATACTTTGGCGTTAGACGCGTCTAGCGCCAAAGTATGAAGAAAGAGCGTCATTTTTTTGCGTGAACGCCTTCCTTGCGTTAATGAGATGCAAGGAAGGCGTTCCCGTCTAAAAAAATGACGGCGACGCAAATGCGTCGTATTTATACTCCCGGGCAAAAATCACGCCCGGGAGGTGGCGGGTCAAAAAAAACCGCATTTGCACCTGAATTTAACGCCTGGGTCAGGGTAGGCGTTAAGGGATCTGTGGGCTCAGAATGAGCCCACAGGTGCCCTCCCCTGCCCCCAGGGACATCCCCTGCCACCCCTGCCCACCCCAGGAGGACACCCAAGGATGGAGGGACCCATCCCAGTGAAGTACAGGTAAGTTCAGGTAAGTATAATTTTTTTTATTTTTTTATTTTTTTTTGTGGCATAGGGGGGCCTTATTTGTGCCCCCCTACATGCCACTATGCCCAATGACCATGCCCAGGGGACACAAGTCCCCTGGGCATGGCCATTGGGCAAGGGGGCATGACTCCTGTCTTTACTAAGACAGGAGTCATGAAATGGCGTCTGGGCGTCGAAAAAATGGCGCAAATCAGGTTAAGACGATTTTTTTGTGTCAACCTGACTTGCGCCATTTTAAGACGCCCTAACGTCATTTTTTCCCAACGCCGGCGCTGCCTGGTCTACGTGGTTTTTTTCCACGCACACCAGGCAGCGCCGGTCTGATTGCGCCGTCTAACGCCATTCCATAAATACGGCGCCCGCATGGCGCTTCAGAATGGCGTTAGACGGCGCAAAATGTTTTGACGCTAAACTGCGTTAGAGCAGTTTAGCGTCAAAAAGTATAAATAGGGGCCTTAGTGTGTGGGCACCCTGGCACTAGCCAAGGTGCCCCCACATTGTTCAGGGCCAATTCCCCGGACTTTGTGAGTGCGGGGACACCATTACACGAGTACAACTACACATAGGTCAATACCTATGTGTAGCTTCACAATGGTAACTCCAAATATGGCCATGTAACATGTCTATGATCATGGAATTGCCCCCTCTATGCCATCCTGGCATTGTTGGCACAATCCCATGATCCCACGGGTCTGTAGCTCAGACCTGGGTACTGCCAAACTACCTTTCCCGGGGTTTCACTGCAGCTGCTGCTGCTGCCAACCCCTCAGACAGGTTTCTGCCCTCCTGGGATCCAGCCAGGCTTGGCCCAGGATGGCAGAGCAAAGGACTTCCTCAGAGAGAGGGTGTTACACCCTCTCCCTTTGGAAAAAGGTGTCAGGGCTGGGGAGGAGTAGCCTCCCCCAGCCTCTGGAAATGCTTTCATGGGCACATATGGTGCCCATTTCTGCATAAGCCAGTCTACACCGGTTCAGGGACCCCTCAGCCCTGCTCTGGCGCGAAACTGGACAAAGGAAAGGGGAGTGACCACTCCCCTGACCTGCACCTCCCCTGGGAGGTGCCCAGAGCTCCTCCAGTGTGCTCCAGACCTCTGCCATCTTGGAAACAGAGGTGCTGCTGGCACACTGGACTGCTCTGAGTGGCCAGGGCCAGCAGGTGACGTCAGAGACTCCTTCTGATAGGCTCCTTCAGGTGTTGCTAGCCTATATTCTCTCCTAAGTAGCCAAACCCTCTTTTCTGGCTATTTAGGGTCTCTGCTTTGGTGATTTCCTTAGATAACGAATGCAAGACCTCATCAGAGTTCCTCTGCATCTCTCTCTTCACCTTCTGCCAAGGAATCGACTGCTGACCGCGCTCGAAGCCTGCAAAACTGCAACAAAGTAGCGAAGACGACTACTGCAACTCTGTAACGCTGATCCTGCCGCCTTCTCGACTGTTTTCCTGGTGGTGCATGCTGTGGGGGTAGTCTGCCTCCTCTCTGCACTAGAAGCTCCGAAGAAATCTCCCGTGGGTCGACGGAATCGTCCCCCTGCAACCGCAGGCACCAAAGAACTGCATGACCGGTACCCTGGGTCTCCTCTCAGCATGACGAGCGAGGTCCCTTGAATCCAGCAACTCTGTCCAAGTGACTCCCACAGTCCAGTGACTCTTCAGTCCAAGTTTGGTGGAGGTAAGTCCTTGCCTCCCCACGCCAGACTGCATTGCTGGGAACCGTGACTTTTGCAGCTACTCCGGCCTATGTGCACTTCCGGTGGAAATCCTTTGTGCACAGTCCAGCCTGGGTCCACGGCACTCTAACCTGCATTGCACGACCTCCTAAGTTGTCCTCCGGCGGCGTGGGACTCCTTTGTGCAACTTCGGGTGAGCACGATTTCACTCCACTTCGTAGTGCCTGTTCCAGCACTTCTGCGGATGCTGCCTGCTTCTGAGAGGGCTCCTTGTCTTGCTCGATGCCCCCTCTATCCCCAGACGCAATTGGCGACATCCTGGTCCCTCCTGGGCTACAGCAGCGTCCAAAAACCCTAACCACACGATTTGCAGCTAGCAAGGCTTGTTGGCAGTCTTTCTTCAGGAAAATACTTCTGCACGACTCTCCACAGCGTGAGGGATCCGTCCTCGAAAGGGAAAGTTCCTAGCCCTTGTTGTTCCTGCAGAATCTTCAGCTTCTACTGTCCAGTAGCAGCTTCTTTGCACCCACAGCTGGCATTTCCTGGGCATCTGCCCATCTCCGACTTGCTTGTAACTTTTGGACTTGGTCCCCTTGTTCCACAGGTACCCTCGTTTGGAAATCCATCGTTGTTGCATTGCTGATTTGTGTCTTTTCTGCAGAATTCCCCTATCACAACTTCAATGTCCTTTGGGGAACTTTAGTGCACTTTGCACTCACTTCTCAGGGTTTTGGGGTGGGCTATTTTTCTAACCCTAACTATTTTCTTACAGTCCCAGCGACCCTCTACAAGGTCACATAGGTTTGGGGTCCATTCGTGGTTCGCATTCCACTTTTGGAGTATATGGTTTGTGTTGCCCCTATCCCTATGTGTCCCCATTGCATCCTATTGTAACTATACATTGTTTGCACTGTTTTCTAATACTATTACTGCATATTTTGGTATTGTGTACATATATCTTGTGTATATTTGCTATCCTCATACTGAGGGTACTCACTGAGATACTTTTGGCATATTGTCATAAAAATAAAGTACCTTTATTTTTAGTATATCTGTGTATTGTGTTTTCTTATGATATTGTACATACGACACTAGTGGTACTGTAGGAGCCTCACTCGTCTCCTAGTTCAGCCTAAGCTGCTCTGCTAAGCTACCATTATCTATCAGCCTATGCTGCTAGACACCCTATACACTAATAAGGGATAACTGGGCCTGGTGCAAGGTGTAAGTACCCCTTGGTACTCACTACAAGCCAGTCCAGCCTCCTACAGTGGCCAGTAGTGAAGCCGAGGGAACCACGGGGAGACCGGAGCTACCACAACATCAGATTCCGATACCTCCTCTGATGGTGGCTTCCTGGCAGTGGCGGACCCTTCTGGTACCACACCAACACCATTGTTGTCCAGCACCCCCCTTACCAGCACCTCCCTGTTGCACCCCATCCAGTTGCCCGTGCCCTTCTCCTTCGACGCAGGCACCTCTGCCCCTGCCCCTGTCAGCCCTGCAGCCCTCAATGAGGAGGCTATTGACCGCCTGAGGTCCATTTTTGTGGGGCAGACAACGATTGGGAATGACATTCAGGGACTGGCATCCCAGATGCAGCAGACAAATGTGTTCCTGGAAAGCATTCACAGTGCCTTATCTGGCGTACAGAGATCGTTTCAGGCTCTGGCCTCCTCGTTGATGGCAGGCAGTGCCTCTTCATCTTCCGTCCCCCTCCAGCTACCTGTTCCCAATCCACAAGCCCTCTCCCTACACCCGTCCATGGCACACCTACAGACACGCATACTCCCACTACAACAGACAAGGTGCGCAAAGACAGACATGGGCATCACAATCATGCACAAAGGCATGCACAAACACAATACACATCTGCAGACACAACAACAGACACTTCTCCCACCACCTCCTCCCGTACAGTCATATCTCCACTCATACCTGCCAGCACTACTTCATCACACACTGGTCCTGCTGTCATTCCTGTCATCCCCTCAATCACCACAACAGAAGACTCACAGTCACACACCCCACACACCACATCCACACTCACCACGACTACCATCTCTGCCACCTGCAGCACATCCACCTCGCTTGCACACACTACCACAATATTCACTCACACATCACCATTCCCTCTCCCTGCATCTCTGCCCCTCCCAAAAAAATGCATCCGTACCCACTCACCCATCCAACTTTCAGCTACCACACACATTCAGACACTGCACACACCTGTATCCACGTACATCACACAGACACGTCATATGAGCACTCCCTCTACCTCCACTCCCAACTCTCAATCATGTGACCGCCCCTGTGTACCTAAGAGAGTTTTCCATGCCACCCTTGACCTCTTCCCTACTCCTCTCCCACCCCATCTTACCCATAAACAACATGTCCCCCTGACCCTCTCAGACCCTTCCACCTCCCATTCCTTTGGTACCCCCTCTGGTCTTTCCCCTGCTCCTCCACCCAGCAAAAAATCCACTCCTCCCAGTGCCAAGGTCACCCCTCCCAAGCCCAAGCCGAAATGTGCCCCTTCCACATCCAAGCCTTCCCCACCACACCCACGCCTGAGGTGCATGCCTGTTCCATTGCTGCCCCTATGAAGTGGAGGCCTATTTTCAATCATGAGTCAAGTTGGGCCCATATTAATGGACAATGTGTCCTGCTAAAGTGGACATTGGACTTTGCATTGGCACATTTTGTATATAGTTTAATTATTGTTTGAATACAACTGCCCACATTGCTGTGGTTGGCAAGAAAAGATGCTTGTCCTGGTTTCCTTCTACATGGTGGTGTGACATCTGTGTGCAAAGGTGTGTGAGGTCTGTGTGTGGATTGCGTCCATGTTGGTGCATGCGCTTGGTAGATGGTTTGGGCAATGGGGATGTGGTGATGTGTGTGTCTGCTTGCTTGTGCGTTTGTATGGGGTGTAGTGTGTGTCCGTGTGCCTAGTGCTGCATGTTTGTATTTCCTTAACTGTTGGTTGTACGTGTTGTGTCACCTGTATGATTATTTGGATGTGTGTTCACAGCTAT
This sequence comes from Pleurodeles waltl, assembly GCF_031143425.1. NCBI lineage: Eukaryota > Metazoa > Chordata > Amphibia > Caudata > Salamandridae > Pleurodeles > Pleurodeles waltl. The sequence goes on from NC_090437.1 coordinate 856,199,374, forward strand.
TGATTGTGTCATTGATACATGGAGTTCATGGTGTGTGTGTATGTGTGGTGTCGCACAATGTGCCCGTCTATGCCAGGGTTGAGGTGTTTGTGTGGTAGTTGTCGTTTTGTGGTTATGGGGTGTGTAGTGGTGTTGTTGTGCATTGTGCTGTATGTTTGGCACTTATCTGCATGGCTTTGTGTGTGTATTGGGTATTTGGCATTGACGTATGTTGTGTGTACGTTTGTGCAGCTTTCACTGTGTGTGTGGGGTATGTGTGTTCTGTGTGGCAGTGTATCACCACCATTTCCCTCCCCTCTGTGCTTGGTATACTTACAGTTGTCGTCTGCATCGTCACCGGTGGTCCTGAAGGTGTATCGCAAGATACAACGCTGGAAAGACTAACAGTTCATTTGCCATGGCGGCCGAGGCGGCATCTCTGTGCCTAGAGGTGGGTGCTTCCTTTTGTACTTTCTGTTTCCGCCAGGTTTTTCATGGCGGTAAGGCCCCACTGGATATCCTGACGGAGTGGTTACTTAGAATATGGAGGGCGGGGCGTTGGCTGTCACCTGCCTGAAGTTGCCTTTCGTTGGCGGATGCTGCTCGTCGGCAGTGGCGGTGCTGGTGGTGATTTGTTTGTATTGCGTTGGGTTCACCGCCTTACTTTTTATTTGGCGGTCTGCACCACCACCCTGCCGGCGGTCACAAGACCGCAATCAGTGTGTCGGTTCGGTTACTGCCAAACTCAGAAGGAGCACCTGAGGGTGTGCTGGAATCCTGCTAACCAGGCCCCAGCACCTGTGTTCTTTCTCTAAACTGTACCATTACTTTCACAATTGGCACACCTCTGGCACACAGCTAAGACCCTTGAAAAATGTACCAGTGGTACTAATTGCCCTATGGCCAGGAAGGCTCTCGAACTGCTGCAGCATATATTGTGCCACACTAAGGGACCCCTCACCAAACACATGAACACTGCTGTTGAAGATTGTGAGTGTTGGTGGAGAGAAAAAGGTAAATTTGACATGGCATCCCTCCCTGGGTGCCATGCCCACAAACCACTGCCTGTGCATGGGTAAGTCACCCCTCTAGCAGGCCTTTTAACCCTACGGCAGGGTCTACTGCACCACAGGTGAGGGCATATCTTCATGAACAATATGTTCCTACAGTGTCTAAGTCCATTCTTAGACATTGTAAGTGGAGTGTAGCCATGTTGTATACATGCACTGGGAGTTGATCATTACAAAGTCCACAGTTCCATGATGGCATCACAGAATGCGGGAAGTCTGGTATCAAACTTCTCAGCTCAATAAACCAACATTGATGCTAGTGTTGGATTTATTGTAAAATGCACAGAAAGGGCATTTTAAAGATGCTCCTGAAATTCACCCAACTTCCTCGTGTGTGGCTGACCGTTCTATGCCAGCCTGCCAACACCAGACAAGTTTCTGACCCAATGGGGTAAGAGCCTTTGTGTTCTCAGGATTCCGGGACAAAACCTAGTCTGGGTGGTGGTGCTTCACACCTCCCCCTGCAGGAACAGCTACACTTAGCGGTGAGCCTCAAAGGCTCCTACCTTTAGTTATGCTGACCCAGGGCACTCTAGCCAGTGGAGATGCCTCCTGGACCAAGCCCCACATTTGGCAGCAGGTCCGGAAGGAAAATTAGAAAGCACAAAGAGGAGTATCCACCCCAGCTGTGACCACCCCTAGGGTGCCCAGTGCTCAGGCGAGCATCTCCTTGCAGAATCCTTCATCTTGTTTTGGAGGAAGATAGCTAATAGGGTTAGGAATGTGTCCTCTTTCACAAAGGGAGTAGGCACAGGAAGGGTGTAGCCACCGTCAGGGTCAGTAGCCACTGGCTACTGCCCTCCGACCCCTGTAGCGCCCATAAATGTAGTATTTAGTGCACCCCAGAACCTTGCTCTTCAAATTCTGGTGACCCTAAAGAAGAAGAAGGATTGAAGAGCTGCACCAGTAGCGAAGACTTCAGATGACAACTGACTTGGCCTCAGCTCGTGTGCAGCTTCAAGACTCCTGCAAAAAGAAGGCAACTCATCCTGTAGGACCAGTGACGTCTACAAACCCCTAGAGAACTGCTTACCTATCTAAGGAACAAGAATTCCTGAGGGCAGCAGCCCTGTCCACAAATAAACCACCAACAAGGACTCCAGAGACCTCCGGATCTGAGAGTCCTTCCCACTCCGTACCCGAAGCCCGCGGCCTGAGTCCAGTTGGCTCACCTGACCAGAGAGAGTCCTCAGGCTATTCCAACCTTGAGCCCACCCCAGATTGACCCCTCCTGGCCTCCACGACCACACCTGCAACCTAAATCTAGAGGGCCCCCCTGACCGCCACCAGATCGAGTAAAATATCTGATGCCTAAAGGTACCCCTGCTATCGCAGCCCTCAGGTCCTGGGGAACCCAGCTGAAAGTCCATCGACGTCCAAAGGAGCCTCAACTTACCTCTGCAACCATTGGTCTTCTTCAGTCGATCCACTGAACAAAGCCTGCAACCTCTTTCTGAACCCAGAGTTCTTCATAGAAAAGCATTGGGCCCCCAATGCTGTGTCTGCACCCGGCCACCCCTTTGCCGCTGAGGGAGTGTGTCTGGTGCTGAGTTGTGGCCCTCCCTTGGTGCTGATCTAACACCCCAGGCTGGTGCTCTTTGACCGTGGGTACTTGCCTTCAAACCGTTCACTTCCAAGTGCCCCTAATCTTCATAGGATTCAATTGGGCTGACAACACCAACTTTGACCTTTGCACCCGGTTAGCCTCGTGTTGCTGGTGGTGCACCCTTAGGGCCGTATTTATACTTTTTGGCGCACAACTGCGCCAACGCAGTTGTGCGTCAAAAGATTTAACGCCGGCTAACGCCATTCCAAAGCGCCATGCGGGCGCCATATTTATGGAATGATGTTAGCCGGCGGAGCTGCCTGGTGTGCGTAAAAAAAAATGACTTACACCAGGCATCGCCGGCGTAGGGGAAAATGGAGCTTGGGCGCCAAAAAATGGGGCAAGTCAGGCTGAGGCGAAATTTTCGCCTCAACCCGATTAGCGCCATTTCTTTTGACTCCCAACCCCATTGAAATGACTCCTGTCTTAGCAAAGACAGGAGTCATGCCCCCTTGCCCAATGGCCATGCCCAGGGGACTTATGTCCCCTGGGCATGGTCATTGGGCATAGTGGCATGTAGGGGGGCACAAATCAGGCCCCCCTATGCCACAACAACAACAACAAAAAAATACTTACCTGAACTTACCTTAAGTTCCCTGGGATCGGTCCCTCCATCCTTGGGCGTCCTCTTGGGGTGGGCAAGGGTGGCAGGGGGTGTCCCTGGGGGCATGGGAGGGCACCTCTGGGGTCCTTCCGAGCCCACAGGTCCCTTAACGCCTGCCCTGACCAGGCATTCAAAAATTACGCTAAAGCGGCTGGACGTCATTTTTTTGACCCGCCCACTCCCGGGCGTCATTTTTGCCCGGGAGTGTAAATACGGCGCACATGCCTCGGAGTCATTTTTTAGACGGGAACGCCTACCTTGCATATCATTAACGCAAGGAAGGTGTCCACGCTAAAAAATGACGCAAACTCCAAGATCTTTGGCGCTAGACGGGTCTAACGCCAAAGTATAAATATGGAGTTAGTTTTGCGTCGGATTTGCGTAAAAAAAAACAACGCAAATCCGGTGCAAACAGAGTATAAATATGCCCCTTAGTGTCTTCCTAAATTTTGCCCTGTGAACACCTTAACCCCTGAAAACTGGGACTGTAAGTCTAGTACTTACCTGTAAACTGTGTATGTACTTTTCCCACCTAGGACTGAATTGTCTTCAGTGAAAATTGCACAGTGTTCACTTTTGATACTGAAAAGTGTTACTCACTTTAAAACTGTTTTAATTGTGAATTACAGATGAAGTCCATTTGATACTTGATAGTAATACATTCTCGAAACTGTACTTACCCGCAGCAAAGGTCCTTTTGGTTCTAGGTATAAAGTAACAATATATATTTTTTGACACATAAAACACTGGACTGGAGTTAGTCATTGACTGTGTACCTCATTTCTTGGCTACATGTACAACACATGTTTAGCATTACCTTCTGATAAGGCTAGCTTCTTGACCATGCAAAAACAACAAGTGATGGACGGAATGCTGAACATTGTCAAACATTCACCCCCAGTACAGTGATCTGGGCCTAAATCCATCGTTTTTTTGCTGCCCATGCCATTCCAGTTTGGACCCAGCCATATGCAAATCAGTCTTGACCCTGTTCCCCATGGGAACAGTCCAGCCCGAACTGCTAGGCCAGGTCTTCCCTGGACTGGAAACAAGCATCCTGGGACCGGTTTCAGGGTTTCACCCCTCATCAGCCAGGCTAGCTTGAAACCAGTGGCATGGGAAGCACAGGACCCACGTCTGGGCATACCCTTCCCACTTAGAGCGACAAAGCAAAAACAACAAGTGATGGTCGGAATGCTGAACATTGTCAAACATTCACCCCCAGTACAGTGATCTGGGCCTAAATCCATCGTTTTTTTGCTGCCCATGCCATTCCAGTTTGGACCAAGCCATATGCAAATCAGTCTTGACCCTGTTCCCCATGGGAACAGTCCAGCCCGAACTGCTAGGCCAGGTCTTCCCTGGACTGGAAACAAGCATCCTGGGACCGGTTTCGGGGTTTCACCCCTCATCAGCCAGGCTAGCTTGAATCCAGTGGCATGGGAAGCACGGGACCCACATCTGGGCATACCCTTCCCACTTAGGGCGACAAAGCAAAAACAACAAGTGACGGACGGAATGCTGAACATTGTCAAACATTCACCCCCAGTACAGTGATCTGGGCCTAAATCCATCGTTTTTTTGCTGCCCATGCCATTCCAGTTTGGACCCAGCCATATGCAAATCAGTCTTAACCCTGTTCCCCATGGGAACAGTCCAGCCCGAACTGCTAGGCCAGCTCTTCCCTGGACAGGAAACAAGCATCTTGGGACCGGTTTCGGGGTTTCACCCCTCATCAGCCAGGCTAGCTTGAATCCAGTGGCATGGGAAGCACGGGACCCACGTCTGGGCATACCCTTCCCACTTAGGGCAACAAAGCACAAACAACAAGTAATGGACGGAATGCTGAACATTGTCAAACATTCACCCCCAGTACAGTGATCTGGGCCTAAATTCATCGTTTTTTTGCTGCCCATGCCATTCCAGTAGCCATATGCAAATCAGTCTTGACCCTGTTCCCCATGGGAACAGTCCAGCCCGAACTGCTAGGCCAGGTCTTCCCTGGACTGTAAACAAGCATCCTGGGACCGGTTTCGGGGTTTTACCCCTCATCAGCCAGGCTAGCTTGAATCCAGTGGCTTGGGAAGCACGGGACCCATGTCTGGGCATACCCTTCCCACTGAGGGCGACAAAGCAAAAACAACAAGTGATGGACGGAATGCTGAACATTGTCAAACATTCACCCCCAGTACAGTGATCTGGGCCTAAATCCATCATTTTTTTGCTGCCCATGCCATTCCAGTTTGGACCCAGCCATATGCAAATCAGTCTTGACCCTGTTCCCCATGGGAACAGTCCAGCCCGAACTGCTAGGCCAGGTCTTCCCTGGACTGGAAACAAGCATCCTGGGACCGGTTTCGGGGTTTCACCCCTCATCAGCCAGGCTAGCTTGAATCCAGTGGCATGGGAAGCACGGGACCCACGTCTGGGCATACCCTTCCCACTTAGGGCGACAAAGCAAAAACAACAAGTGATGGACGGAATGCTGAACATTGTCAAACATTCACCCCCAGTACAGTGATCTGGGCCTAAATCCATAGTTTTTTTGCTGCCCATGCCATTCCAGTTTGGACCCAGCCATATGCAAATCAGTCTTGACCCTGTTCCCCATGGGAACAGTCCAGCCCGAACTGCTAGGCCTGGTCTTCCCTGGACTGGAAACAAGCATCCTGGGACCGGTTTCGGGGTTTCACCCCTCATCAGCCAGGCTAGCTTGAATCCAGTGGCATGGGAAGCACGGGACCCACGTCTGGGCATACCCTTCCCACTTAGGGCGACAAAGCAAAAACAACAAGTGATGGACGGATTGCTGAACATTGTCAAACATTCACCCCCAGTACAGTGATCTGGGCCTAAATCCATCGTTTTTTTGCTGCCCATGCCATTCCAGTTTGGACCCAGCCATATGCAAATCAGTCTTGACCCTGTTCCCCATGGGAACAGTCCAGCTCGAACTGCTAGGCCAGGTCTTCCCTGGACTGGAAACAAGCATCCTGGGACCGGTTTCGGGGTTTCACCCCTCATCAGCCAGGCTAGCTTGAATCCAGTGGCATGGGAAGCACGGGACCCACGTCTGGGTATACCCTTCCCACTTAGGGCAACAAAGCAAAAACAACAAGTGATGGACGGAATGCTGAACATTGTCAAACATTCACCCCCAGTACAGTGATCTGGGCCTAAATCCATCGTTTTTTTGCTGCCCATGCCATTCCAGTAGCCATATGCAAATCAGTCTTGACCCTGTTCCCCTTGGGAACAGTCCAGCCCGAACTGCTAGGCCAGGTCTTCCCTGGACTGGAAACAAGCATCCTGGGACCAGTTTCGGGGTTTCACCCCTCATCAGCCAGGCTAGCTTGAATCCAGTGGCATGGGAAGCACGGGACCCACGTCTGGGCATACCCTTCCCACTTAGGGCGACAAAGCAAAAACAACAAGTGATGGACGGATTGCTGAACATTGTCAAACATTCACCCCCAGTACAGTGATCTGGGCCTAAATCCATCGTTTTTTTGCTGCCCATGCCATTCCAGTTTGGACCCAGCCATATGCAAATCAGTCTTGACCCTGTTCCCCATGGGAACAGTCCAGCCCGAACTGCTAGGCCAGGTCTTCCCTGGACTGGAAACAAGCATCCTGGGACCGGTTTCGGGGTTTCACCCCTCATCAGCCAGGCTAGCTTGAATCCAGTGGCATGGGAAGCACGGGACCCACGTCTGGGCATACCCTTCCCACTTAGGGCGACAAAGCAAAAACAACAAGTGATGGACGGAATGCTGAACATTGTCAAACGTTCACCCCCAGTACAGTGATCTGGGCCTAAATCCATCGTTTTTTTGCTGCCCATACCATTCCAGTAGCCATATGCAAATCAGTCTTGACCCTGTTCCCCATGGGAACAGTTCAGCCCGAACTGCTAGGCCAGGTCTTCCCTGGACTGGAAACAAGCATCCTGGGACCAGTTTCGGGGTTTCACCCCTCATCAGCCAGGCTAGCTTGAATCCAGTGGCATGGGAAGCACGGGACCCACGTCTGGGCATACCCTTCCCACTTAGGGCAACAAAGCTAAAACAACAAGTGATGGACGGAATGCTGAACATTGTCAAACATTCACCCCCAGTACAGTGATCTGGGCCTAAATCCATCGTTTTTTTGCTGCCCATGCCTTTCCAGTTTGGACACAACCATATGCAAATCAGTCTTGACCCTGTTCCCCATGGGAACAGTCCAGCCCGAACTGCTAGGCCAGGTCTTCCCTGGACTGGAAACAAGCATCCTGGGACCGGTTTCAGGGTTTCACCCCTCATCAGCCAGGCTAGCTTGAAACCAGTGGCATGGGAAGCTCAGGACCCACGTCTGGGCATACCCTTCCCACTTAGAGCGACAAAGCAAAAACAACAAGTGATGGTCGGAATGCTGAACATTGTCAAACATTCACCCCCAGTACAGTGATCTGGGCCTAAATCCATCGTTTTTTTGCTGCCCATGCCATTCCAGTTTGGACCAAGCCATATGCAAATCAGTCTTGACCCTGTTCCCCATGGGAACAGTCCAGCCCGAACTGCTAGGCCAGGTCTTCCCTGGACTGGAAACAAGCATCCTGGGACCGGTTTCGGGATTTCACCCCTCATCAGCCAGGCTAGCTTGAATCCAGTGGCATGGGAAGCACGGGACCCACATCTGGGCATACCCTTCCCACTTAGGGCGACAAAGCAAAAACAACAAGTGACGGACGGAATGCTGAACATTGTCAAACATTCACCCCCAGTACAGTGATCTGGGCCTAAATCCATCGTTTTTTTGCTGCCCATGCCATTCCAGTTTGGACCCAGCCATATGCAAATCAGTCTTGACCCTGTTCCCCATGGGAACAGTCCAGCCCGAACTGCTAGGCCAGGTCTTCCCTGGACTGGAAACAAGCATCCTGGGACCGGTTTCGGGGTTTCACCCCTCATCAGCCAGGCTAGCTTGAATCCAGTGGCATGGGAAGCACGGGACCCACGTCTGGGCATACCCTTCCCACTTAGGGCGACAAAGCAAAAACAACAAGTGATGGACGGAATGCTGAACATTGTCAAACGTTCACCCCCAGTACAGTGATCTGGGCCTAAATCCATCGTTTTTTTGCTGCCCATACCATTCCAGTAGCCATATGCAAATCAGTCTTGACCCTGTTCCCCATGGGAACAGTTCAGCCCGAACTGCTAGGCCAGGTCTTCCCTGGACTGGAAACAAGCATCCTGGGACCAGTTTCGGGGTTTCACCCCTCATCAGCCAGGCTAGCTTGAATCCAGTGGCATGGGAAGCACGGGACCCACGTCTGGGCATACCCTTCCCACTTAGGGCAACAAAGCTAAAACAACAAGTGATGGACGGAATGCTGAACATTGTCAAACATTCACCCCCAGTACAGTGATCTGGGCCTAAATCCATCGTTTTTTTGCTGCCCATGCCTTTCCAGTTTGGACACAACCATATGCAAATCAGTCTTGACCCTGTTCCCCATGGGAACAGTCCAGCCCGAACTGCTAGGCCAGGTCTTCCCTGGACTGTAAACAAGCACCCTGGGACCGGTTTCGGGGTTTCACCCCTCATCAGCCAGGCTAGCTCGAATCCAGTGGCTTGGGAAGCACGGGACCCACGTCTGGGCATACCCTTCCCACTTAGGGCGACAAAGCAAAAACAACAAGTGATGGACGGAATGCTGAACATTGTCAAACATTCACCCCCAGTACAGTGATCTGGGCCTAAATCCATCATTTTTTTACTGCCCATGCCATTCCAGTTTGGACCCAGCCATATGCAAATCAGTCTTGACCCTGTTCCCCATGGGAACAGTCCAGCCCGAACTGCTAGGCCAGGTCTTCCCTGGACTGGAAACAAGCATCCTGGGGCCGGTTTCGGGTTTTCACCCCTCATCAGCCAGGCTAGCTTGAATCCAGTGGCATGGGAAGCACGGGACCCACGTCTGGGCATACCCTTCCCACTTAGGGCGACAAAGCAAAAACAACAAGTGATGGACGGAATGCTGAACATTGTCATACATTCACCCCCAGTACAGTGATCTGGGCCTAAATCCATTGTTTTTTTGCTGCCCATGCCATTCCAGTAGCTATATGCATATCAGTCTTGACCCTGTTCCCCATGGGAACAGTCCAGCCCGAACTGCTAGGCCAGGTCTTCCCTGGACTGGAAACAAGCATCCTGGGACCAGTTTCGGGGTTTCACCCCTCATCAGCCAGACTAGCTTGAATCCAGTGGCATGGGAAGCACGGGACCCACATCTGGGCATACCCTTCCCACTTAGGGCGACAAAGCAAAAACAACAAGTGATGGACAGAATGCTGAACATTGTCAAACATTCACCCCCAGGACAGTGATCTGGGCCTAAATCCATCGTTTTTTTGCTGCCCATGCCATTCCAGTTTGGACCCAACCATATGCAAATCAGTCTTGACCCTGTTCCCCATGGGAACAGTCCAGCCCGAACTGCTAGGCCAGGTCTTCCCTGGACTGTAAACAAGCATCCTGGGTCCGGTTTCGGGGTTTCACCCCTCATCAGCCAGGCTAGCTTGAATCCAGTGGCTTGGGAAGCACGGGACCCACGTCTGGGCATACCCTTCCCACTTAGGGCGACAAAGCAAAAACAACAAGTGATGGACAGAATGCTGAACATTGTCAAACATTCACCCCCAGTACAGTGATCTGGGCCTAAATCCATCATTTTTTTGCTGCACTAGCCATTCCAGTTTGGACCCAGCCATATGCAAATCAGTCTTGACCCTGTTCCCCATGGGAACAGTCCAGCCCGAACTGTTAGGCCAGGTCTTCCCTGGACTGGAAACAAGCATCCTGGGACCGGTTTCGGGGTTTCACCCCTCATCAGCCAGGCTAGCTTGAATCCAGTGGCTTGGGAAGCACGGGACCCACGTCTGGGCATACCCTTCCCACTTAGGGCGACAAAGCAAAAACAACAAGTGATGGACGGAATGCTGAACATTGTCAAACATTCACCCCCAGTACAGTGATCTGGGCCTAAATCCATAATTTTTTTGCTGCCCATGCCATTCTAGTTTGGACCCAGCCATATGCAAATCAGTCTTGACCCTGTTCCCCATGGGAACAGTCCAGCCCGACCTGCTAGGCCAGGTCTTCCCTGGACTGGAAACAAGCATCCTGGGGCCGGTTTCGGGGTTTCACCCCTCATCAGCCAGGCTAGCTTGAATCCAGTGGCATGGGAAGCACGGGACCCACGTCTGGGCATACCCTTCCCACTTAGGGCGACAAAGCAAAAACAACAAGTGATCGACGGAATGCTGAACATTGTCATACATTCACCCCCAGTACAGTGATCTGGGCCTAAATCCATTGTTTTTTTGCTGCCCATGCCATTCCAGTAGCTATATGCAAATCAGTCTTGACCCTGTTCCCCATGGGAACAGTCCAGCCCGAACTGCTAGGCCAGGTCTTCCCTGGACTGGAAACAAGCATCCTGGGACCAGTTTCGGGGTTTCACCCCTCATCAGCCAGACTAGCTTGAATCCAGTGGCATGGGAAGCACGGGACCCACATCTGGGCATACCCTTCCCACTTAGGGCGACAAAGCAAAAACAACAAGTGATGGACGGAATGCTGAACATTGTCAAACATTCACCCCCAGGACAGTGATCTGGGCCTAAATCCATCGTTTTTTTGCTGCCCATGCCATTCCAGTTTGGACCCAACCATATGCAAATCAGTCTTGACCCTGTTCCCCATGGGAACAGTCCAGCCCGAACTGCTAGGCCAGGTCTTCACTGGACTGTAAACAAGCATCCTGGGACCGGTTTCGGTGTTTCACCCCTCATCAGCCAGGCTAGCTTGAATCCAGTGGCTTGGGAAGCACGGGACCCACGTCTGGGCATGCCCTTCCCACTTAGGGCGACAAAGCAAAAACAACAAGTGATGGACGGAATGCTGAACATTGTCAAACATTCACCCCCAGTACAGTGATCTGGGCCTAAATCCATCATTTTTTTGCTGCCCTAGCCATTCCAGTTTGGACCCAGCCATATGCAAATCAGTCTTGACCCTGTTCCCCATGGGAACAGTCCATTCCGAACTGCTAAGCCAGGTCTTCCCTGGACTTGAAACAAGCATCCTGGGACCGGTTTCGGGGTTTCACCCCTCATCAGCCAGGCTAGCTTGAATCCAGTGGCATGGGAAGCACGGGATACCTTTCCCACTTAGGGCGACAAAGCAAAAACAACAAGTGATGGACGGAATGCTGAACATTGTCAAACATTCACCCCCAGTACAGTGATCTGGGCCGAAATCCATCGTTTTTTTTGCTGCCCATGCCATTCCAGTTTGGACCCAACCATATGCAAATCAGTCTTGACACTGTTCCCCATGGGAACAGTCCTGCCCGAACTGCTAGGCCAGGTCTTCCCTGGACTGGAAACAAGCATCCTGGGACCGGTTTCGGGGTTTCACCCCTCATCAGCCAGGCTAGCTTGAATCCAGTGGCATGGGAAGCACGGGACCCACGTCTGGGCATACCCTTCCCACTTAGGGCGACAAAGCAAAAACAACAAGTGATGGACGGAATGCTGAACATTGTCAAACATTCACCCCCAGTACAGTGATCTGGGCCTAAATCCATCGTTTTTGACCACACCACCACAAAAGAGCGCATTAGTATTAGCTACTTTAGCCTCCCTATATACTATGGGGAACCCCTGGACTGTTCACAATATATCTCACTTTGGTATAGTATATACAGGGCCAGCGTCCTACAGTGAGTACTGTGCCAATAGTTTACCCTAACGAGGAAGTTACACATGGAATATTTTTAGGAGGCAAGTTATAGGCAATAAAGCCATAAGCTTTTCTGTTTGCAAACCGTTTTTCCATTTTATTTTTAAATTTAAAACTTTGCATGAATGAATTATCTCAGTTATGAATTAAAAGATTAGTTTTACAAAGTTTGGTCTTCCACTAATATTCATCTACAATTGTTTTGATTATTAAATATATTAGTGATAAAAATGTGAAATATATCTTATTATTTACATTTATAACAGTAAATAGAAAATACATTTTAAATGACATATTTGTAAAGTCCAAACATTAGAAAAAAATGGAAATGTAATGAACATTAAAATATTGGTGTAAACATTCATCATGATAATGGACACTTACTACAAAAAAGTGTTTTTAGAAGTGTATTTATTTTAACTTAATAAGCAAAATAAACACATGTGCATTACACTTTAGAAAATGTCATCAACCCGTTGGCAGCCAAGGACGTAACGGTCATGTGCTCGGCAGCAGCGCTGAGGAGCTGAGGTGCCAAGGACGTAACCGTTATGTCCTTGGACCAGCTCATTGGGGGTGCGCTAGCGCTTCCCCCATGAGCCTCGCCGCCCCTAGGGCGGGATGGAAGGGGAAACGCTTCCCCCTCCACCCCTGCCCTCCCCTGACCTCCTCGTGGCATCTGATGACGTCAGCGCGTGATCGCTCGCTGACCTCATCAGATGCCTTCCCCTCTGCGCTGGAAGCTCAGCTTCCAGCATGGATCAGAGGAGAAATGCAAAAGCATTTCTCCTCCGATCATGTGGAGGATCCGCGAGAGGCATACAAGGAAAGGAAACGCCTTCCCTTTCCTTTGATGTCTTTCCCAGCATTTCTGCTGCCCAATCGTGATGTTAGTTTACAATAAATAATTCAACGCACCTGTATGAACACAACATGTATTTTGATTTATGCCAAATTTTGTGTGTCCATTATCATGATGGAAGCTTGCACCAAATCTGAAAAAATTAAAAAAGTCAATACAGGGGTGATAAATTTCTGAAACAACAACCTTACTCACATATACAATGCACATTTGAAAAAAAATGATTGTAGGAGATTTTTGAAAATTCATCACTCCATTTCAAATGTAAACAGACAATTTAAAAGAAAACAAGTGAATACAAGCTTGCAACTGAGTCCTGTAATAACAGGGTTGATTTGCTTCTTTGTAAAGTAGCAGCAATAAAGGAAGGACTTGAACCATTGGGTTCATGATGGAAACGGAATTGGAAAAAAGCAAAAAAAGGTAAGTTTCTACCTTATATCCCTTTGAAAACCAGCAAATCAGATGTTGAGGTTTACCTGCATCAGTTACATCAATGGGAATTCAAATTGTGACTGGCCCGGGGAAATAGTGGCTGTACTCCCTCCAACAGCTGCTTTCTCCTGTAACATCATTGATGCAGGAAGAAAATTCTGGCAGAGATGGTGGGACTGGGACGGACTATCATCCATAAACTCGAAGCATCTAAATTGAACAGGTGGACTGCTGAGAAGGCAGACGGATTAACAGACGGAAAAGTGGTGGCAGGAGCAGTTCTGCCAACATCTAAATCATACCCTGTGTCTTACATGCCCTGTGTACCCTGGGTACTATTTACTAGAGACTTATCAATAAGCCAGACCTTGTCATTTGGGTGTATCCCATTCAACATGCAATTTATATGGGGTTAAAACACTGGCACTGAGATCTGGTTAGCAGGCCTCAGTGCACTCGCATAGTCAGAAAAACAGCACCATCAGGCCAAAAATTTGGGGTGAACATGCAAAAAGAGGCATTTCCTTCCAGGCATGTTCTGTGATGTTTTTGGAGACAGAACAGGAGAAAGTCATATTATTTAAACACAATGGGCCTAAGTAACAAAGAGATGTATGGTAATAAATGTGGTTTATGATGCTAAATAGTCAGGTTCACAACTACTTGGATTTCACAAAAGGTGACTTTGTAGATATAAACCCTTTTAATTCCATGAGATATTACCTCACAATCAATGAATACTGTGTTAAAGAAATCCTACAGAACAACACTTTGAGGCATGGTTAGCCTTGAAACCTTGTAAAGAGTCAAAACCATTTGAATATGTGGTCATTCACAAACTCCTCTCTGAAACCTTACCATCTGGGAGTGGCCACAGATTTACACCTGTGAAAAGCTGAAGAAAAGTCCTTCCACAATGAAAATGGATTTCTACATAGGGAAAATATTTTTTGCATAGAAACTTTAAAAAAGAAGTCAGATTACTTGATGATTTATTCAATGAATCAGTCTTTTGTAAAGCGTTGTAAATCACTTGTCTGGGGCTCTAGGCACTGAAGTTACTAGCTGCTGTGTGAAACATGTCTTGAGTCTTTTCCTGAATTGCTGGAGCGATGAAGTGGTCCTGAGGTGCCTGTGAAGGTTGTTCCAAGTTTTAGCCAGCAGATGAGAGAAAGAGTGTCCTCTGCTGTTGGCCCGGTGGATCTCCAGTGGGCGTCTGTGAGGAAGAGGGAGGCGTATCACAGTTGTCTGGTTGGTTGGTGGAAGGTCATGTGCTTGTTGATGTCTGCTAGTCCTATGTTGTGCAGGGTTTTGTATGCGTGAGTCAACATCTTGAACTGGCATCTTTTCTGGAGTGGGAGCAAGTTTTGCTTCTTAAGGTGGGGTGTGATGTGGGTCCATCTGAGGTGGTCGAGGATGATCCTTGTCGATAAATTTTGAATTGCCTGTAGTCTCTTCCAGAGGCCTGTGGTGATTCGTATGCAGAGAGTGTTCATGTAGTTCAACCTGCTGGTGATGAGGATGTGTGTGACAGTCTTTCTGGTGTCAAGTGGGAGCCACCTGCAGATCTTGCGGAACATGTGTAGGGTGTGGAAGCAGGCAGATGAAACTGTGTTTACCTCTTGCTTCACAGATAGATAGCTGTTCAAGATAATGTTGAGGTTGCAGGCGTGATCTGTCAGGGCACGGGGTGGGCTGAGTTCCGCAGGCCACCAAGGTGAGGTGTTGTTCCCAAAGATCAGGATGTCTGTTTTGTCCGTGCTCAGCTTGAGGCAATTGTTCTTTATCCAGTCAGCAACGTTCATCATAGATCTGTGGAAATTGGCTCTGGTGGTGGAGGGGCCTTCTGACAGCGAGAAGATGAGCTGGGTGTTGCCCGTGTAGGAAATTATGATGACTCTATGCAATCTGACGAGGTCACCCAGGGGGGTCATGTGCATGTTGAAAAAGATGGGGTTGATGTATGATCCTTAGAGGAAGCTGCAGATGATCTTTTTTTCAGATGTGAATGGTGGGAGACGGATTCTCAGAATTCTTCCGGTTAGGTATGAGGCAATCCATTGGAGGTCATGTCCCTGGATTCTGATGTGGTAAAGTGTGATGATTAAGATGTAATGGGAGACAATGTCGAAGGCAGCTGGAGACTGAGAGCTGCTGTTTTGTTGCAGTCCAGGAGGCCCCTGATGTCATTGGTGGCTTTGGTGCAGTAGTTGGCTCTGAATCCGGATTGAGAGGGGTCAAGGAGATTGTTGTGTTCCAGGTGTTTGGTGAGCTGCTGGCTGATTGCCTTCTTGAGAACGTGTACTGGAAGGGGAATCAGTGAGATGAGTCCGTAGTTTTTGAGTTCTGCAGGGTCAGTGCAAGATTTCTTCAGGGGGACCATACTTCAGGGTGTTTCCAGGAAAGGAGGCCATGCTGCCGGAGGTGTTCAGGACTTTCTTGAGTTCATCACCAATCATCGTGCTCCAAAAGTTGACGATATGGTGGGGATAGGGATCCATGGGTGCTTCTGAGTGTATGGAGTTCATGGTGGCGATTGTGGCTTGGATTTTGAGAGGGTCCTAGTGAGCAGGTGTTCAGGTTTCATGTTTATGGATGGGAGCAGGCTGGCACTATTGGTGGTGGGGGTTGGGGATCAAAGTTTTAATACATGACTGAGATCTTGTCATGGAAGAAGTCCACCAGAGTCTCACACAGTTCTTGGGAGGAGTAATGTCAGTCGCAGTGCCTGCAGGATTCTAGAACTCCTTCATGATGGCAAAGAGCTCCTTGTTGCAGTTTGTGCTGGCTTCTTTGTGGTTTCTGAGTGTGTTCTTTGCTTCTTTCAGTAGATGGTGATACTAGTTCATTGCTATCTTGAAGGTGGTAAAGTTTCCTGTTTCTTTGCTGGTGCGCCACTTCCTTTCAAGTTACCGGCAGTTGTATTTGGTGGATTTCAGTTCAGTGAACCATCTTGCTCTTCTGGTAGGTCATTTTGACTTGGCCAGTTTGGCGGGGCCAATTGTGTGCATGCATTCTCAGATCTACTGATCTGGGTTGGTGTTGTGTCTGGGAGTTGAGCGCAGTGTTCCACTGGTCTTTTAAAACCTTTTCCAGTCTCTGCACATGGAGTTGTGGGGCACAGTGTGCCTGTTGGTAGGCTCCAAGATGGTGAAGTAGATGCTGTAGTGGTTGATGTAGGTGAGCTGCGTGACAAGGTCTGTACTTGACTCTATCACTGGTTGTAAAAATTGCATCAATTGTGTATCTTGCAATGTGGTTAGGGTCAGTGGGCAGTTGCTTGAGGCTGACCTTGTTCATGTTTTCTAGGAGGTTGGTTGTGTTGGTGTCACTGTGGTCATCGAGGTGGACATTGAGATCCCCAGGAAGATTTAGGGCTTGGAGTCGATGGCAGTTGAGGCGATGAGGTCTGGGATAATGTTGCAGAAACTGAGGCGTGGTCCCGGTTGTCTGTAGGGTAGGGTGCCTCTGATGGTGCTTTTTTCATCTGTGTGGAGTTGGAAATCAAGGGTCGATTCATCTGGCAAGGTTGTGCAGCAGATGGTGTCCTTGTAGATGATGGCTATTACACCTTTGTGTTTGTTTGTTTGGTCCCAGTGTGTTATCTTCTAGCTCTCGGGGATGGCGATGGTGATGTCCAACAGGGATGCAGGGTTCAGTCAGGTGTTTATGAGGAAGATTACATCAGGGGTGAGGGATGAGATTATGTCCCAGATCTCTGCTGCATGTTTAGCAAGAAATTGTGCATTGAGTAGGATGCACTGGAGTTGTGGCATGGTAGTCTCAGTGTGTGCTGGATACAGTTGTGTATGCTGTTTTTCTGGTGTCAGTTGCTTTGGTGCTGCAGGTGAAGCTGTAAAACCAGCAGGAGAACAGCCCTCAGGTGGTGCGTGGAGATGTGCAGCAGCAGTGGTTGTTGTCAAAGCATCTGGGATCCAAAGCTATGAGGTAATCTGTGGCATAGCTGTGTGAGGCCCGGAAATCCTGATGCTGGGTGCGGGGCAGGTTCAAACGTGTGCAGATGGGCTAGCATTTGTCCCACCAGTGGCGGGTGCTGTGGCCTCCATAAGTAGTTCTGGGAGGTGGGAAGGGCTAGGAGGAGGCAGGAAGCAGGAAACAAACAGCTGGAGAGCCAAGAAAACTGGCAACACAAACAGGACACAGGTAACAAATGGAGGACTGTGGCAGAGTCCTGGTGGCCACGTGAGTGACCTGTAGTGGTGGGAGCAGTGGCAAACTAACCCAGAGGTCAAGTCTTGGATTGGTTTTGGAAACCTACAACTGGCACAGCATTCTATTTATACCTCTGGATACTTCAGTGGAATACACAAAGTGGTACATTTACAACATTCTGAATCAGACCAAATATATGCAGACTGTTGGTGGCTGGGATGCAATAAGTCACAGATGTGACACATGCTAGTGATATTTTTAATACTGCAGTAGACTAGGCAGTACAGTGAGTTCAGTGATACTATGTATACAAATAAATTTAGGTGAAATACTAACAAAAAAAATTGATGCAGACTCAGAAACGATGGGAGTAAAACTGAAAATAGCGATAAAACTACTAAAATATACATTTTGCACTGTTGTTGTAATTACACATTAACAGTCCTCTTTCCCTTCTTCTCAAAGCTTGCACATGCATATGTTCTTCGTTATTCATTCAATTGCTGGACTCATGCCCATCGTTAGTATCCATAATTTCTCCACTTCACTATCCTCTGAGTTTTTTTATTTCATTTCCTGTTTTCCTCATATTCACTTTGAAAAGATCCTGTATCTTTCTCATTTTATCATATGCTAGATTAATCCAAGTAATTTTGGTAATTCTGCATTACTCTTTGATGCAAAATTACCTATAATTAAAGCTTTTCTTTGAGCAAAATAAATTCTCCTGTCCATTGTGGATTTAAGAGGGTGTTTTTGCACTGAGAAATTTTGCAGACATCTAAGATAATTCCTCGCTAGTATGCAAGTTATGCCCACCTCTAATCTTACCATATAACATTCACTGTCTAATCAGTTTCATACTGGCTGGTGTTCAGCACTATTGGAAAACTATGCAAATGACAAAATACACTGGTCCTGATTTCGGATTTGGTGGGTTGGCCTGTGGTGTTGGAAACATTCTCATGTTTAAAGAATCCTACTGGCCTGGCTGGATGGATTTGTTGGCTGGTTCTGCTTCTTAAGGGAAAAACATTGATGGCAAATCTGCTATGCATGGTTACATAGTAGATCAGTAACAATTTTTCTTCCATGGCAAACCTTCAACATAAGGGTTTGGTTTCAGAAATGAAAAAGCCCCCTGATACATTGGCTTTCCCAAAACATGGAAGCCCTTTTTTATATCCGCCAATCTTGTACTGATATAGGTTTTAAGGCAGTGACAGATAAGAAAAAATGACTGACTTGGTATTTGGAGATGTTCTTTTAAAAATGGCTCTGCCTTCTGGAAAACTGGCCCCTCCTGGACCCTAAATGAGATAGGGAATGCAGAAATAGAGTGGATGAAGCATTAGCCATTTTTACCAGAAGAACCATTACCACCCGGTCCATAGTGACCCGGTTTTTTCTGCTTGGTATAGGTTCAAATGGTTTGGATTGATGGTGGCTATTTAAAATCCGTGGTTAGACATTAGGTTTCTGTTTCTTTAAATCTACTAAGTTTAATGAATGTGGCCTACTTAGCACGTTTTCATTTGTTTGCGTAATACTAATATATTCAACATTAGAACAACAGAAAGGTTTCTCATATCAAAGTTACAGAAACATAACCCATTCAAGTTGTCTTGTAAAATACGCCCTCCATGTGAGTCTCTGCGGAGTGAGATATGAAAAATGAAATTACTTAGTTTAATTATTATGGCAGATTGGACAAAATATATGGATACATTTAGAATTTTAAAGTTTCATGACATATACTAATGATTTTGCATGTTCCCACTCATTCATTCATTCTAATATCCATGCATTCATGCACTTATCCATCATTTTTTCTAATTATCAGTTGTTTTTCTCCTTAGGATTTAGGATAGTGCGCCCTGAACAAAATGTTTTACAAATGAATGTAGGGCCTTGGTCAAGGGAGCGAGGACGATACTTCCAGGCATCTCCATTGTAATCCATGGCTACTCCAAATGAGGCTGGCAGCACGCAGAGCACACAGAACAATGAGTAGTTTTTCGAACATAATTTTTACTCATATTAACACTCCCTTTACCTCTCATTATGTTGAACATGCAAATCAAAATTAAAGGTCTGCACCACATTGTGAAGGAAATTTCAACCTTTTCTTTAATTTTCAAATGGCAAGTGAAACTGCTCCTATGTAGTAATCTACAAAAAATTTAGTAACACATTGTGCCCCTTCACAGTCTGGGAAAGGGAATTACTTTCCAACGCAAAAGGTATCTTGCTCTGGAAACCTGCCCATTTTGTGGTGAAAATTGTGCTTTGTACTACGTTGCACCACTTTGCATCTAGTGAGAGTTCTATGGACGGCACTTAGGTATTACAGCATAAGTGCCTGTGTTTTTAGATGCAAAACTGTATCTGCTTAGCTATCCAGAACATGTTGTGCATCTAAAAACAAAACACCCTTGAAGCAGGCAC
Source organism: Pleurodeles waltl (assembly GCF_031143425.1). Lineage (NCBI taxonomy): Eukaryota > Metazoa > Chordata > Amphibia > Caudata > Salamandridae > Pleurodeles > Pleurodeles waltl. The sequence continues at coordinate 856,219,347 of NC_090437.1, forward strand.
AAAGTTGGACAAATGTTTTAATTTGTCCTAACATTTCACACACTGCAAGTCTGCTGCACTCTACAGATGTTACTCATCCAATTTGCGGAATGTTATACAAATTGTCTAATTATAGGATTTTGTTCTAGAAAGCTGTACTTCCAGTACAAAATCTATTTGTACCATGGTGCAAAGGTGCGTGCATGGTGCTAGGTATCCTCTTTGTGTAATTTTTGTAAATATGGCTTCAAACGGCTTTCTCCGCCTTCTGCAACACAGAACAGAAACCTTGCTGCGCAAAAAAATTAGTAAATCTGCCCCATCATTTCACAAACTTTTTCAAGCTATTCTTCCTACAATATATTCCACCCCAGACCATTTTTTAGATCATCAGAGCTGTAAATCTTCCTCCTCATCCCTCAGAGTTCATCCATCTTCTTAGTGTTTTAAAAAGAACCCAGGATGGAATAAGCAGTTTGTTAGTAAACTATGACATCATCTGAGACTATAAGGATGGTACACTGACCTGTGGTGGGGAGCTCAAGTTGACACCAGAAAACTGACAAAGGGCACCAACAACGACACAGAGCCCCTAACTTTGGGACATCAGCACTGACACTAGGGTTAGGTGGAACTTGCAGATTTTCCCTCTGTGGAATTCTGGGAAGGTATATGAAAACTGTGAAATTCTGCAGAGTTATGCGAACAGGCGGAAATCGACATGTCACAGTTTTTGTGGTGATTTTAAGCACCATATGCTTGTTTGATGCTGAAAAATCAGTGCAAACATCACCATGTGAAACATCAGAGGGCACTGCTGCTTGAGTTGGTTTTTCTAGGACATAATTATATTTTCTACTCAAATTCCTCTCAGCAAACGGTCATGACTCCCCGTGACCATTCACAGTCAGAATACCTCACCAGGTGACCTCCTGAAAATCGTGTTAAGGGATGCCAATTCTTGCTCACCAACTTACCGATGGAGATCAATATGTGAGAAGAAATTCAGCCACACAGCAATTGGCAGAATCTGGTGGGAATTCTGCATTACTATCATAAAACAAAGTGGCCAAATTTCTTCCAACTCCCCTGGAGCAGAATTTATCTCCCACTCCTGAATGACACAGGAGCACCAACATTGACACTGGGTCATTGACATGTGTACAGCAACAAAATTGGACTGACAATAGGATAGTAACAAGGAAACAATACAACATGAGTTAAGGCAACAATGCACTTGGCTAGTATAATGACAAGGTCAGATCAATAGACACTAGGTCACCGGCTCAGGGGACATTAAAACATGAACATCAATACTGGCATGAGAACAACAACACGGGAGCACTGACATTGGTAACAATGATTAATGCTAAACCACTGATGGGGGAGTTCCACTAGGACACTCACAAACGGATGTTAGGGCACAGTAATATTGACTGTAGAACACAATACCATTATAGGGACACTAACTGGGGGCAATATATTATTGTATTGACAAGTAAAAACTAACATGGGCCAAGAACACTGAGACAAAGACAGTGGTACATGAAGAGATTGATGCAAGGATGCAGTCACTGGAATACAGACATGGAAGCACCAACTCTTACCTAGGGGTATTTACTTGGAAAGAGGGACACTGGAATGCTGTCAGGAGGCACAACTATTGATGCTAGGACAATGCCAAGGAGCAGTGATACTGGAAGATTGAAAAGGGGAGACTATGATACTCAATATAAAATATTGATGCTTGGGTATAACACAAGGACAGTAAAATGGCACAGGTGCACTATCAGATGGACACCGACTGGGTTTACACAACTATGTGGTGCTGACTTGTGATTGCAGAAAAAAAGACAATGGCATAGAAGCACAGGCATTCACACTGACACTTGGACACTAACATGGCATTTCAGTACTGCCAAGGGTTACTGCCACAGTGAACTGCCAAGGAACACAGACCCTGGGACAAGATGACACTGACACAGAGGGATGATATTGGGACTCTACCAGAGGCACATAAACAATGTCATGTAAAAATTGATCTAAGGACATTGATGTTAGGACATTGACAGTAGGTATGTAAATAGGGGCACTGAAGGGAAAAACAGAGCAAGAGATACACATATGCACTATCTCTGACATAAGGACACTGAACTAGGAACACTGACAATGCCACAAATACTAACAGTGAGGCACTGACACAAGAGAACCAGCACTGGGACAGTGATGCATGATGACACAACACTTGTCAACAGCATGAAGACAGTGACACTGGATTGCTGACAACAAGCCATCAAAACTAACATGTGAAACTACAAGGGGAGGCACACCTTGGGGCGCAAACAGTTGTGCATGAATACTGATGAGTGGCAATGCCACACGGATGCTGACAGTAAAGCAATGACACAAGACCACTGATATGGAAACATTCACACAAGAGCACCAGTGGTGACAGTACAATGAGAGGTGCAATGCTGACTCTAGCAAATAGCTTAGCCGAGAGTAAAAGTTATATGGGACACTGTCATTGAAATTGTGACAATGGACAATGACAAACATTGCAATGAGCACATTGGCACTGGGACACTGACACAGTGATGCAAACTGGCCAAGGGACATATGTACATGGAGACACTGGCATTTTTAGAAGAGACATTGACATTTGTCATTGAAGTGGGGATTGTTATACGTCAACATTATGACTGACTCTCTTATTAGGAGACAAACGGCAACCCTGACATTGGAACATGGGGATACACACAAACAGTGTCACTGAGAATGGCACGGAAGGTTATGCAAGGTTATTGGCACTGGGACATAAGGACATAGAGACATATAGACACTAGTATATGGACACAAAGGCTAGGGTTGTGAGATACACCAAAGACACTGAACACTTGACCATAGACATAGGAACAAGTAAGTCTACGGTGCCATCAAACAATATCGTCTTTAACAGGCATTATTGCCAACACAGCATAACATTGGAAAATGCTGTTCATCAGCAATGCATCATAATCTTTATTCTTGAGGCGATAAGGCAGCATATCAGCTTCCAAACTAAATGTCTCCTCAGCCCAAAATATACAGAGCCCTGCCTTTACCAGAGTAAGCTCCCGCAATGCACCTTTTTCAGTTTTCAGCACTCTGAGAATTCTATACACTTACTGCTATTACAGTAAAGAAAAAGGGGCTTTAATCAGATTAGGCATTGTGCATTTAAAGGTGATAAAGCGTTCTTATTTCCCTTGAAGTCTGAGCCTTCTTCATCATTTAAATTCCTCTGCTTGCCACTTGTCCATTTAATTTGGTAACACTCTGCAGGCAGCCACCCAAAGAGGGAGGGACCAGTACAGAGTAAGGATCTGGGCACAAAATGTATCACTGCTTCTCCCTGTCAGTGGTTTGGGGTATAAACACAGCTTGCACTGCAAAAATATTAGTGCAGAGACTGAAGCTGTTTCTTAGGAGGCTGGCACAGTATTACTGAACCCCAGGCCCATCCAGCACCAGTGTTTGCTAGTTTTGATTTCACCTTGTGCTATTTTCTTCCAACGCTCTATACTTTCTGTTTTTGTTTTTCTTTTAGAATCATTTTTGTCACTACTATACTTTGTTACTCTTTCCCTAGCTTTCCCTTTGGCCGTTGTTATCTCTTCCTGTCTCCGTTGGTCTGGGACAAATTCTGATGCTGAAAATTAAGTTTGGGTCCCCAAAAATGAGTGCTGTGCTACTAACACATACTAAGAACTAGGCCCAAGGGTCTGGAATGAATGATAGGTGCCTGTGATAGCGCGTCCAGTCCTTGTAAATTACTTATACTTGGACACGCCGGCGGTCGGTGAACCTTTAGACCGGGTTGAGTTCTCCTCATCCAAAGAAATCGTCGGATCCCTCAAATCAGTGATCAATAATCATTTATAATCAATAACCAATACTCAATTAGTAATCAATCAACAAATTAGTTAAACAAAATCAGTAATTTGACACACCATGACCTTTCAGTCATGAATAACCACACCTGTTTATTATAAGTTAATGAGTTTATTTCCCTATATTAACAAAGCTAGCACAATGTAAGCAAGTCTGAAAATCAAATGATACACATATACGAACATTACTGGCTGTCCATAGCGACGGAAGAAACGCAACCTACGTAAAACTAGAATAATTATACACTCAGATATAGCTGTGCAAATCACTAATAAAAGTAACTGAATTTGACTAATTGAATACATCGGTAAGCATAACAAGATTTCAATTCAGCACGGTGCATCAAATGAATACCTCAACTAACTTCTAATTAGCATTGGCATGTGGGGCTTCATGCAAAATGAATTTAATCAACATAAATTTAGAAAACTTCTAGCTTAGGCTCTGTCAAAAATAAGCAGTTGGTACCTAAGAAGGAAAATACAATGAATAGTACATTTATCCTTTCATAATGACCAAATACAATCAGCATTCAAGGTAAGTCTTCATCCTTCAGGTACCAGTTTGATCAGCATGGGGCAGATTTCGAAGTGGCAAAGTTTAAGTCAAGTTTTCCTTGCAGCAGCAAGGAAAATGGGGGGCCAAAAGTTATTGTATGGGCAAGGCAAAGTAAAGTTAAAGTTAAAGTCTCTAGGGTGAGAATTCTTTAAAGTCTCTTTCTCTGGGATAGAGAAAAAGCATCAGAGTGTCATCAAAATGGCTTCTTAAATCTGGCTTCAAAATGGCATTAAGGAAAATGACTGTCTTCTCTTCGTCTGGTGGGATTAGGTAAGAAAAGTTCCAAATTCTTCAGGTTCTTCCATTGGAGGGTCCATGGGGTGATTTCTCTTTGACCAATGAATAGTGTCTTTTCTCTTAATACTCATCTACGCATAAGGTGTCCTTGGAGTTTTGGAACATAAGTAGCAACAAAGTTGCCAATTAATTCTGCATCAGTGTCTTCATTGTCTGCACCTGCAGAAACTGACCTTGAGCTTCAAAGGGGATGAAAGTTGCCTAGCACGCAACTTTGAGATAAGTGTATTAGTCATTCTACTGGAAAAATACAGCTTTTAAAGAGTCAAACACGTCTTTGTTAATACAAGTGAAAATTACGCAGTTAAAATTGAGACCAGGCAACTAGGCCAAAGCCTCTGCTAAATTTAGGCTAAGTATATAACAGTTTTTAATGAGAAAATCATAGAATATAGCTTCAGTTATGACATATTCGTACATTTGTCGGTTTTCATGATTAATTAAGCTTGTTTATACTAATGGCGACCTACTTCGTGGGCACATTGTCTACATACATTATTTTTCTTTGCTAAAATCACATTGTCTTACACAATTTTGTTGCATGATATATAAATATTTGTTAGTCTTTCTTTTTCTGCTTCATCAATTATGTCATCACATTAAATCTTCCTTCACAAATTTTATTTCATTTAAAATTCTGTTTTAATAATTTTGCATTTCAATCATTTCCCGTTTCCGTTTTTCTCCCTTTGATTTTTCCCTGTATAATTTTACCATTTCTTTTTGTTCTTTCTTTTCAGTTCTTCTCTTGTTTCTTGATTTCAATATTTTAATAGCTTTCCATATTCCCCAAATACCTATTAATCAAATTAGTATTATTAATATCCCTTTTACTATTTACAGTAATATTCCATTCCAAATGTTGCTGAGCCAATTTCCCACTGAAGCAAATCCTTTTCCAACTTTTTCCCATACTCCTGGTTCTTTCAATTCTTTCAAATCTGTACTATTGTTAGTTAAATTTGTAAGCATATTTCAAATTTGTTTACTGTTGTCTGGTATATATGAGCAACAGTGACGTGTACTAAGCATTTTGCAAACGCCGCCATTTTTTGCTAAAAGAATGTCTAAAGCAAGCCGGTTTTGAAGAGTCATAGCTCTTTCTGCAGCAAGTTCAGTATCCATCAGGATGATTGCTCCTGAGAAATTTGTCAGCATGTTATCCACAATAGTAGACAACTTTCGTATTTTGATTGAATTCAATATAACTCCTACTGAAGGAATTATTGCTCCAAATATGTTTCCTACCACACCAGAAGCTGTCTCCCTTTTCTGAATACGATGTAATTCAGACAGCTTTGGAAATTTCTTTAAGTCATCTAGTTGATAAATCTTTGGAAATACTATTACCAAATAACATCTCCCATACCATCCTTTTGGAAGACGATAATAGGCATTAAGTCCACAAATATAATATACCCCTGGAGTAGCTGGATCTAGTCCATTTAACATGAACGTCCATTTACTCTGGAATAAAAACACATGTTTACATTCACTCGTTCCTACAAAGATTGTGTCATAATATGATTTAGGTCTATATATACAAAGTTTCCCTATATGTAATGCGTCTAAAGCTAGTTTCCCTTGTGTCTTTATTGGGGCAAAAGCATAGTTATCTACAGATGTCCTTTTATGTAATTCTTTTTCTAATTTTGCCTATATCATTTTCCTTCTATCTTCAGTGTGATCTAAAAAACTTTTCTCTACGGGTGAAAGTAAGCATGTAAGGTTGTCTCTATGAGCGTGAACTGTGGAAAAAGGTGAATAATGGTTCAAAGAAACCTCAAACTAATTTTATATAATAATCTCTTGCTACTTTACTCAAGTACTCAATGATGGGGACATATGAAAATACGACCTCCTGATTGGAATAGAAGTATTGAATATACTCCTGGCCATAAAATCTGGTTAGTAACAAACTACATGTTATTCCATACGTAAGGGGCATGCTATGATATGTCACCCCTTCTATTACTGATGTAGGATTTGTGTACATATATAACAATCTTTTGCGTCCATTGTCTCAACATACTCACTCAGCAAGCGATAGAAAACATTAGATGAGAGTTCTTTCTTGTTGTTAGTATAGTCATGTGAATATTTTTCATCTTGTTCGAGTTTCTTCAAAGGAGTTAATTCAGTAGTAGTTTTAAAAGTTGAAGCATTATTCGCCTCTCTTTCATTCCCTCCATGCATTCCAAGAATTATTGCCATAATTATTAGTACACATGCAATTATTAGACCTATACACATCTATTTACAATATTTCATCTTATGTCCTTGTGTAGTATTGTCCGTCATGATCTATAGAGAATCAGAAAGTTGAAGATAGTTTATCAAATCAAATTTGCAGATATATATAAAGGATCAACAAGGTCAAAGTTCACACGGTTTTCTTTAGCAGCTTAGACTCTTATCGGTTTAGCAGCTTTGTCTCAAAATCGGTTTCAAAGTCAATCAGGTTATCAATGTCTTATCCGGTAATGTTCATGAAATTCACTTTTCAAGTACCAAAGTGTCTTTCTGCTTCTTCATTTTCAAGACTAAGAGATAGAAATTCGTCTGACCAATCGTTGGTGGCTGTGTATGTCTATTCTGGACCAGAATATCTTCTGTTCGCTATTCTTTTCCTTTTCAATTTTGCATCTCCTTTCGATTCCCCTTCGCTTATGTCTTGTTCTTTGGCTGTGTCTTTTTCTTCATTCAATGTGGTTATGATAAACACTTCTTTCTTTTTCTCTTTCAATTCTGACCAATTGTTTTCATTTAATGTTTCTTTAGTCTTTGATTTCACTGTTGATATGCTTTGTCTTCGTTTCGCGTTGTTTTCACCTGACGGACCTGCAACCGGTTCCGGAAGAGTTAGAACAATTTGACTTTGCTCCGTCTCGTCTCCTTCACCTGGGAGGTCGGTCAGTTTTTCTCCTTGTTTTCTTGTATCGTCTGCTTCTGGGAAAGCCCTCCTCTTACTAGGCTCTCCTGCTTCTTCACCTGAGATAGGATCTTTGTCACCTCCTGAGGCTTCTTCTCTGTTGTCCTCAAAAGGAGTGACTATGTCTTCTTCAGTGAATATTTCTTCTGTCTCAATTTCTTCTTGTTTGCTTTCAGGCTCTCTTCGTTCTGTCTCAGTGCCTGGTACTTTCGTGTTAGTTGTTGGTAATTTCAGTGCTTCAATTTCCTCTTCTGTGGGACACGTCACCTTTTTTGTGTGACTGGCTTGAATCCAGTTGGGAACTCCCGCACACTTCACAGCGGTGGTAGTTGTCAGAATCACTTGAAAAGGTCCTTTCCAACGGGGTTCCAAGCACGACTTCCTCACGTGCTTCTTTATCACAACCCAGTCACCTGCTTTCAGGGCGTGTCCTGGATCTTGGATCTGTGGCAAGGTGGTTGCCTCCACCCGGTGAGAAAAAGAGCGGACCACATCAGCCAGACCTTTGCCGTAGTCCAATACCATATCATCTGTAATATTTACAAGGGCATTCACAGGAACTGCTGGAAGTCTCATGGCTCTGCCCATGAGAATTTCATGTGGTGATAGTCCAGTTTTTCTATCAGGTGTGTTTCTCATTGACATTAACACCAAAGGCAAAGCGTCAGGCCATTTCAAGTTTGTGGATGTGCATATTTTCGCCATTCTTGATTTCAGCGTGCCATTCATTTGTTCCACTAGTCCTGATGCTTCAGGGCGGTAGCTACAATGCAATTGTTGTTCAATGTTCAATGCTGCACATAGTAATTTGATTACTTCGTTATTGATGTGACTTCCCCTGTCTGATTCTAAAGAGATCGGAAATCCGAAGCGTGGTATTAGTTCTCTCAAGATTAGCTTTGCAACTGTGAGACTGTCATTTCTGCGTGTAAGGTATGCTTCAATCCAGTGACTAAAAATACACACAATCACCAACACATATTTCAAGCATGCATGCATAGGCATCTCAATCAAATCCATTTGCATCCTGCTAAACGGCCCACCTGCTCTTCCAATGTGGCTCAAATTTATTACGGTTCCCTTCCCTGCGTTCATTTGTTGGCAAATGACGCAACGATGGCAAACTGCTTCAGCAACTTGGCGAAATTTGGGATTAAACCAATCAATTTTGAATAATTTAATCATGGCATCTCTTCCAATGTGTGCTTGTCCGTGATATAGCCTAGCTATTTGCATCAAAAGACTGTCTGGCAAAACCAATCTCCCTTCACTTGAAACCCACAAATCATCTGGTTTCTTTACGCATTGTAATTTATTCCATGAGAGTTTTTCATCTTTACTAGCATTATTTTGTAGGAATTTCAATTCTTCTAGTGTGTATACAACGTTTAGAGCAAAGGCTTCATTTGGTTCAAGTTCTGGCTCATTTATCAAATTCCATTTGTCTCTGAGCAATATGCAAATCAATGCGCAAAACCTTGCGACTTGATCTGCATATCCATTTCCCAAAGAAACAAAGTCTTGTGATTTCGAGTGTGCACTGCATTTTACCACTGCTACCTCTCCTAGAAACTGGATAGCATGTAACAACTCTTTGATTCTTTCACCATTTTTCACTGGTGATCCAGAAGAGGTCATAAAGCCTCTTTGTGACCACAATTGCCTAAAGTCATGCACTATTCCAAATCCGTACTGACTATCAGTGTAAATGGTGACTTTCATTAATGCGGAAAGTTGGCAAGCTCTAGTAAGGGCTACTAGTTGAGCTACTTGTGCAGAGTAAATTCCTTGAAGCCAAGATGCTTCTAGAACACCAGTTATTGTACATACAGCATATCCTGCTTTCAATATTCCTAGTGCATCTCTTAAACACGAACCATCAACAAAAATAATCTGATCATTTTCCTCCAATCGAGTATCTTTGATATCAGCTCTTGGTTTGGTACAAAATTTAGTCACTTGAAGACAGTCATGTTCTATGTCTTCTGCGTTTTCAATTTCAACATTTTCACTGGGAAACAAAGTTGCTGGATTTAATGTGGTGCATCTTTTTAACTGCACATTAGGTGATCCCAAAATTATTGTCTCGTACCTTGTAAGCCTAGCACCAGTCATGTGCTGTGTTCGGGAATGTGTCAAAAATATTTCGATTGAGTGAGGGACTATAACTGTTAAAGGATGTCCCATCACTATTCCTTCACTTTGATTAGGCTCATACCAACTGCTGCTACAGCACGCAAACATCCTGGTAAGGCTGCTGCGACTGGATCCAAAGTAGCTGAAAAATATGCTACTGGTCTGTTTACGCCACCATGGGCTTGAGTCAAGACAGACAAGGAACATGCATTGCGTTCATGACAAAACAATGTGAAAGGCTTTGTGTAATCAGGCATACCTAAAGCTGGAGCTCTGCACATGCATTCTTTTAATTCAATAAAGGCATCCATTTAATCTCTTTTCAACATTATTTCATCCTGCACATCTTTCTGGGTCAGTTTCAGTAAAGATTTGGCTAGAGTTGAGAAATTGGGAATCCATTGGCGACAATAGCCCACCATTCCCAAAAACTTTCTCACCTCTTTTCTTGTTTTCGGTGGACTCATTTGAACTACAGTCGTTATTCTTTCCTTCATGATTTTTCTCAACCCTTTTTCTATTTGGTGACCCAAATATTTCACTTTCTTTTGGCAGTATTGCAATTTCGAAGGAGACACTTTGTGTCCATTCCTTCCCAAATGATTCAGTAGGGCAATAGTGTCAAATGTACAGTCATTTTCTGTTTTGGATGCAATCAGTAAATCGTCAATATACTGTACTAAGGTTGATTCAAAAGGTAAATCCAATGATTCCAGATTTTTCTTTAGAATCTGATTGAAAATTGATGGTGACTCTGAAAACCCTTGAGGAATTCGACACCAACTGTAGACTCTGTCCAGGAATTTGAATCAAAAGAGAAATTGGCTGTCCTCATGAAGAGGCACAGAAAAGAATGCTTGTGACAAATCGACGACTGTGAACCACTCTGCATCACAGGGAATTTGAAACATTATTACAGCTGGATTTGGTACTATGGGACAACATTTGACTATTATGTCATTTATTTTTCTCAAATCTTGAACAATTCGGACTTTTCCACTTGGTTTTATTAGTCCCATGATTGGTGAATTACATGGACTACTTAGTACTTCTTTCAATACTCCCTGTTTCACAAATTCGTCAATGAGTTGGGCGACTTTCATAAGAGTATCTTGTGGCATATGCTATTGTGGAGTCTGAGGAAAATTTACATTAGGTTTTACAGTCACTTTCACTGGTTCTGCTCCTTTGATCAATCCTACCTCTTTCCCTGTCATATCCCACACTTCCTTCTCAACAGTTTCTTGTAAATCAGCTGGAAAATCTGCTTCAGTGAGCATAGGATAAAGAGTAATCAGGGGATACTCTTCATCAACAGTTTTCATTTCTTCTTCTTCTTCTAAACTGTCCTCTTCTTCCTCATCACTGTTTGTCTGAATTTTAATTCCATTATGTGAGCACATAATCCAGCATCCTAGTTTGCATAATAAATCTCTTCCTACTAAGGATATTGGACTTGAGTCACACACCACAAATTTATATAACCCTTGAAAGTTACCAATTTTGACTTGCACTGGATTTGTAATTGGGTTTGTCAGATACTGATTTGCTACTCCCACTACTTGAACTGTTCTCCCTGAAAGTGGCAAATTTGGTACTTCGATACTTTTAACTGTAGAGCGTGTAGCTCCTGTGTCAACCAAAAATGAAACGCTGTGACCCTTAACTCCTCCTTCCACATATGGTCCCTTTTGATCAACTTCCAAAGATGCTGCAAGCATACAATTTCCCTCCTCATCTGAACTTTCACTCTCCCATTCATTGTTTATTCCATTCTCACTGTGTAACGGGAATTGGTGTACTGTGTTACTTTTATTCATTCCTTGACCTGTAACCTGTTGAGGAAGCATTACTTGTTGCTGATTCATTGGTGCTAAGGGTACTTGCATTTGCTGATTAGGTACCATAGGAAACTGCTGTTGCATTGGCTGTGATTGTACCATTTGTACACGGGCATTTGCACCTGCTGTTGTTGTATAGGTTGTAGACCTTGCATCTGATTTACATTATTTTGGAAATTTGGGTTTGGACCTCTCAATTTTGGTCCTCTCATATTCTGAAATGTATTGACATCATTGTTTTGCTTACCTACACCTTCCTGCACCAACATTGGGCACTCCCGCACGTGTGACATGGCATCACTTTCTTCATTGCCTGTATACCATTAGGAATCACAACAGTATTTAAATCAGGACCATTATTCACAAAACCTCCTCGGCCTCTGCCTCTCATCTGTGGCTGAAACATAGCATTTCCCTGCTGTTGCTGCTGCAGCAACTGTTGTTGGAAACCTTGCAAACCTGTCTGAGCTGCTCTAATCTGCATCACCATCACTTTTTCTTTCAACCTTTTCTGCTTTGTCTCAATCTCATCACTGCAGTATTTTGCATAGTTCAACACTTCATCGATCGATTTTGACTGCCAACAAATCAAATGCATTTTAATCATCTGGCTAATTTCGGGTCTCAATCCTTCCACAAATCTGAATACAAAATGGAGCATGCCCTTTGCCTCAATCTTTCCGTGCCACTATAATGTTTAAATGCTTTTAACAAACTCTCATAGTATGCATGTATTGACTCTTTAACTTCCTGTGCTGTTCTGTAAATGTTCTGCCAATCTACATTTTTCGAAGCAACTTTTGTTTTCAGATACTCAATCACTTTATGGTATAAGCTCATTACCCTAGGCGATGGTGCACCTGTGTCCTTATCTCTTTCCGGTTCACTTGTTGGCCAATCTACAGCCCTTTTACAATCTTCCCACAAATCTGCTGGAACTACAATTTCGAATAAAGTATTCAGGTCTTCCCAAAGACATTTTGCGAGTTTCCCAAATCTATCTGTTTGTTGATACCATTCTATCGGTTTCTTTCTTAACTTAGGGTAATCATCCTTAAAAGATTGAATGTCACACCTGATCCATGGTACATGGATACGTTTTCCTCCTGCTGTTTCTCTCATCGGTAACATGGTTATAAGATCATCATTCTGTTGTATTTTAACATTTTGATCTGGGGTACTTTCTTTCTTCTTATCCTTTTTCTTAGCCCACCTACTCTCCCACTTGTCTAAACATCTCCAAACCTGCGCGCTTTGCAATATTTCTTTAAGGTGTGTTTTCATTCCTGCAGACCTCATGTGTTCAAAATCTTTTGCCCCAAAGTCTAACCTGTAACTTCTGCTCAAGTGCTTGGTTTTATTTATGTCTATTTTGTGTCTGTCTGCAATTTCTTGTAACCTCTTATGTATGGTGCTTACTTCTCTTGTAATTCTAGGGCAAATGTATCTCAGCTCTTCTTCTGTGTATGATTCTAACATGTTCAGACCCATCGTTCCATCTACGAGTTCACCTGCTTCCATGCCCAATCTTATTTGATTCAAATATTCTTCTCCTTTCCATTTGGGTGTACTCTGTGGGGTATTCAGACTGTTCAACCATTGTGTTAACTGATGTGCGTTTAGTCCCATTAATGTAGCATCAACATCTACTGCTACTGATGGTTTCTGTACTATTTCTGTTTTTGAAGTTTGCAGTATTATTAGTGGTGGATTTGACCTTACCACAGTTGACGGAACACAAATTGGAATTGGACCAAATTCCAACAAAGACCCAGATCTGTTTGAGAGTGGTCCTACGGGAGTCACTTCTTGGATATTTTCTATATATCTTCTTCCTGTCTCATTTTGTGTCATTACACCTTGATCACATACACTTGGTTTTGCTTGTATATATAATGGCACTGGCGGACCTACAGTTAGAGGCAAAGATATTGCATCTGGATTCTGTCTGTTTCCCAAGTTCTGTGGCATGTTAATTCCCACATTATGGTTCCATCATTGCTGACATGCCTAACTGTGTTTCTGCTGTTTGAATGTACTTTGGCATTTCTTGCATCTGCTTTTGAGGCATCAAAATTTGTGTTGGTTCGGTTTGAATCAATATCGGTCTTTGGTAATTCTGTCCTCTCTGCACCATTAAATTAGAAGTTATTTCCGAATTATGCTCATCATAATAGCGTCTTTGGACCTGTGGCTGATAATCACTAACAGGTTCCAGTTTAGTCATGTCAGGATATATTCTCTGAACTTGTGGTATTTCTTGTCTAAAAGGCATATTAGGAATACTTTGCATCTGCAGTTTTCTCAAATTCGGTGTTACAGTACCCTGTATTGGTTCTGGAGGGGCAGTACTAGTGCTTGGGCCATTTTCGTTTTCCACATATTGTGGTGGACAGTCATTTAGCAATTGCAGAATGAATCGTCTGATTTGTCTGACCTTTTCGAGGTTCTCTTGTTTTCTCTATCTTTGGACTGACTCCTGTTTGTTTTATGAGTAGCTTTCTTTCCTTCCATCTCTGTTTCGTCAGTAATTGCTGGAAATAATTTAATTCCCTGCAATATATCTGATCTCCAGACCTTTTGAGCACTATCCCATCTAGCATCCGCTAGTGTCTTTTCTACTTTTCTCACTTTTGTCTCAAATTTATTTTGTAGTTGCCTTCTAGCTATTTGTTCCCAAATTGCTAATGCTTCAAACTGTTCTGGTCTTGGAGGTATTTTCATGTCACATAGCGCAAATATTAAATTCTCCAAAACTCTTAGATTAAACGTCGCATGGATAGGAAACGCTACACTTCCATGCTTTTCTGTTAATTTACACCATTGTTTTAACCAAAGACATGGTGCAACACCCTTTTCTTCAATTACGATGTAAGCTGGTGTACCCTCAGGCGGTGTTTCTTCTCATACATTTGCTTTAATATATACATCTCCCCTCAAGGCACTCTTAAATGCTTTGAAAATTTTAATTTTTCCGTCTTTTATTTTCTCAAAATGTAATCAATAAGTGACTTAAATTCCCAGAATACTCTTCGCTTGCCTTTCCTCACCAATTGCGCTTCACGGACTGCGTCCAATCCGTGCGCGACCCTTCTCACCAACCAACCTATCCCAGCGCGGCTCCAGTGACGTCACACTCACACACTGTGGCTGACAAAGTCTCGCGGCTTGTCCTCCTTCATTCAGCTTCACTCAAAACTAATTTCTGCAATATATCGCGAGCACTAATCAAAAAGAAGAAAACAAATCTGTCGGTTTACTACAGGAAAGGTAATACAATCGCTTCAGAAACCTTAGGGATTTTTCACTAGCCTCGGCAGTTATTCCATCTTTCTTGGTTTCCCACTTTCGCAAGCAAAATTTGACCTGCAAACTTTACTCTCAACTGATCAATGAACTATTCTAGTGCACCTTAGAATTCGTCAAATCTCAAAGTTGAAAATTTTCTTTTATTCCTCAATATTTGTACTGACCCGTTGACCACGCCCGATCAACCTATTAAACCAAACAAATTACAACATCAATCAAGTGTCTCATACACTTTTCAATATACTCCGGAGTCTCTTGACCTCGCAGGGCCTGTTTCAACATTAACAACCACGTGGACAATTTTTACTGCACAAAGCGCTACACACATATGAAGTTCGCCGACTTCCCTACTTTCACACTTTGGAGTACCACTCCTCTAAAATTTTAATTGGAGTTCTTAACCCCCTAAAAATTCTCACAAACTTCACAATTCATCTGCGCATAAGCTATACAAGCGCAAAACCCTAACTTCACTCAGACTGTAACTAGAAACGCCGCAAACATTCTCACACCTCCATTTGCTCCATTCGCAAGCTCCGAGATTCCAGGAAAGTCATTGGGGATTTAGGGCATCATCATCTCTCCAACTTGTTTTATTAAAGAAAATTCTAACTTGGATCCGTCTATTGTTCGGATGGGGTCCCAAAGGGCCAAACCATCAAGCTCTGCTACCATCTACCCTATAGCGTGTCCAGTCCTTGTAAATTACTTATACTTGGACACGCCGGAGGTCGGTGAACCTTTTGACCGGGTTGAGTTCTCCTCATCCAAAGAAATTGTCGGATCCCTCAAATCAGTGATCAATAATCATTTATAATCAATAACCAATACTCAATTAGTAATCAATCAACAAATTAGTTAAACAAAATCAGTAATTTGACACACCATGACCTTTCAGTCATGAACAACCACACCTGTTTATTAAAAGTTAATGAGTTTATTTCCCTATATTAACAAAGCTAGCACAATGTAAGTAAGTCTCAAAATCAAATGATACACATATATGAACATTACTAGCTGTCCTTAGCGACGGAAGAAACACAACCTACGTAAAACTAGAATAATTATACACTCAGATATAGCTATGCAAATCACTAATAAAAGTAACTGAATTTGACTAATTGCATACATCGGTCAGCATAACAAGATTTCAATTCAGCACGGTGCATCAAATGAATACCTCAACTAACTTCTAATTAGCATTGGCATGTGGGGCTTCATGCAAAATGAATTTAATCAACATAAATTTAAAAAACTTCTAGCTTAGGCTCTGTCAAAAATAAGCAGTTGGTACCTAAGAAGGAAAATACAATGAATAGTACATTTATCCTTTCATAATTACCAAATACAATCAGCATTCAAGGTAAGTCTTCGTCCTTCAGGTACCAGTTCGATCGGCGTGGGGCAGATTTCGAAGGGGCAAAGTTTGAGTCAAGTTTTCCTTGCAGCAGCAAGGAAAATGGGGGGCCAAAAGTTATTGTATGGGCAAGGCAAAGTAAAGTTAAAGTTAAAGTCTCTCGGGTGAGAATTCTTTAAAGTCTCTTTCTCTGGGATAGAGAAAAAGCATCAGAGTGTCATCAAAATGGCTTCTCAAATCTATCATCAAAATGGCATCAAGGAAAATGGCTGTCTTCTCTTCGTTCGGTGGGATTAAGTAAGAAAAGTTCCAAATTCTTCAGGTTCTTCCATTGGAGGGTCCATGGGGTGATTTCTCTTTGACCAATGAATAGTGTCTGTTCTCTTAATACTCATCTGCGCATAAGGTGTCCTTGGAGTTTTGGAACATAAGTAGCAACAAAGTTGCCAATTAATTCTGCATCAGTGTCTTCATTGTCTGCACCTGCGGAAACTGACCTTGAGCTTCAAAGGGGATGAAAGTTGCCTAGCACGCAACTTTGAGATAAGTGTATTAGTCATTCTACTGGAAAAAATACAGCTTTTAAAGATTCAAACACGTCTTTGTTAATACAAGTGAAAATTACGCAGTTAAAATTGAGACCAGGCAACTAGGCCAAAGCCTCTGCTAAATTTAGGCTAAGCATATAACAGTTTTTAACGAGAAAATCATAGAATACAGCTTCAATTATGTCATATTCATGCATTTGTCGGTTTTCATGATTAATTAAGCTTGTTTATACTAATGGCGACCTACTTCGTGGGCACATTTTCTACATACATTATTTTTCTTTGCTAAAATCACATTGTCTTGTACGATTTTGTTGCATGATATATAAATGTTTGTTAGTCTTTCTTTTTCTGCTTCATCACCTGCCTGGATAGTTCAAGCTCACTTTGAAACATTACCATGGTAACCCCTAAGCTTCCCCTATTCTTCCACAAAAATCAATGTTTGCTTTATCTTTCTCCCCTGCTGACCATTCTATTCTGTTCCTTTGCGGCCAGGTATAGCCAGTACAGTGCTGGCTGACAGTGGGGCCATAGCTTTGCATGCGCCATGTCGGTGTACTCCAAACTGTACCAATGTTTTTAGAACTGTCTTCAAAAGCCATTAAATCATTATCAGTGACTGTCATTAAAATGTGTATAAAAGTGTAACATTTGCCACACATTTCCCAAAATGTTTATTGATAAAGAATAACCAAGCCCATGTATAATTACTTTTGTAGTCTATTCAGTTATCATCAATGTTATTGCCCTGACGTGCTTTCAAACATCGTTTAACACTCATTTCCTGAAAAATGTCTAATGATCCTTTCTCACTGGGTTTTAAATGGCACCGTTTAACACCGATCATCAGAAATAGCTGTCAAGCTAGAATACATTAAAAAATAACTCATCCTTTACCATTTTATAATATTGTACTATTTAAAATATAGTGTGGGGGGCACATGCCTGTTCACACTAAGACCCATGTTACGGTGTAATATCCTTTAGGAGCTGGTTCCCCAAAATACCTACACCTGGGTAGGGGACTGAATTACTGCATTCCAATCGTCTGTATCCAGCCAATATTTAACATTGACAATATTTACAAAAAAAATGCTGTAATCCTCCTTTTTCAATATTCATTTTAGTAGAGGAGCACAGTTATTTTCGCATCCAATTTGCGTTAAGTTGATCATTAATTAGCTATAATAAAGCATCATAGTGAAACAAATGCAGCGTGTTTGTTTTTATGATGTGCTGCCTGGAGCACACCCAAGGACATTTTTAAAATTCATTCATTTGGCCAACGATGTTAATGGTCGGCCAGTCGTCAAATTGATGGCATTATCCTAGTTTCCACAGAAGTATAGCTAATCGTCCATCAATCTATTTATTATAACGAAGTTAACCACATTTCAACAATACTTATGTTCTTTCATAGACGAAGACATGGAGAATAATGATATGCCTTTTAGGAACCACCTCAGCCTTCCTGTTTTGTTTAGTACCAGTAGATAAGCTCTTCACTGAGGAATGCTCTCAAATTTCACGTGCTACTTTTCGGCACTAAACAACGAGGGTACCAATTGTAAGGTATATGTAAAGAAATGCCGCACTTTTTTGCTAGATTTTATTGCTGGTGTATCTACTCTGAACACTGAGGCAGTGCCACCCAAAACACAGTGCATGTGCTCTGACCACTAAAACGTATAGTATTGGTCAATCCGTGACTGATATATTTGATTTACTTATCTGCCCCTAGTGTATAGTACACTGTGTACCCAAGGCTTGTAAGTTAAATGTCCCTAGTGAACTTCAGTACTTTTTGCTCCACCACTAAAGTGACAATGCAAAGCATGCCTTCAGTTCTGCCTGACTGTGCAGTTTTAAAACTGTACATTCAACTTAAAAAAATTAAATGGCAGGTCTTAAACTTCCTTTTTAATACTTATTAGTCACCCTTAAGATAGGTCCTAAATGGACAAAGGCAGTGTGCATGCTATTTAAAATGTAGGACGTGTCACTAATGAGCCTAAGTGGCATATCCAAATTACTTATAAATCCCTAGTAAGGTCGTGTACCATCTACCCAGGGCTAGTAAATTAAATTAAATGGTACTATTGAGCCTGTAGCACATATGTAGTATCCACTTAAGTAGTCTCTTAAAACACATATCAGGCCTGCCATTGCTGCCTTTATGCAGTTTCAAACTGTTAATTTGACATGGCAAAATAAACACTTTGCTAAGCCAAAAACTTACTTTTTGGTACATATAATTCACCACTTAGGTAGGCCCTAAACAACCCATATTGCAGAGTGCATTGTATTTAAATAGTTGGACATGTACTATTATGTTTTACATGTCCTCATAGATGAAAGCTTTCAGATTCCAGTAATGTGAGGAATTGTAATTTAAAATCCTCCTTAATACTAAAGTCAGATTTTAAGTTGCAATTTTGAAAAAGCCACATTTAGAAACTTGACATTTGATTTAAGAAAAGTGGTCTGCCCTGCTGTCTAATGGCTGCCCTGTGCCCTCAGACGTCTGCTCTGCTTCTTGACACCTGCTTTCCTGCTTGAATATTGGACTTCTAGAGAGACTCCAAGGGCTAGTTGGCTTGTTCCCTGATCAAAGCATTAGGGATGGAAAAGGCTTCAACCATCTTGAACCCACACCTGGAACCAGCCTGAGTCCTGACCCTCTAAGTGGTGATCTCCAGTCCTGGTCCAATAAAAGTGGCACTAAAGCCCAAATCGAAAACTTTATTTTTTTTTGCCAAAAGTGCTCTATGAACCAAGATGAGACCAAGACTTACCTGCTCGTCAGTTCACCCCAGGTGCATCACCAGTCAGCCTGGCTTTGCAATAGCTCCCACTATGCTGTTCTCTACAGCACCAACACCTTCTCAGAGGCTTTTCCAAGAAGGGGTGTCTAGCCTCATTGAGTCCTCATTGACTACAGCCTGCGGCTTTGTCAGTTGGATATCTTAGACTTCCAGAAAGTCTGGATGAAGAAATCTTAACCAAGACCTTGTCCTGCGGCTCCCCGCCAAGGATGCATCCTCCTTTGACACAGCAGGGTGCCTTACCCTGCTGAAATTTTACTGTCTTTGACATTTTTCTTAAAATATTCTTCTAAATCTGAAGGAAAGCAGAGACCGGGCCCTCATTGATCAAATCTGCTCTCCAACTCGGTCGGCCATAACCTTTGACTATGCCCTAGTCCTGTAATACTGAGGGCCTCATTATGAGTTTGGCGGGTGGCGAAGGCCGCCTGCCAAACTCTTTGGCCGGAAGACCACCACTACGGTTTTCTGCCCACTGGTCCTATTATGAGCTTCCCGCTGGGCCAGCGTGCGGAACAGCGTTTCTGGCCACTGGCCCAGCAGGAACCTCACCACAAAATTGACACCAGCTTGTAATTGAGCCACTGACAATGTTGCAGTGTGTCGTGTGCGATACCACCCATCGTGCTTTCCACTGCCTGGAACTCAGGCAGTGAAAAGCACAAACGGGCTGTCCATGGGGGACCCTGCACTGCCTGTGTCAAGTGCATGAGCAGTGCAGGGGCCCACATAGTGCCCCTGGCACCCCGTCTCCACCAGCCTTTGCATGACAACAGTTGAAAAATATAATTATTTAGGAGTTAAAGAGAAAATCAAAATCTACATCACTGTTTTCTTGCATTTGCATTGCTTCAGAATTGTTTAAGCTGCCCATCATTAGATCCCATCCATAGATAGATGAGTAGTAAACATCTTCTGTCACTGACATAAGGACCTGAAATTTGTGGAGGGAAGGATGCAATAGTATCAGATTTTATGCAGTCTTCTATATTGAAACAGCTATTTACCATAACAACACTTCTCAATCTCAAGTATATCTGGAATTCGACCTTGTGTCTAAACAACTAACTCAGTGAGAGGCATTTATTGAACTTTGCAAAAGGAATCAAGAAACCACAGTGAATACTCTGAAATATCATAAATGGAAACACATTTTGTGCCCTAGCCCAGTTAACTCCTAGGTGAACTACCTAGAAGCATTATTGAACAAACTGGGCCTTAATGATTTGTAGGGTAAAACAACATCACTTTTCATTTTAAATCTTTGGTTAATGAGTGTAAAAAGAGGGACGCGCTGTGTTGCTGGTGGTGCCGCAGGAAGCTGCAATCGGGCAGGAGCCCTTTAAAAACTCCAAAGCGCTCCCGCTTCGCGGGACGCGCTGTGTTGCTGGTGGTGCCGCAGGAAGCTGCAATCGGGCAGGAGCCCTTTAAAAACTCCAAAGCGCTCCCGCTTCGCGGGACGCGCTGTGCTGCTGGTGGTGCCGCAGGAAGCTGCAATCGGGCAGGAGCCCTTTAAAAACTCCAAAGCGCTCCCGCTTCGCGGGACGCGCTGTGCTGCTGGTGGTGCCGCAGGAAGCTGCAATCGGGCAGGAGCCCTTTAAAAACTCCAAAGCGCTCCCGCCTCGCGGGACGCGCTGTGTTGCTGGTGGTGCCGCAGGAAGCTGCAATCGGGCAGGAGCCCTTTAAAAACTCCAAAGCCCTCCCGCTTCGCGGGACGCGCTGTGTTGCTGGTGGTGCCGCAGGAAGCTGCAATCGGGCAGGAGCCCTTTAAAAACTCCAAAGCGCTCCCGCCTCGCGGGACGCGCTGTGTTGCTGGTGGTGCCGCAGGAAGCTGCAATCGGGCAGGAGCCCTTTAAAAACTCCAAAGCGCTCCCGCTTCGCGGGACGCGCTGTGTTGCTGGTGGTGCCGCAGGAAGCTGCAATCGGGCAGGAGCCCTTTAAAAACTCCAAAGCGCTCCCGCTTCGCGGGACGCGCTGTGCTGCTGGTGGTGCCGCAGGAAGCTGCAATCGGGCAGGAGCCCTTTAAAAACTTCAAAGCGCTCCCGCTTCGCGGGACGCGCTGTGCTGCTGGTGGTGCCGCAGGAAGCTGCAATCGGGCAGGAGCCCTTTAAAAACTCCAAAGCGCTCCCGCTTCGCGGGACGCGCTGTGTTGCTGGTGGTGCCGCAGGAAGCTGCAATCGGGCAGGAGCCCTTTAAAAACTCCAAAGCGCTCCCGCCTCGCGGGACGCGCTGTGTTGCTGGTGGTGCCGCAGGAAGCTGCAATCGGGCAGGAGCCCTTTAAAAACTCCAAAGCGCTCCCGCCTCGCGGGACGCGCTGTGTTGCTGGTGGTGCCGCAGGAAGCTGCAATCGGGCAGGAGCCCTTTAAAAACTCCAAAGCGCTCCCGCTTCGCGGGACGCGCTGTGTTGCTGGTGGTGCCGCAGGAAGCTGCAATCGGGCAGGAGCCCTTTAAAAACTCCAAAGCGCTCCCGCTTCGCGGGACGCGCTGTGCTGCTGGTGGTGCCGCAGGAAGCTGCAATCGGGCAGGAGCCCTTTAAAAACTTCAAAGCGCTCCCGCCTCGCGGGACGCGCGCGGGCGTGCCCGGGCCAAGGGCGGGCCCGTCCGTGCCCGTCTGAGGCCGAAGGAGGCCGGGCTGGGCCACCTCTCTTGGTCCTAAGGCACGGCAATTGTCCCTCCTGCATAGGGAAGTACTCCAATCTCTCCTCTACTTTGTGACATAGTACCATTCGCCAATGGGGAAGCGTAAGGCCAAAGACAGCCCGACTTTAGGCTCTGGCAAATCCAAAATACTTAAAATCAATAAGACCATGTTACCCCACACTAGCCATGTCGCCAAGGAAATAGATGATTTAATAGAAGAGGTAGAACAGATTCTAAACAACAAGGAGAAGCCTAGTCGAAAGGGCTCAAAATCTGGCACGCTTATTCCATTTCTAACATCTAGTTCACATACTGCTGTTAACTCTCATTCTGTCGCCTCATCTCACCAACCACTCCAACAGTTGTTGCCTTGCCAAGACCCTATTGCCCTCCCTACACCCTATTCCGATGTAGATGCTCTTAGAGCTTGCACACCTCACCCTTCAATTTTATGCTCTAATCGTTTTTCTCCGCTGGCATCCATTGACTCGGACAATCAGCAACCAGCTGTCTTAGCTCTGCCATGTATAGCGAGTCCTCCTCTACAAAATGATTTGTTCACATTGGTGTGTAGCCTTAAGACTGAAGTTAGCGAGTTGAGAGCATTATTGCTTGAGACCATCACCCTTCTTAAAAGCAAATATCCTTCCCCCACTAGTGAGCCTAACTCAAACCTTTTGCCTACTAAGCATCCACCTGCAAAAGGCGTTTTTCCAAACGGGCCTCTTCTGCCACTAGCTTGTGCTGCAGGTCCCATAGACGATCAGTGTCCTGCAAAACAGCTTACGTCCTCTTTTGGAAGAACTACCCCGCTCCTTCCTAATGTTCCCTTCAAATGGGATACTACCAAAGCTTTATACCACAATCATAAATTAATTAGCAACAACTACATATACATGTGCAATGTTCCACCTTTGCCCCCAAACGTGAGAGAAGACAAAGCCTCACTAACAAACAAGGTCTTGCACTGGGTGAGACACACCAGGGGTTGTGGCTCAATCATCCATGATGACATTGTTTCTGTCAAGCGATCTAATGGTTCCCCTGGTCTCTCTGGTCCTAGTGACTTTATAACACTTAGTCTTAAAAGCCCACATTTGGCAGTAGGCCTTATGGAAATGGAAGCACGGTCTATACGCAGGAAGTCCTCAGCAATTACTCTTTCAGCTAGCTGTCCTATTGCTAGCTATATGCGTGCGAATCCTTCCACTAGATCAGCCAATTTGGCCCCGAACCATTTTACAACTACTCAAGACATAAGACCAACAGGCCATCAGGTCCAGAGAGATCCACTCCCTGATTTGGCCCCTAAGTTCTGTTTTGGCCCTGCTTCAAGGGCCCAACAAACCCACGATCCTGGGGCTACCTCGGATATTGACTGACTATGTCTCACCAATCTTTGCACAGCCACAGCAGCCATGAACTTTCCATCTAATTCACCCTGCCCAGCCTCTCTTCTTTTATCGGACTCACAACCTGGAAACATTAATAACACCACAAGTTTATTCAAGGCGAATCCCGTTGCCAGTTATGTCCAAGTTGATACTACTACGAACTCAAACATTTCTTGTGTCCAGCACACAGCAAAACTTTTATCCTGGAATGTGGCTGGCATTAACAGCAAACTTGTTGACACTGAGTGGGGAGCACTCGTTGGAAATTTTAACGTCTGCATGTTCCAGGAAACATGGGCAACGCATTGTACATACAAACAAGGGTATAGCTCCTTTTTCAAGCCTGCTAAGCCATCTTTAGCTGGCAGGGCGGCAGGGGGTTTAATCACATGGGTAAAATCTATAGAGGGGAGTGGTACAAAGGAGATATATGTGGATTCTCATGATATTTTGGCCGTTGCTATCTACCCAGCCTCAGGCACTCTTGTCCTTTGTCTAAATATTTATAGCAGACCGGGACCCTCAAATCACCGATCTCCCATTGTCGAGCTACTGAATATCTTAATCCCAGACCTTCGCCTCAAATATCATATCATAATAGCTGGTGACTTTAACGTTCTACTTGAACTTAATGCAGATCACATAGAGGTCATGCAGTCTGAAGATAGTGTATGGAATATCCCTCCTCCTGTGACTTTTCATTCTACCCAGCAAAATTCATATAAACCAAGCGCTAGGGCCTCACAGATAGTGGACCTCATGATATCCCATGGCCTTCGTTTGGGTAATGGCCGCTTTCCAGCGGACACTCCGGCCAGACCAACCTTCTTCAGGGGCTCATATAGCAACAAATTGGATTATATCCTTTTTGATTTAAGACTATGGCACCATATTCTAGACTTAGAGGTGGGTCTTCCCCATACTAGTGATCATGCTCCCCTCCAGATCACATACAAGAGTTCTCTCCTAGTAGGGGTCGCACTTCCCCCTGTCTCCTCTACTGCTATGGAGCTGTCCAGTAATAAGCGTACAGTAAGGTGGGATTCCTTTGTGCAATCAAATAAGCTTCAAGGAAAATTGCGTGCCCTAACCTCTTCTCACCAGTTATTTGATACCAACCTTATTCTGGCTCCATTAGAAATATTGCCTCTTCATTTGGACCTTTTTTCTACTCTGAAAGAGCTGTTTACTAAACGTCCAAGGCCACTGACTATTTCCTGTATTCGACCACATACTAAATGGTTTAACAAGAGGTGTAGGGAGGCCAAAAATGCTTTGGCCATCGCGTTAAAGACCAAAGACAGATCAGGCATCATCACTGCTAGACGTCATTATGCTTCCATTTGCAACAAAAGTAAAATCGAGTACGAAGAGGGGCTATGGAGCAATTTACTCGAGGCAGCTACCGTCCATGATTCAAAACGGTTCTGGCTCCTAGTTTCTTGTGGTGATCAGAACCGCGCATCTCATCTGGAGTCTTATATTTCTCCTGACATCTGGCTCTCCTACTTTAAGGAATTGTATGGACCATTGTCGGCAAGTCATACTTCTGACATAATTTCGGAGGAGCCAACAACTTTTGACGAGCCTTTGGCTTTCTTGCCCCCTTTTACACTGAACGAAACTGTGTCGGCCATTGCAGCCCAGAAAGCAGCAAAAGCCCCTGGGATGGACGGGATCCCCTCTGATATGTTTAAAGTGGACCAGAACACCTGGGGCCCATATATTAACAGACTTTCTAATGCCATCTTGACTAGCAGAATTTATCCTGACTCATGGAAAGAGGCGATTATAGTGCCCATCCATAAGAAAGGAGAGAGGAACAACCCGGGTAATTATAGACCCATCAGCCTCCTCGACAACCTTCAAAAAATTTTCTGTTATCAGTTGTTGAGCAGGCTGAACAAGTGGCTAGTTGAAAATAAAATCTTAAATCATCTACAAGCGGGCTTCAGAGAAAAAACTAGCACATTAGATCAGATATTTCGTTTTACTTCTATTAAATGGAAAGTTGTCGATGTTGACTTAGGACATCTATATGTAGCATTTGTAGATCTAAAATCGGCCTTTGATCTAGTACCCCGCCACAAACTGTGGGAAGTTCTGTCTAAGATAGGAGTCCCGTGTTCTATTTTAAATATTATCAGGGATCTTTACACTGGCAACTATGGCAGAATTAGATGGGGCCCACAAGGTGAATTAACAGAAAAATTCCTTACTGCCCGAGGTGTAAGACAAGGTTGTGTTCTTGCCCCTACCTTATTCCTTCTCTTCATAAACGCATGCATCCCTTATCTTATGGAGTGCTCTAACGACTCGCCTAAAATAGGAGGGCAGAAGATCCCCTGCCTTCTTTTTGCCGATGACACCCTGCTGGTTTCTCAAACAGCCACGGGCCTATCAACCCTGCTTTCAAGATTCATTGACTATTGCAATGATTATGGGCTCGAAATCAACCGATTAAAAACCAAGTGCATGGTGTTTGGCGATAGGAAAGGCAGAATGAGACGACCTATCTATTTAGAGGGTGCCGCGCTGGAAAGAGTCAGCGATTTTGATTATTTAGGCCTCAAACTAGAAGACTCGCACAAGTGGCAGCGCCATATCCAGAAGGCAACTTTACGATTGCAACAGCGAGCGAGTGGCATTGCAAGATTTGCAGCTAGATCTCCTAGCTTTGCCATGACGCCCGCAGTAGAAATTTACAAACTACAAGCAAGAGGGGGAGCAATCTATGGAGCTGAACTGTGGGGCCACTGTTGCCTGGATGATTTGATAAAAGTGGAGAACTCTTTTTTAAGGTCATTGCTAAGAGTTCCTTCCAGTACCCCAATGCTCCCAACACGCATGGACCTAAATCTCCCCTCTATCAGCCAGATTGTTGCACTCAAGCCCCTGTTGTACTGGATTCGCCTATGGTCATCAGATTCTCTTGTCCATTATAGATGTGCGCTAGCTAACTTGATGGCCAACAACACTAGCTCCAAAATCAAGTGGTGTGCATATGTAGAAAGGACCCTCTCGCTTCTTGGTTTGGGGTCCTATTGGAAGGAACCATTATCTATCCCTAAGAACGCAACCCAGACTCTAAAGGATGCTTTCTGGCTCCATGTTCAACTTTCCCAACTGTCCGCTGTCTCGTCATCATCCATGACGGGAAACTTTTTATATTTTAAATGTCATTATGAATTTGCACAATATATGGATATAGTATCTTCCCCGTTTGCTCGTTCATTATACATTAGATTCAGGGTGGGCTCTCTTCCTTTGCGTTCCCTCACTTATAAATGGCCTAACTTTAGTTGTTCTTCTAAGATGTGTCCGATGGGCTGTGCTAGAGAAGAATCAGTAACTCATATTCTCTTCCAATGCCCCGCATACTCCAAACAAAGAGCCCGTTGGATCATTCCTCTGTGCAGAAGTAAGGGTTTTAAAAACTGCTTGCTAGCTTTGAGAATTTTTAAATCTGATTCATCGGTTTTAGTGGTTTGTTGTTTGTCAAAATATTTAGACTCAATCTGGCGTATCAGATTGAACACGCTTAAAAAAGCAGAGGGAAATTTAACAATGAATGTGGTAAACAACAACTGATGGATTTATCATTGCATGCACATATCACTTTTATTGCTTCAGATGCATCCCCTACCTGCTGTTTTTATTTTTCTTAGATATTTTTTAAATCGAAATGTCCCTTTTATCTGATATGGTTTGCCAGGCTTGTATTTTATTCTTTTACCTATAATGCGTTTTTACATAACTATAAGGTGCGATTTTCCATGAGGGAACTGCTTATGTGTAAATATTTCTCTTTTCTTTTTTTTCTCCTTTTCAATCTTTTATGACTTAAATTGTTTATCATGTAGCTTGCCGTTCCTTTTTTGTGTGATGCGCTTTTATGGTATTTATATTTACCGAAATAAAGCTAATGAATGAAAAAGAGTTTAGCAAAAAAGAGTTTCTCAATCGAATGATAAGAAGACCTTAGCTAAAAAGTACATTGCTGGCTTGTTTCGTACTCTATCCCTTCTCTTCAACATTACCTTATAACCTATTCCTCCCTCCATTTGAAATTGAAGTTTCTCTCAAATGGGATGAGACATATGCCTACAAAAGAAAGCCTTCCTAGGTTGAAAGTAACGTCTCACAATGCAAATTGCAGGCTTTGTGGTTTTAAAGAAGAGATCATGTTGCACACTGCATGTACATGAGCAGGGCACTTAGAGGCCATTAGGAAATTATTAAGAAATTGTCTTAAATAACTTAACATAATTATGTGTGGGCTGGCCCTAATACAAATTGTTAATGCTCAAAATATTAGATTAAGTAGCAACTTTGCTAAGTTTATGGATCAGTTTTTAAAGTGTATGTAAATGTTCGGCTGTTCTTTTATTAATGATGGTTTTAGTCTTATGCATGTGATTTTTATAATACACGTGTGGTATATTTTTATAGTGTAATGCTTTTAGTTAACCAAGTACTATAAACAAAGACATTTTAGAGTAAGCTAATTTGACACCTTGATGCTATAGTATTATGACATAAAAAACGTGTTTTGACCTTTTACTGTGACAATGATACCTGTTTAAAAAGGTACTGCTCCTATTACACTTTGAGCTGTTAGCATCGGTAACAGTGATGTAAGTTGAAATATTTTTCTCCATTGTCAGTTATGCCTCATTCTTCTTTTGTGGCACACATGGGGCAGCCCCCTTCTCTCTTAATTTAGCCCCTCACAATGTTATCCGGAACATGGTTGCAGCTACAAACATTTGGCCTCATTATACCATTGGTTGCCCGCTCACGAGACCGCCAATGCTGCAGGGAGAACACCACCGGCATGTCGGTGGCATCCCCCAGTCTTATTGCAATGTTCCTGCCAAGCTAACCAGCGCGATCATTGTATTACGACATTCCACCCAAGCTGACCAGCGGGAATAGTGCTATGGTATTGGTGTTGGCTCCCTTAAGGGAGCCAAGGCCATTATCATTGCACACCAGCACCCTCAGATTGCGCACTGTCAGGGTTCATGCCATGAAAAGGCGTGCAGCGTCACCATGGCTGATTGCAATTCTGACCGCAGTCATGCCATCGGGAACCATGTTGCCAGTGGGGACGGTGGTCCTTTGGTGGTCTGACCGCCAAAGTCGTAATTTGGCAGTCGGACCGCCAAAGCCGCTGCGGTCCGACCGCCACCTTGAGTTTGACAGTCTCATGACTGCCAAACTCGTAATTAGGCCCTTAATCTTTTGCAGGTTAGTTATTTTGGTAGGTATTCAACATCCTTGGATTCTTTCAGTTCTGAAAGTGGGAAATAATGTATCAACAGTGTTGTGGCTGACGACATCTCAGACCACCATCAGCCTGTCAGGAACAATGTTCCTAGTGGGGATAGCAGTCTTCAGGAGGTCTCGCCTGCCTGCGTTGTGATATGGCGGTCGGACCGCCTGGAGTGAGGCAGTCCGACCATCACCGTGGGGTTGGCGGTCTCCTGACCCCCAGCCTCATAATCAGACCCATTATCTTTGAGAGAGTACTTTATTACATTAAAGGTTGTGCTAGATAATATTCTGCAGACTCAAACCAGGGTGAGCAAAGATGTATGTTCTCTGTACTGGGGAGATAACCTAGTTAAAATATGGGTCTGTCATGGCCTTCTGTTTTCCATGGTTCTTTGGTTTCAAGCAAGATACAGGGGTTAAGCAAGAGGAAATGTCTTCAGGACTACTGCAATAGACAAGAGAGTGTCAGATTTACCTTGGCTGTCTTGTCTGTCACCATGAAAATGGAGACATATGCATAAATATGACTTGCAGAGACTCTTGGCATGTGTTTAGTGAAATGTTGACAAACAACTGCATATATATGGATGCTCTGTTGAAGTCAGGAGGCACATAAAAAAGAGCTGTATTCTTCCCTTATAGGCCACATACACGTCTGAAAATGTAGGGTCTATATTAAGAATTTAGGACATAAAAATCCCCAGGAGGTATAACTGGTATATGCAACCTATCTGTGCACCCTTGAAGCATGTTGGAATGCAGATGAGGTTGCAGAAACATGCGCAGGGCTGTTTTCCCTCTGCGCACTCAGTTAAGAGCATGTTGCAGTGTAATTTGGGAGTGTGTATCATCTAAGTTTGCCCGTGTGGGTTTCTGCAAAGCAGAGTCGTTTACCTGTTCTCTGAGTAGACAGCACAGACCAGAAACAGGGCGCAGTGGTTCTTTCAACACTTTTCTGGGCTGTGCCACCCCCTGCAGCTTATGCATTTGATTTGAGAATTTCCTATTTAACTTTAGGTGCTTTGAATAGCTCAATGTAGTAAAACACGCTGCTCCGGTCTGCAAAAGTGCATCCGTTCATGATATGGCCACAGCTCTGAATTCAAGGATCACAATAGTGCTGTAATACCAGACCTTATATGTTAAATGAAAATAATTGATGCAAAAATGACTGTGTACTGGAACGGCATGCGAGACTAGCAATATTTCTTTACTTCAGCGTGATGAAGAAGACTCTCCTGTCTAATTAGCCAATAAGAAAAACAATGAGTTGCCTATATAGAATATCCTGAAATATTAGCCATTGCAATCAGTGCATTTAACTGAATTCCTAGGTTCTCATATATCTTTTTATGCATTATGTAATATATTTAAACTTATTGCAAGTTGTTGATTGTTGATTATATGCTTTAGATCTACTGCCGCGAGGCATAGAAAGACCTGTCTACCTCTTTACCACCTAAAATAGCCCTGCATATTGTTATGTATGTGATTTGCTATTTGGAAGCCTTAAAATGGTAGATGCTACTAGAAGGAAGCATTGTCCCGATCATACATATTTGATGAGGAATATTACAGGTACGAGATGCTTGCCATTCTAAAGTACACCATTCTTCACAGAAACCACAACTTTCAAGACAACAGCAAGTGTTTTTTTAACCATCCTTGTTCAAGAGAGTTTGTAAACACAGAAAGAGATTTAAGAGTGCTTCATCTAGTTTATGAGTGGTTATCAGATTTTTGATATATCTAATCTGACGCCTTTAATTTAGAAGCAAACCTCAAACTATAGTATGTAATTGGTAAACCAGGCTTAACTAATGTAAAACAATTACTATTATTATTATTTATATTATGAAATTTACTATGCACAATCTTACTTCTACGACTACTATTGCTACCACTACTATGACTACTACTACTAATAATAATAATAATCCTCATCATCATCATCATAGAAAACAGAAACAATGTCGTGTTAACTAGATTACAAGTGTTGAGATGAAAAAGGTGATGGATGAGCACCTCTACCCTGAGTTCCATAAGCGGCACAGATATCTGGATCCCTGTTACTGGTTTTTGGTCGTAGGCGAAAACAGGTCAAGGCTGTGCTCCATAACCTAGTCTCTGGTGAATTGTTAGGGCAAATCATAGATTTTGAGGTATGCAAGACTAGTGTGGGCCGAATCGGGGACTTCCTTCCAATGTTTTCAATATGTGAAAAAACCTCCCCATTAGAAGGGAAAGAGGTACTAAGGCATCCCAGCCAAGATAGCGCTAGCACGCTGCCCTTAAGAAGGCTGTGTGGGTTACTTAGTGTGTCATACATGCCTTGTGTGTTTACATTAAATAATCCCTTTTCCATTAAAAGCTAGTATTTGACTGGCAATCATTTAATTGCTGCTCCTGTTCAAATGTTAAGCTATGGGCCTATGTATGCCTTTCACTTATCCCCCCCTGGGGAGACTTTCATTGCTCGACCCCCACTACCGCAAGAGTTAAGTGATGGATAGAGTAGTACTTGGCTTAGTTACTCAGGACCCCTAAGAGTTCAGACCCTATTGATTTCAGGAATAAAAAGCCTCAAACATGAACAGTTGAGCCCAGTAGCTCCTGCTTACCTCATGGCCCTCTGATAGGGGTTCAGCAAAGATATTTCACTCCATTTCACTTTAAAGCAGGAACATTGGCTAGGTCACATCCCAGTGCATCATCATGGGCCATTGTCTCGGTCACATCTTGGTGCTCTGACAATCAGGCAGCATAGTGCAGTAATGCTGATCTGCCCTCCCCAGCCAAGGCAGGACTCCTTCTGTTAATCATTGTGTCCAAGTGCAAATGTCTCAAAGGAGCGCTACAATGGATAGCAAACCTTCATGTATGCATTTTCAAAGTATTGGTAATGCAACTATTGTGTGCAAGAGACAGCATTTGTAATACAAAAAATAGTGTCTCTCTTCTAAAGTAACATGGATATAGCCTGCTCCAAAACATGTTCTTCTCTGCCGATAGGTGTTAGTTACCCAGTAGAAGCTGGAAGTCACAGAACGTTACCGCTGTGTGAATGGATTTTAAGTGACATGGTCAGTGGTCAGTAAACGTGCAGTGATTAGTGGCCACTGGAATATACAAAAGGATTGGGGGTAATCCTTTTGCTGTGCCATTTCTTAATAATTTGCAGTGAACTCAAATGTTGATACTATGAATCACAAAAACATCAATATTGCAGCCCAAGATGTAATTTTTGTTACACTGGTATTATCTGGCTTAATCAACGAATTTTGGATTATGAAAATTACATCTAACATTCGAGATTAAGGGGCTGATTACGAGTTTGGCAGTCAGAAAAACCTGACCTCCATACGCCAGATGAAGACACAGACATAGTTCTGGTGGTCTCCCCAGTGGCCCCATTATGAGTTTTCCATTGGACTGGCAACATTGATTTCCTCTATTATTCCTGAAGGGGCAACATTTTCAATGCTACTACTAACATCGAGTCTCACCCCCAGTGGGAGAGGGATTTAGCGAACATTGGCACCCTGACATTAGATATTGAAATGTTTATACACCTTCTTACATACATACTATGATACATACAGGTTATACATGATCCAAAATACACCTATATGAGCATCATCCTGTCCATGAATGATGTATTTCTTTTCCTGATTTGGAACATATTGATTCATTATGATATTCTATATAAATGCCTGCTTATGGATTTGTAATTATTCTATTCATAATGTATACCTTACTTTTGAGTTTTGTTTAGTATAGTTTTTTAGCAGTTCCATGGCTCGTATTTTCCCAAGGAGCCCTTTCCTTAATATAGGAGAGTAAGGCTATTGTCTATTTCCATGTTGCAACAGAAACTCATCATAGGCTCTGTAATGAGTTTCTGCATGAGCTTTGATGGTACAAACCCCACATTATTCCACAAAGTGTGTGTATGTGACCACTGTGTGCACACAGTATGTTTTTTAGAGTTTATTTTTTCATTTATGTTGTACAAATTATACAATTTGTCTTTTCTTTCCATGTCAACAGAAAAATGTGGGCACCAAGGCTTATGTGTAAGTTTTCTTTCACATTCCTGTACATTACAGCCACATTCAGGGTTTCTGTAGTAACAAGTAGGTTTTTGTTTTCGGACCTGAAGAGGCTACTTGATTCCTTAGTGACAAACACAGGAGTGTAACATGTCAACCTACACACTGGGTTAAAGGCAATCTCCTTTTTTTCCTCTTCTTTTCTTTTGCTGTGGTGAGTGCAGGAACATTACATCCAGTAGCACTCCTCCCTTCACTTTTAACTTCGACATTTTCAAGTCCTTCACTCCCCTCATCTGCAGGCCTGCATTAATTCCTGCACTTAAAACATGGCATTTACCAAAAGACCTCTGGCAAAGAGCCCCTCTGCGGGGCCCATCATACATTGCAGCGCGGCCCAACAATCAGCATGCCCGAGGATGAAGCATGACACCCATTTAGGTGTATGAGGGTGCTTGCTAATTATAGAAGTGCCCAGATTTGACCTGCATCTCACAGTGGGGTCCCAGTGGGACCTCACATTTCAGAACAGTGCACTTTGATGTACTGTTTTTTTTTTTTTTTTTACATCAGACAGCTTGGAAAGAGCTTTGCGACCCACCTTTTTGTTTTTTTTACTGCAATGTCGATCATGTTCAGGGTGCGCCGACAAAAAGTAAAACAAGCTGATGTACTCATTTTACTTTCACTAAATCAGTACTCGTGAGCAGAGCTCAGCCTCTCAAGCACTGATTCCCATGGGAGAGGTATTGTTAGAAAGGGGAGAATCTCCACTTTCTAATGATACTGCTGCTCAGTGGTACACTGCTTTGGAATCACCACAGGAGAGCAGAGATCCTCCCACAAGCTACCAGCGATAAGAGGAGCAGCCCCTTAGGCAAGATTTTGTGCTCCCTCTTGGCAATTTGTATATTTTATCCTCTTTGCTGCCCACTGAGACAACTACACCAGATCTGCCCCCTCTGGGGGGGAAGGCCTACTAGGCCTGGCATTTTTTAGTTATATAAAAATGTAGGGTGGGGTTGCCAAGCAAAGTCATGCCTCCACCGCAAGTAAATGCAGTACCGCTTTTCCTCTTAAAAGGCAGATGGGGGTAATTATCCCCAATCTGCCCCCCGGGGGGCAGTAAGCGTAGTAGACATCAGGGAAAGTTATTTTTTAAATAGGGAAGGGGATGCTACCATGGGCATGGCTATGCCCTCACCATAAACAACATAAACAAATGAGGCAACAGTCTTTCTACCCCTCTGGGGGCAGATTGGAGTAATTAACCCAGATCTACTCCACCTGGGTGGCAGAAAGCCCACTGGACACCAGAGATTTTTTTTTTTTTTTTTTTATAAAAGGGTTGGGGGCTGTCCCTCATAGGTATGCCCATGTTCCCACCCAAGTGAATTGGGCAACAGTCTTTCTGCCCCAACTGGGGGGGACAGATGGAGTAATTATCCCCAATCTGCCCCCAGGAGGGGGAGGGTCGAGCACAGTGTGGTATAGTTGAGTAGCAGGATATGGGGCCATTTCCTTTTAAATTGAGGAGCAGGGGGGTTCATTTAGAGGATGGTAGGATTGGGTGGCATGAGGCCAGTCTGTTTTTTATCTTCTGGAATGCATGACTCCCTCATTACTTCTTTGCCCCTATACAGATGTAGAAAGCAATGAAAGGCAATTTGAGGGAATACACTACTTCAAATTATTGATAAATAAAAAGTGAATAGAAGGATGTTTTTCACCACAGAATTCTAAGAGACTTCATAGAGCACTTGAGTTTGCTTCATTTGATGTCACTCAGAATCTATTAGTGAAAAACATTGCCATTGTTCACTGTTATCCCCCTACTATTCGAGATACTTTCAAATGCAGGTTGAAGCTAAGGGCCTTATTTACAAACATTTGGCATAGGGCAGCGCTGCAAGCCTTTTACCTACATCGCCCTACACGAAATGGAAAAGGCAGGAATGCATTGTCTCTAGAAGGCACTGTGCATTTTTGTCTTTTCAGCCACTGTAGAAACTGCAGCCGAGCGCCAACGCAGCACCCTTGCACAATGGTGCAAGGGTGTCTGTGTTGTTGGCACGATTGTTTTTGTGCAGGAAGGTGCCCCTTCCTGCACAAAAACAAACACAAGAAGCATTTTCCTTGTTCTATGCGTGCTGCAAAATGCAGTGCACATGGAAAGAGGAAAAAACAAGGAGAAATGGAATGATATCTCCTCATTACATCTGCTTTCGGGAGGTGTACGTTTTTGCCACTGCCCTATATTCACGATTTGTTATAAGTGCATGTGAAGCCACACAAGGGTAGATATGGGTCTGCACTGTTTGTCACCGGAGTGTAAAAAAAAAGTAAAGCTCTGGTTGCACAGAAGGCTTGTAAATAAGCGCCTATATCTTTTTCCTAGTTAAATGTCCACCTCACCAAATCAGATATTAGCACCAGCTGTATTAAATCAGTGATATCAAAATACTCACATTACAAAAACTAGTACTATTGCATTTTATTGTAATCTTTGGGAAAATATTTAGGATACATTCTACTATGAGAGAATTCTAAAATCTGTAGCATTCTTTGCTCATTGACCATAAAAAGAAGTCAACTCTTACCATTAATATATTCATTCAATACCAGATTCGAAATGACCATGAGAGTGAATTTGCAGTTCCAGCTACAATTTTAAACACGCTCTTCAAAGGGCACAGTAGGCCTTCTTAGCTTATAAAGGCAATACTTACCTCTAAAGGCATCAAAGATGTCTCAATTTGCCTTGATCACAGCCATCAATTAAGTTATATGTTGTTATATTTGCATGTGATTTGTTCAGGTGAGTTTCTTATGAGCCACTCGATTGTATTGTCAGCAATTTGAGATAGCTGTAGCTGTCTCAAAAGGCTAGTGTTTCTACCTTTGTAAACAGGTGCTTTTGTTTTTCAGGATTTATCCATTGGTCTTTTAAATTGGCATTCACACTTTGATTCAACCCAACACAATATACAACACAGGACCATGGGTTAGCCCACTTTAGACACTGGCTCCACTCTGAATGAGAAAC
The DNA here is from genome assembly GCF_031143425.1 of Pleurodeles waltl. NCBI lineage: Eukaryota > Metazoa > Chordata > Amphibia > Caudata > Salamandridae > Pleurodeles > Pleurodeles waltl. The sequence goes on from NC_090437.1 coordinate 856,255,477, forward strand.
AGTGCTTTGCTGTACACGTTCACAATACGAAAATAGCTTCTTCATTGCCAGGACTGGTGCGACAACATTTGTCTTTTTTAACATCCACATTTTTCTCTCTTTAATATCATTTTTAGATGACTTTTGCGGAAGCCAGGCAGCTCTCCACAAATTGCTACCAGGCACTTGCTGCCACTTGTAGTGTGCTGCATCCCATTTTGGAACTGGTAGGCAGATGGACACTGATAGCAGCAGAATCTTCAAATACTTTTCACCATTCTTTATAAATGATAAAGAAAATAAATTGACCCTGATCTTCAAAGTTGGACACTAGTGGGCATGTATGGGTGAATAGTTTTAGTAGGAGTATTTAAAAAAATCATTGAAAGATGGGCTTCTGTGCATGTGTGCGCAAGCACACACACACACACACACACACAGTCACCATGGAATGTTTTGGGCATTTCAACTTTTTTTTTTTTGCTATTCGAGTCTGGCAGATATGTTGTTGCTCAATGCTGTGGGCACACTCACAGAAAACACATGAATTATTTACCTGCCCCTGGTTTAAAGGATCAGGATAATGTGAGTCCCTGTGGATGGTGACCCAAGACCTTGAATTTTAAATTGAACCTTCACATAACAAGGGTTTAAAGTCAAATGATATAGGTTTATCAAAATGTAGAATCATTACAGGGGTCAAAAGATGGTTAGTTAATCAGACAATTCAATAAATCATGATAAACAAGAGGTTTCGACATAAGAGCAATCTCTAAAATAAATTAGTAGCTAAAATCAAAATTATTGTATGGACAGATTCAAATTACAGGTCAACATGGGGACTGCTTGGGATGAAAGCAGGCACATTTTATAGGTTTTCAGGCAGTGAAAGGCACACTTCTGACATGGTCTGAGATAAAGTGTTAATGACTGCAACTAAAAATGTTTCTATGAACACATGAAACATTAACTGTGAAACTGTAAGAGATTCATTCAGAATGCATAATTAATACCAACCCTTAACCAAGTAGTCTTCAAACTTTGTAATTCTGCCCCTCCCCATTTAAAAAAATGATTGCTCACCCTCCAAATGTTTCACAATTATTCCATTAAATTAGCAATAGTTAAATGTGTATAGACCTATTCAAACATTGCGGTTAAATTCTGTTACTGTTTTAGAACTGCAATCAAATACATGATGCCAAACATGCTATTCTTGTCAGGCAAGCCTTACTACTGTGTAAAAGTATCCACAGTGTGGTTATTAGAAGTGAGGGTGGGGTTTTGAAGAGTATTTGGAGTACCTTTTTTTTTTACACCCATTTCCAGCTTGGATGTAAAAGACAAAACGTGTTAGTGATGGCCCATTAGAGATCCTTTACTGTTGCTTATTTTTTTTTCAGCTTTAAACAAAGCCCTGTTATGTGCATAATCCTTCTTTTGGCCAGAGCCTGGCACCCCTTATCATTTGAGGACCCGGTAGGGGGGCCTGCTCCCAAGCTGGAAGACCCCTGCCTTAACCGTATGAAAAGAGGAAGACACTAAGGGCCTCATTACGAGTCTGGCAGTCCATGGAGCTCCAGACTCGCAGTGGCGCTCGGACCGCCGCCGAAAGGGGCGGTCCGACTGCCCTATTATGACCTTGGCGGAGTCGCCATGGTCCGACCACCAGCATCGCCAGGTTGCTACCATCCGACAGCCTGGCAGTGCCGGTGGTCTCAATCCTTGTAGCACTGCCCTGGGGATTAAAAGTCCCCTTTCCAACAGCCTTTACATGGCGGTAGCCACGCAATGCAAAGGCTGGTGGAAAGGGGGTCCCAAAGGCCCCATGGGGGCCCCTGCCCTACCCACGCACTTGGCATGGGCAGTGCAGGGGCCCCTAAGGACAGCCCCGTTGCGCTTTTCACTGCCCGAATTACGGGCAGTGAACAGCGTGACCGGTGCTGTCGCCCCTGACGCATCATACATTGCTGCAGGCTCAATTATGAGCCAGCCCAGCGGAGAACTCGTAATAGGCCCGGAGGGTGGAAGACCGATGTGGCGGTCTTCTGCACGAATGGGTTTGGCGGGTGGCCTCCACCACCCGCCAAACTCATAATGAGGGCCTAAGTTATTACACATATTCAATAAAATTGATCCTTCAGAGTCATCTACAGAAAAAGTCCATGTTTTTGTTGCAAAAGTGAGTGCAATTAGGACACAGCTTTCTCCCAAGCTACAGGAGAAATTACATTTCGTTTCAACAAAGCACCACAAAATAGATCCTATTTATGCTATTTTCTCGTAATGGAAAATAACTGCAGCAGATCATTAGAACATGAAGAAAAAAACTGCAGTTTTTTGTACTTGCTAAATTAGTAATGTCAGTACAGGCAGCCTGAGGCCCAGTTATTTAGCTCAAAGGCTTGGTTCTACTAAATTAAAGCGACAAGATTCTAACAATGCATTGGCCATCTGTGAATGGTAAAGAATTATGCAAAATGCCAAAGTGAACAAACATTAGAAAAGCCAATAACTCTGCGGTCGGATATTTAAGGCAGGCCACTTGGCTGATTTTGTTTTGTCTAAAATTCTGATCATAGCAACGCACACTCATCTAGTAATCTAGCTGTAATGGTTATTTTAAAAAATGCATACTGAATCGAATGTGTATATTATATAACACGACATTTTTCTTTGAACGCCATTATTACAGTGGCAATTCCTTTATGTGGCCATTAGGTCCCTAGCCTACTACTTCTGACAACCTGCTCATTTTCATCAGACATTAGCTCTCTGCATTGTTTACTGCTGCCACTTACTGCTCTTCAATCTTCAAAGAAACGCTGTAAGGCTGGTTTTGTGTATTATTTCATGATTATGGTGGAAGCATGTTATTATCTTATTTTACTATCTTTATTTATAATACACACTGGAAATATCAGTAATTTTTGAATGTACGAGCGTTGTCGCAATCTGTTCCTGCGATCACTATGTAATTGAGGAGTAGACATTCTGGATAAGTCAATAAGGTGTGCTAACGATATACCTATATAACTTTTGATTTGTTTACGTTTTCTTGTAGCCTACATCTTTTTGGGAAACAAAATGAAGTGAAGAAAAATGCTAGACATATTTTGGTAAATAATAGACCATGTGACCCAGTATAACTACATTTTCTTATCTGCAGGTGATATATTTAGCTGTGTAGCCAGCTTTAAGGGACAGCATTTTCAAATCTACACTGTTTTCTCGCCAATTTTCTAGACTTTTCTTGGGGGATTTGACACTCGCATCTGCCTGGGAAGGTAAAGCTTGCTGGACACACCACAAACCTTTGGAATATTTCATTAGGCTGTCTTTAAAACCTATGTAACTTACCTATTGATGTCAAAATGGCTAGCTTTCTCTAACATTTTTTTAATAGAGAAACCCCTCCCACCTTCCTGAAAGAGGTTTCTTTGCTCGTCTGGTAGAATTTTACTAAATTATTTAAGCCCCTCTACTTTCGAGGGTCACCCGGCACCACGGTGGCTAACAAAATAGATAATGTTCTCTATTAGTTTAATAACAATGGGGAGAAAACAAGGAGGGTCGAGCCTCAACTCCTTTAACCATGAGGTGCGCGTTAGGTGCACAACCCCAAATTAATATGTTATGCAGTAAGAATTTTAGCGTTATCCGTGCCATTTAGTAGTCACATAAACACATCATAGTTTTATGCAGAATATACATTTTGGACCTCGTACAGATGAACGCTGATTCCACAGTTGATAAAGTGACACTTCATAGAAACATATGGTTTAGCAATTGAATATGATTTAGTTGTGATTGAATATCTATGTAACAATCACTTCCATATAACATGAACCCATCATGTTACAAAATATTTAGGCCCGTATTTATACTCCGTTTGCGCCGAATTAGCGTCGTTTTTTTCGACGCAAATTCGGCGCAAAACTAACGCCATATTTATACTTTGGCGTTAGACGCGTCTAGCACCAAAGTATGAAGAAAGAGCGTCATTTTTTAGCGTCAACGCCTTCCTTGCGTTAATGAGATGCAAGGAAGGCGTTCCCGTCTAAAAAAATGACGGCGACGCAAATGCGTCGTATTTATACTCCCGGGCAAAAATCACGCCCGGGAGGTGGCGGGTCAAAAAAAACCGCATTTGCGCCTGAATTTAACGCCTGGGTCAGGGTAGGCGTTAAGGGACCTGTGGGCTCAGAATGAGCCCACAGGTGCCCTCCGCTGCCCCCAGGGACCCCCCCTGCCACCCCTGCCCACCCCAGGAGGACACCCAAGGATGGAGGGACCCATCCCAGTGAAGTACAGGTAAGTTCAGGTAAGTATAATTTTTTTTATATTTTTTTTTTTTTTTGTGGCATAGGGGGGCCTTATTTGTGCCCCCCTACATGCCACTATGCCCAATGACCATGCCCAGGGGACACAAGTCCCCTGGGCATGGCCATTGGGCAAGGGGGCATGACTCCTGTCTTTACTAAGACAGGAGTCATGAAATGGCGTCTGGGCATCGAAAAAATGGCACAAATCGGGTTAAGACGATTTTTTAGCGTCAACCTGACTTGCGCCATTTTAAGACGCCCTAACGTCATTTTTTCCCAACGCCGGAGCTGCCTGGTCTACGTGTTTTTTTTCCACGCACACCAGGCAGCGCCGGTCTGATTGCGCCGTCTAACGCCATTCCATAAATACGGCGCCCGCATGGCGCTTCAGAATGGCGTTAGACGGCGCAAAATTTTTTGACGCTAAACTGCGTTAGCGCAGTTTAGCGTCAAAAAGTATAAATATAGGCCTTAATTAGCGCCGCATTTGCGCCGCTTTTTGACGCAAAAACGGCGCAAATTTACAAAATACAATTGCATTTTGCAAGTTTGCGCCGTTTTTGCGTCAAAGAATGACGCAAATGCGGGGCTAAAAAAGTATAAACATGGGTCTTAGTCTGATGTTCATTATCTATTAAAAAAATAAAAAAATAAAACATAAAATCAGTTATTCCGAGCCCCATGTAATCGATGGCGCTCGTGCATTCACGTATTTAAGAGCTCGTGTGAGTGATTCTAAAGATCACACAGCTTCGTCTCTCACCAGAATTCCTAAAGAACCTTGATTGAATCTGATGTTTTTCTTATAGGAAAACGTTTTCTCCATACAAAATCCAAAATGTTTTGTCATTATTCAAAAGGACCACATCATTTGTTTCTTTATTATAGTTCATTGTGGCAAGAGCTATTTTTTGTTTGTGATGACTATGATCGCTGAGGCCTGCCGACTGCTTTGAGAAATTCAGGAATTGCTGCTTTTCTAAAGTCTAATTGTAGCAGACAGATGTAAACAAAGAACAAATAGAAGCATTTGAAAAGAAACCTTTATACCCATGCAGTTTTTTTAATGCCTTTTCATCGGAAACGGAGGCCAGGTTATGCATAGTGAGTGTGCCCCAGGTTTTGTGATACGTAGAGATAAGGGTAGCCATAGCCCACAATGGTACAACACGCGCCGTGGCGGGGTTATCGAGATAAGCAGATGGCTGCTGCCTTTAATGAGGCTGTGGAGAAATGTTGCTATATGTGAGGTCGTGCCATTAGCTATGCTTCGAATTGCGATTGCCACAAGGTACCATAGACTGTCAAGCGACGCAACCACCGGAGAAGCTCAACAAACGCTGCATGTAAAAAAGAGAAGCATATCGATTTTATGTGGGCTATTAACAAAGAACATTGTGGCGCGAGGTTCATTAAATTAAGAAAAGACTGAGAGGATGATATTTGTTCTTCATTAAACTCTTTATCTGAATTTTGCTGCAGTCATCCGCTGTTCGATTTAAGAAAAGACTGAGACGATGATATTTGTTCTTCATTAAACTCTTTATCTGAATTTTGCTGCAGTCATCCGCTGTTCGATTTTCTTTACTGAAATTAAGAGTCCCTTTTCCCCGGTGTGAAAAGGTACACCTTGGACATTTGTTATATCTAAACTGAACTTTGTACACGGAGGAAAAAGCTGATAAGGTTTTACTTGTAGCGTTTAATGATACAGTTTACAAGCTTTTAATGTAAACAATAACAAATTAAAAATATTCCTAAAAACGTTCACTGTAGGGGAGTGGGACACAATTTATATAGGAGCAATGCATACCTTTTTCACGTTGCAATTTGAATGCAATTCCCACTTTAGGTCTCTGACTAGATTATTCTTCTTCTTACACATGCATGTGGGTGCTTTTCACATTAAAACGGTCGATTGATGGATCAGGGCTATGTGTGAGTCTTTATAAAACAAGAGCCCTAAATAATCCTAGTATTTTACACATAGACAAAAGAAAATCCAATCCTGAAAATCTGCAAGAGGTAGGATTCAAATTATAAACCAGAAAGTTTTATTAAAAATAAAGGATTAATATAAAAAGCAAAACATTAATCATGTGGTGTAGCATGGAGTCGACAAAGATGGCTGTTCTGGGAACAGCGTTCATCTGTACTTGCTCCTTGCGCTACTTGCCATCCCTCACGCACCTGGCTAGTACCAGGATCATAGCCCAACTTCTCATGGCTGCACAAGTAATGGCTACCTGGGAGCTGCTCGGAGCTCCATCATTAGTGAGAGCAGCTCCTTGCATCAGACCCGCTGACAACTCACTGAAGCCCCCCAGCAGCTAGAGGGGCCTGCAAAGGTACTCTTTGGTGGCCCCAGCCGCCCCCGAGACATTACTGGATAGTACCTCTGCCACCTGGGAAATTCCCGAAATGGAGGGGACCTCACCGCCTGCCGAGGCCTACACCCCAGCCACTCTACATTCAGCCTTGCTGGCCCCACCTCTTCCATCCTGGTTTATTGTGGAAGAGTACCCAGCTGCTAGGTTTGAGACCTGAACTTTGAGGTCCCTCAGGCCAGTAGGAGTTAGGCATGATTTTGGACTATATGGGGGTGGCAACAGCCTTGTACAATCCAAGGTGAATCACAAGGAGGACTGTTATTGCTTGGCAGTCTTCCCCAGTCTAGTACAAACCCTTGTGGCAAAAAGGTACTGCTCTGTGCTCTTCGATGGGACACCAAACCCCCCCTCTAAAACACATATCCCCGGTCCTTGGATTAGATTATTGGTGACGGGTGCACAAGTCCATAATTGCTTCATTGACACTCAGCCCCTTTCCAACTCTCCCTCATCAATAGGGAAAGGTCGCTCCTGTCCTTGGCAGGACGCTATCCACACTTTACCCTACCCCCTGGACAACATTGCCTTTCTAAGCCCTGCTGCGCTAACCCTCTGCCCAAGCCCATATTGTCACCACAGTGCTCTTGGGTTCAATTGGTTGATACTGTACCTGAAATAGATCTGCCCAGGGATGACTTCTTGGGGTCCCAGAAACCCATGTTGGTCCTTACATGACACTAGGCCTGGACTGGTGATCTCTGTACCTGCTCCATAAATTGCATGTCTGGGGCTCCCTGATTGACCTTTTGGATCTCGACCTTACCTGGACAACAGTACCCATCCTGGACCTGGTAACACTATAAACTTTGTCATCTTCCACTGGGGCTTGCTCTGCGTCTACGAATGTGTGACTCCCTTGTGTGGCTGCATTTTGCAGTGTGGGTGCTCCCACTGTTTGTGGACATACTGTCCCTTTGGCTGGTTTCTTCTGCTCTGGCCTAAACAGCCCATAACAGTGCTAACTGGCTCCATAGGCCCTCAAATGTTCAGCACCTGAGAGAGGTGTCAATCTGGTACCCTGCGGTGTGCACTTGGAGGCAAGAACTTGTGGCTTGTCATCTGCTCTGCATCTTTTGGTTGTTCAGCAATGACCCCGTTTTTTGTCTCACATGCATGTCGACCCGCTGACTACCAGTCCACTAGCTTCTGTTCTCATAGACGGTGAGTCACTGTCAACAGACCCCGAAGATGTCTTCACTAGCTCCCCCTGCAATGACCATAGAGATGCTTCTCAAGAAAATCTCATGGATAGGAGCCACTCTCTCCATTAGGGAAGCACAGATGACTGACCTTGTCTCAGCGGTGCAATTCATCCAACAGGATGAATTTGTCGACCAAATATACCTAGCTGGACAAGGAGGCCCTATGCTTGTACGCAGTTGAGACCTAACATGAACGTATTCTGGATTGGGAACATATTGAGTTCCTGAACCTCAAAGTCACAGATTCCGAAGACAGAGTGAGGAGAGACAACTTCCAGTTGTATGGGTCCCAGAGGGTGCACAGAAGTCAGACATGATCACATACCTGACTACTAAGCTCCCAGAACTCCCCTACCATCCCCTCCCAGAGACTGTGGAATTTCAGAGAGTGCACTGAGTACGGTCATACCCAGCATCCAACACAGTTACTCCATGCCTAATGTTTGCATGCACGTTGCGCCAACACATCTGGTCTATCCAGCAAGTGGCTGAGAACACAAAAGAACATCTCCTCATAGATGGCAAGAGGATTCTGCCTCACAAGATTACCTAACATCAACCAGTTGTAGACGGCAGAGGTTCCTAGCAATCTGACCCCAGGTAAAAAGCAGAGACATCAGATCTGGCCTCTTGGAACTGGCAAGGTTTATGGTAATGATGGAGGGACGTGCCATGGAATTCTCAGACGTATGTGGTCTGGAAGTGTTCCTGGATTGAGAAGAAGACCTATGTATGGAAACTGTTTCTACACTAGTACTGATCAAACACAACAAGAAGACTTCCTCCAGTTTTGTAAATCCCTGAGGAACCAGCTGTGGCATCAGTGCATGGGATGATCCCCCAGGAGAAAATCAGACAGAGCCAGACTGCACCAGGTTGTGGAGGTGCAACAGAGGGACAACTCACTGTCCCCATTGAAATAGTCCCTATTGTCCCCAGTAAAGCAGACAGCTGAGGAAACAAGAGAGGTTGTAGAAGGCTGAACATATCCTTTACTTATGGTTGATGTTGAAATATGTTTTATGTATTAATCTGATCTGGTTGCCTCACAGTGGAACTTTGCAACGTTTAAGGTTGCCCCCTCTGTCCATCACCATAATCCCTACGTCTTGACTGGCTAGTCACACACCTACTGTAGGAGGCTGGCCTGGTTTGTAGTGGGTACCCTAGGTACTTACACCGTATACCAGGTCCAATTATCCCTTATTAGTGAAATGCAGTCAGTGTTCTAGCAGCTTAGGCTGTTAGAGGTAGCGGTAGCAGAGCAGCTTAGGATGACATAAGAGACATGCAAAGCTCCTGCAATGCCACTATAGTTACACAGTACTTATACTAATAAAAGACAATACTCAGTGTTACCAAAAATAAAGGTACTTTATTTTAGCGACACAAGTCCAAAAATATCTTAGAGGCAATACTCCTTCTTGAGGTAAGTATTATACACAATATATACACTAGAGACAAAAATCAGGTAAGTAAATAGTCACTGAATAGTGCACAGAGTAGAAAATACAATAGAATGCAATAGGATGCAATAGGTCTAGGGGCAACACAAACCATATACTAAGAAAGTGGAATGCAAATCACGAATTTCCCCCTAGGCAAGTGTAGTGTGTAGAGGGGTTCTGGGAGTGTACAAAAACCACAAAGGTGAGTAAAATACCCTACCCCAGAGCCCAGGAAAGTAGGAGTAAAGTACTGCAAGTTTCCTCAGGACACACTACAAGACGTGATACGAGGTATTTCAAGAACCAAGCAAGACTGCAAGCAACAAATGGTGGATTCCTGGACCTGAAGACCTGTGAAGAGAGGAGACCAAGTCCAGAAGTTACAAAAGATTCCAGGAAGGACAGGAGTCCCTGCAATCTAGAAGATGGTGCAAAAGAGGATTCTCTGGTTAGAAGAAGTCTGCAGAAGAGCACCAAAGAAGATAGATGAGGGATCCTTCATGATGCAAGGGATATCCCACTTCGAGATGATGGATGCAGGCGAGTTGCAGCGCTGGATTTGTCCCACAAGGCTTGGTTCAATCAAGGTCGCAGGTTTGCATCAAAATGAAGATGCCGGGTCCTAGGAGGGACCTGGGGGCCTCATCTCAGACTGAGGAGGCAGAGGGGGCTCCCAACACTGGAGGGAACCCACAGATGACCAGGCAGCTCTCACGGGAGTCCCAGGACACGGGGACAAAGAAATTGCAAATTGCAGTTGCCTCAGCACTATAAAGGAAGGTCCCACGCCACCGGAGAACAACTCCGTGAGTTGTGCATTGCAGGATGGAGTGCTGGGGACCTGGGCCACGCTGTGCATGAAGGATTCTTGCAAACTGTGCACAGAGGCCTTAGGAGCCTGAGATGACACAGAGGTACTGTTGCAACCCGGGAAGGAAAGCTCTTACATCCACCAAATTTGGACAGCTGGACCTTAGGACTGTCTGGGTTGAAGGGGTCCACCACCTGTGTTCCAGGGAGCAGGCTCGTCGCCAGGAAAGGAGTCCCAGAGAACTGGTTGTCATCTTGGAAGGTGCCTGCTGGAGCACCTCCAATGGAGATTCCTTTGGTTCCTCTGGTGTAGGGTGAAGGCAGGGAGTCCTCAGAGCATGCACACCTTGGAAACTGTTGCAGTTGCTGGCTGGAGCTGAAGTTGCAGGGTCACAGTAGCCTTTCTGGATACTTTGTTGAAATTACAGCGGTTCCTGGAGCAGTCTGCAGTTGATCTGATGGTCAGAATCTGAAGCGAAAGTTGCAGAGGATGTCTAGAGGAAACCTGCAAGCTAAATCTGAAGAGGGACCCACAGGAGAGACCCTAAATAGCCATGAGAGAGGGATTGGCTACCTAACCAGGTTTGCACCTATCAGGAGGGTTCTCTGATGTCACCTGCTGACACTGGCTACTCAGAGAGGTCCAGAGTGTCCCCACACCTTCGAAAACAAGATGGCTAACACAAAGGACACTCTGGAGGAGCTCTGAGCACCACCCCTGGGGCAGTGATGGACAGGGGAGTGGTCACTCCCCTTTCATTTGTCCTTTTTCCAGTTCTGCCCCAGAGCAGGGGCTGGGGGTCCATGAACCGGTGTAGACTGGCTTATGCAAAGAGGGCACCATCTGTGCCCCTCGAAGCATTTCCAGAGGCTCTGGGAGGCTACCACTCCCAAGCCTGTAACACCTATTTCCAATGGGAGAGCGTGTAACACCCTTCTCCCAAAGTAAATGCTTTGTTCTGCCTTCCTGGAACTGAGCTGCTCAGACACCAGGTGGGCAGAACCCTGTCTGTGAGGTGGCAGCAGCTGTAGCTGTAATTCAAGCCTCAGAGAGATGGTTTGGCAGTACTGGGGGTCCATGGTGGAGCCCCCAGGATGCATGGGATTGGCCCCCCAATACCATATTTGGAATGGGGGGGGGGGTATTCCATGATCTTAGACACCTTACATGGCCAAATTAGGAGTTACCATTGTTAAGCTATCTATATGTAGTGCACACGTGTAATGGTATCCCCGCACTCACGAAGTCCAGGGAATTGTCCTTGGACAGCGTGGGCGTACCTTTGCTAGTGCAATGGTGTCCTCACATTTAGTAACTTTGCACATCACCTTCAGTAAATGAAGGTTAGGCATATAGGTGACTTATTCAAGTGCAGATAAAATAACTGTGAAATAGTGTGTGCACTATATTATGCATGCTGCAATGGCAGTCCTGAGAAAGTGTTTGTCTGAGCTTCTTATGGGTGGCAAACGAAATGCTGCAGCCCATAAGGATCTCCTGGAACCCAATGCCATGGGTACCTAGTTACCATGTACTAGGGACTTATAAGGGGGGTCTAGTGTGCCAACTGGAATTGGAATATGAAGCCACGAAACATATAGTGACTAATTTGGAAGCAGAGAGAGCATAAGCACTGAAGTTCTGATTAGCAGAACTTCAGTGAAACAGTTAAGCACTTCTGACAACACAAACATAGGCCTCAAACTATGAGCACTGGGGTCCTGGCTAGCCGGATCTCAGTGAGACAGGCAAAACACACTGACAAATAGGGTTTTAACTATGAGCACTTGGGTCCTGGCTAGCAACATCCCAATGAGACAGTAAAACACACTGGCACAGACTCACAAACAGTCAAAAGTGGGGGTAACCGTGCTAGAAAGAGGCTACTTTCTTACACCTACTCTTTACCCAGGCCACACATGCTGGGTAGCCTTCCCTGGCTCTCCCTCATGTAGTACAGATATGGGGCCTGTTGGAAATGGCCGTTTTGCAGGGTCGCCCCCAAACCTTTTGCCTTCCTCCTTCTCTTTTTCTGACCTCATTTTTGCTGGCTTTAGGACTCTGTGCACTTTACTACTGCTAATCAGTGCTAAAGTGCATATGTTCTCTCCTTAAAAAATGGTGACATTGGTTCATACCCAATTGACCTGTTTAATTTACTTATAAGTCCCTAGTCAAGTGCACTAAAAAATTAAATTAAATGCTACTTGTGTGCTGCAGCACTGGTGTGCCAACCACATAAGTAGCCCCCTAACCATGTCTCAGGCCTGCCACTGCAGTGCCGCTGTGTGCAGTTTCACTGCCACTTCGACTTGGCATTTAAAAGTACTCCCCAAGCCTAAAACTCCCCTTTTTCTACATATACGTCACCCCTAAGGTACCCCTACCCCTAAGGAAGGCCCTAGGTAGCCCATAGGGCAGGGTGCAATGTAGGTAAAAACCAGGACATGAACATGTGTGTTCTATATGTCCTGGTACTGTAAGACTCCTGTGCTGTAAGGTCTGCCCCTTTCTCAGGATAGCATTAGGGCTACCCTCATATACTGATTGAGTGGTAGATCCTGATCTGAAAGGAGTAGCCAGGTCATATTTAGTATGGCCAGTATGGTGATACAAACTCCTGCTTAATGGTGAAGTTGGATTTTATATTACTATTTTAGAAATGCTACTTTTAGAAAGTGAGCATTTCTCTACACTTAAATCCTTCTGTGCCTTCCAATCCACGTCTGGCTAGGTTTAGTTGACAGCGCCCTTGTGCATTCACTCAGACTACCCCAAACACAGGATGCTCAGTCTCAAAATTGCATTCATCTGCATATTGAATGGGTCTTCCTGGGCTGGAGGGCCTGACACTTACATGTCAAAGGACAGTAGACTGCCCTGACAGAAAGACTGCCACAACCCCCACTGGGACCCTGGCAGACAGAATGGAACTGAAAGGGGACCTTGTGCACTTCTAAGCCACTGTTTGAAGTCTCCCCCACTTGAAAGGGACATTAAGGTATTTAAGCAGGGTCGCTGACCCTACCAACTGAGACACTTCTGAGGTAGACACTCTACTTCGTCAAGACACTTCCTGGGGAAGAAACCCTGAACCAGAACCTGCGACCTGCCAAGAAGAACTGCCTGTCTGCCTAAAGAACTCACCTGACTGGATTTCTGAGAAGGATTGGTGCGTTGCTGTTGCCCTGCTGCCTTGCTGCTCTCTGGCTGTGCTGAGAAGTGCTCTCCAGGGGCTTGGATAGAGCTTGCCACCTGTTCCCTGAAGTCTCAGGACGAAAAAGACTTCGTTCCTGCAAAAGAACTCCTTGTGTGGAGCAAATCGATGCACAGCCTGCATCGCAGTGAGAAAATCACTGCAGCCTGAACTGGAACGACGCAGCCCGACTTTGCAAGGAGAAGATTGATGGAGCACCAGCATTACGAACAGAATTTCAACGCACATCCCACTGGATCGAAGCAAAGCTGAGCCGGAATGACGCAGTCCGACTTCCTGAGAAGAATTGACGCAGTGCCTGCCTTGCAGTAGAAATTTCCACGCATCACCCACTGGATCGATAAAGCCCCTGTGACTTCGTCCTGCAAGCGCTGGATTTCAACGCATCTTCCCCGCGGCATCTGAAAACCTTGCCACCCGAAGAGGATCCAAGTCCGTGCACCGGAAATCGACGCAAAGCCTTCCCTGCATGGAAAATAAACAACGCATTGTCTGTGTGCGGACGGAAAAATTGACGCACACCTCTCCGTTTTCACGCATCTCCTCTGTGGTCCCTTGTGGAGAATTTGAATGCAAACCAGGTACTTTGTGCTTGCAAGAGACATTTGTTGCTTTTTAAGAGACGAAAGACTCTTTATAACATTTTTACAGTGATATTTCAATGTGTTTTCATTGCATCTTGATTGTTTTGACCTGCATCTTATCAGATAAATATTATATATTTTTCTAAACACTTTGTGGTGTACTTTTGTGGAGTTCTACTGTCTTATTGCCGGATTTATTGTACAAATACTTTACACACTGCCTTCTAAAATAAGCCTGACTGCTCAGTGCCAAGTTACCAGAGGGTGGGCACAGGATAATTTGGATTGTGTGTGACTTACTGTAGGAAAGTACCATCTTGCCTGGCATGTTACCCCCATTTTTCAATTGTATGTATGTTTGTTTTTGCCTGTGTCACTGGGATCATGCTAGCCAGGACCCCAGTGCTCATAAAGTGTGCCCTGTATGTGTTCCCTGTGTGGTGCCTAACCGTATCACTGAGGCTCTGCTAACCAGAACCTCAGTGTTTATGGTCTTTTCTGCTTTTAAAATTGTCTCTGCAGGCCAGTGACTAATTTTACCAATTCTGATTGGCACACTGGAACACCCTTATAATTCCCTAGTATATGGTACCTAGGTACCCAGGGTATTGGGGTTCCAAGAGATCCCTATGGGCTACAGCATGTCTTTTGCCACCCATAGGGAGCTCAGACAATTCTTACACAGGACTGCCACTGCAGCCTGAGTGAAATAACGTCCATGTTATTTCACAGCCATTTTACACTGCACTTAAGTAACCTATAAGTCACCTATATGTGTAACCCTCTCTTAGTGGAGGTTATGTGCAAAGTTACTAAGCGTGAGGGCACCCTGACACTAGCCAAGGTGCCCCCACATTGTTAAGGGCAATTTCCCGGACTTTGTCAGTGCGGGGACACCATTACAAGCGTGAACTACATATAGGCCAATACCTATGTGTAGCTTCACAATGGTAACTCCGAACAATACCAGTATGGACCCTGGGCACTGCTAAACTAGATCTCTGGGGTTTTCTCTGCAGCTACCGCTGTTGCCAACCCTCAGACAGGTTTCTGCACCCCTGGGGCCTGGGCAGCCCAGTCCCAGGAAGGCAGGCCAAAGGTTTTCCTCTGAGAGAGAGTGTTACACCCTCTCCTTTTGGAAATAGGTGTTAAGGGCCTGAGAGGAGAAGCCTCTCCCGGCCTCTGGAAATGCTTTGAAGGGCACAGATGGTGCCCTCCTTGCATAAACCAGTCTACACCGGTTCAGGGATCCCACAGCCCCTGCTCTGGAGCAAAACTGGATAAAGGAAAGGGGCGTGACCACTCCCCTGCCCATCACCACCCCAGGGATAGTGCCCAGAGCTCCTACAGTGAGTCCCAGACCTCTGCCATCTGAAAGCAGAGGTGTGAGGGCACAATGGAGACCTCTGAGTGGCCAGTGCCAGCAGGTGACATCAGAGACCCCTCTTGAAAGGCTCTTACCTGGTTAGGTAGCCAATCCTCCTCTGAGGTCTATTTAGGGTATCTCCTGTGGGTTTCTCATTAGATAATGAATGCAAGAGCTTACCAGAGTTCCTCTGCACTTCTCTCTTTGACTTCTGCCAAGGATCGACCGCTGACTGCTCCAGGATGCCTGCAAAACCGCAACAAAGTAGCAAGAAGACTACCAGCAACATTGTAGCCCCTAATCCTGCTGGCTTTCTCAACTGTTTGCTGATGGTGCATGCTCTGAGGGTTGTCTGCCGTCCCCCTGCACTGGAAGCCAAGACGGAATCTCCTGTGGGTCGACGGAGTCTTCCCCCTGGTACTGCAGGCACCAAACTTCTGCATCACCAGTCCTCTGGGTCCCCTATCATCTTGACGAGCGTGGTCCCTGGAACACAGGAGCTGGATCCAAGTGGCCATGACAGTCCAGTGGTCTTTCTGTCCAAATTTGGTGGAGGTAACTCCTTGCCTCCCCACGCCAGACAGTAATCCTGTGTACTACGTGATCTGCAGCTGCTAGGGCTTCTGTGCACTTTTGCAAGACATCCTTCATGCACAGCATAGCCCAGGTCCCCTGCACTCTCTCCTGCATTGCCCAACTCGCTGAGTTGACCTCCAACTTCGTGGGACCCTCTTTTGTTGTGCTGAGATGACCGATGTGCTCAGATTTCTTGAACACCTGTTCAGGTACTTCTGCGGGTGCTGCTTGCTTCTGCATGGGCACTCTTTGTTGCTGAGTGCCCCCTCTGTCTCCTCCTCCAAGGGCCGACCTCCTGGTCCTTCCTGGGCACTGGCAGCATCCAAAACCTTCAACTGCAACTATTGCAGCTAGCAAGGCTTGTTTGTAATATTCCTGCGTGAAAATAACACTGCATCCTCCAGAATGCCATGGGACACCTTCTGACCAAAGGAGAAGTTCCTGGCACCTTCCGTTGTTGCAGAATCTTTGGCTTCTTCCACCCAGAGGTAGCCCTTTTGCACCTTCATCCGGGGTTTAGTGGGATCCTGCCCCCCCTGGTCACTTGGGTGACTCTTGGACTTGGTCCCCTTCTTTTGCAGGTCCTCAGGTCCAGGAATCTGTCTTCAGTGCTTTGCAGTCAGTTGTTATCTTTGCAGAATCCCCTACCTCGACTTTACTGTCTTTCTGCGGTAGTAGGGTAACTTTACTCCTACTTTTCGGGGTCTTGGGGTGGGATATCTTGGACACCCTTAGTGTTTTCTTACACTCCCAGCGACCCCCTACACACTACACTAGGCCTGGGGTCCATTCGTGGTTCGCATTCCACTTTTGGAGTATATGGTTTGTGTCACCCCTAGGCCTATTGTTTCCTATTGCATTCTATTGTGTTCTACAGTGTTTGCACCACTTTTCTAAGTGTTTTATTTACCTGATTTTGGTTTGTGTGTATATTTTGTGTATTTTACTTACCTCCTAAGGGAGTATATCCTCTGAGATACTTTTGGCATATTGTCACTAAAATAAATTAATTTTATTTGTAGTAACTCTGAGTATTGTGTTTCTTACGATATAGTGCTACATGATGTAAGTGGTGTAGTAGGAGCTTTGCATGTCTCCTAGTTCAGCCTAAGCTGCTCTGCTATAGCTACCTCTGTTGGCCTAAGCTGCTAGAACACTACTAATCTACTAATAAGGGATAACTGGACCTGGCACAAAGTGTAAGTACCACAAGGTATCCACTATAAGCCATGCCAGCCTCCTACACTTACCCTGACTAGAGTGAGGGTCCTTGCTGGGACAGGGGTAACCTGACTGCCAACCAAATACCCCACTTCTAACAGGGCCATTCACTTGGTGTCAGAAGCCCTCTCCTATTCCCATGTGGTTCCCCCAAGCATATAACAGACAGCATGCATGCATCGAATGCGGTCTGGCTGGCATGCCCATAGTGTGACTCTTCTCCTAGCTCTCATTATTCTCTAGTCCACATGTCTGGGAAAAGGTCTCTGGCAAGGCTCCATTTGTCAAATTTTCTAGCTCGAGACCCAGAGATGGACAGTCATTTTCCCCACTTTTCCTTGAGTGCATTTGAACGTTTTTCCATCTCTTTTTCTCTTTATTTTACTGGGCCATATTAGACAGCTGTGCCTACATTTCCCCTATGAAGTCCACTCCCCCCCAAAGTGCCCCACTGTACCTGGGAGTCTCTCACTCTCCCTACTTCGTTCTTAGTTATGACCACACCCCTTGCAATATTGTCCTTGAATGTCAATGGTTTGGCCCTCTACATCAAGAGTAAGAAATGTTTTCATTATCTACACACAAAACACACAGACAGCATTACTACGAGAGACTCACTTATCCCCAAAAGAGTTGTCATCATCAAAACATAAGAAGGAATGAGTAGACACAGCAACATGTCAGTTACTGACAATGGTTAGCCCTCTACTTCAAAAGGATCTCTAGGAAGTGTGGAGTAGCAATCCTGATAGGAAAGTGACTGCTGTGTTGGGTCCTTAAGACCTGGAGAGATGATGAGGGCCAATGGGTGCTGAAGCAATGTGTGGTCCTGGAGTCAGCCATTGCCCCCACTGCTGACAAAACCTGCTTGTTGGCCTGCCTCTCCAGTTTGTTGCCGTCATTTGGTAATGTGCCAGTGCTGATAGGGAATGGCCAGAACCTGGCACCTGAACCAACCCTGGACGGACCATTCAGGTACACTCTCATTACTGGGTAGATAGAGCCCGACTGCATAAACGTCTATATGTTCAGGCCCTCAACAATGGATTGGGATGCAACCAGAGTGATTCCCAATGACAAAGATTAATTCAAGCATTTTATCTATCACCTTCTTGTTTTTTTATTCGCTGCACTAAGTTCACCAGGTACGCCCAAACTTGGGTCCTGAGTTCACTGTACTACTGGAACCAAGCTATACCTGGCTGAAGGGCCCTAAGTAGAGTGAAACTGGTTCTAGGTTGTGTTCTCATGAGGAGGAAGGTCCAAACGAATGCTGGTTGTTGACATTATGGTGGTCATTACAACCCTGGCAGACGGCGGCGGTAAGACCGCCAACAGGCCGGCGGACAAAAAAAGAGAATTATGACCCTGGCGGGAGCCACCATCAAAGACAGCCACTTTAACACACCGGCCGCCGCGGCGGTACAGACAAGCAGCGCGGCGGTCACCGCCAACAGACAGGCGGAACACAATGTACCGCCCATAGTATCACAACCCGCCAATCCGCCACCTTTTCCGGGGTGGATTCACCATGGATAAAAGCACAGGTGAAACAGCTTTGGCAATGGGAAAACGCTCACCTGAACACATCCCACGAGGAACGAGGACTCCATGGACCCGGAACTCCAAATACTCCCTGCCCTTGTGTTTCTGCTCCTCTACGACCATCATCTATGTAGGCACCGAAGACAACGGTGAGTACTGCACCTACGACATGGGGGAGGGGGAGGCAAAAGTTCAGCGGTGCTTTGCCATGGCGGTCTTTGCCCTGTTCAGTGGTGCTTCGACATGGTGGTTCAGGACTGTTCAGCGGTGCTTTGCCATGGCGGTCTTTGCCCTGTTCAGCGATGCCTTGCCATGGCGGTCTTTGCCCTGTTCAGCGGTGCTTCGACATGGCGGTTCAGGACTGTTCAGCGGTGCTTTGCCATGGCGGTCTTTGCCCTGTTCAGTGGTGCTTTGCCATGGCGGTCTTTGGCCTGTTCAGCGGTGCTTCGACATGGCGGTTCAGGACTGTTCAGCGGTGCTTTGCCATGGTGGTTCTGGTACGGACATTGGTGTGTGGCATGACGTTCCCTACACTGGGCATTGGTGTGTGGCATGACGTTCCCTACACCGGGCATTGGTGTGTGGCATGACGTTCCATCATAGCCCACCTGGGCTGTGGCAGCCGGGGCCCTCCTGGGCTGTGACTCCGGCGGTGATCTCCTGACCAGTGACAATACTTGTGCCCTCCTGGGCTGTGACTCCGGCGGTGGTCTCTGGACCAGTGACGATACTTGTGCCCTCCTGGGCAATGACTCTGGCGGTGGTCTCCTGACCAGTGACGATACTTGTGCCCTCCTGGGCTGTGACTCCGGCGGTGGTCTCCTGACCAGTGACGATACTTGGGCCCTCCTGGGCAATGACTCTGGCGGTGGTCTCTGGACCAGTGACGACGGTGCTGGCGGTTGTGTCTCAACCGCCGGAAATGATGGCGCACTTCTCCGCAGTGACACTCACCTTTGGTAGAGTCACAGCTGATTCTCCAATCCCCTTGGAACCCATGTGAGTTGCTTTCCCACCAGGAGTCTTCACACGGTCCCGTCGTCCACACTCCAATTTTAGAGCCTTTACAGTGGGTGAGCTGCCAGTGCCTTGGCTCCGGGTCATACTGCCTGCCCTGGTGGCCGGTGCACTCCACAAACCTTGAACAGGCACAACTGGTATTGGAGGCTTTTTGGCTGAGATGCTACGACGTGACTGATGAATTGGAGGGGGGGTGGGGGCAAAAAGGTCAACTTTACAGAGGGACAGTTTCTGACGAACACTGGAATGGGTAGTTGGAGGGGGCCTGGGAGTGGAGGAAGAGGAGGTGGTTGTCGGAGGTGTCACTTTAGGTGTCTTGGGTGCAGGTGCAGGTACTGGAGGCTGTCGTGAGGTGGATGGATGTTGGGTGAGTGATTGCTGGCGTTTGCGTACTTTGGGAGTGGGCGTCACAGACACACTGGGAGAGGACACAGGGGACGTGTAAATGGGAGTGGAGGTGGTGAGTGCAGGTGAGCGGCTTGTGGTGCTGTGGTGCTGGGTCTCCTTGTGCGATTCATGGTGCCTGTAGATGTGGTGCATGCAGGTGTGTGTGTAGACGAGACTGGGAGGGAGGAGGGGGACACAGTGGAGGCAGTGGATGTTGCTGTGTCTGTATGTGGGTGAGGCTTGCGTGAGTGCTTGTGGGTTGTGTGGTGCCTATGTTTGCTTGAGCTACCTGTGTGTGCTGACTTATGTGCATGCTGGTCTGTAGGTGTGCTTGGAATGGGCTGGGGTACAGGAGATTGGGTCTGGGTGGAGGAGGTTGGAGGGGGGAGGCTAGACACAGGGACAATGGCTGCCATCAGTGTGGAGGCCAGAGATTGCAGGGTTCGCTGAAGGACAGCCTGACCAGAATGAATGCCCTCCAGGAATGCATTACCGTGTTGCAACTCTCGTTCTACACCCTGGATGGCATTCTTAATGGTATACTGTCCAACAGTGAGTGACCTGAGGAGGTCAATGGCCTCCTCACTGAGGGCAGCAGGGGTGACTGGGGCAGGGCGTGAGGTGCCTGGGGCGAAGGTGATGCCCACCCTCCTGGGTGAGCGGGCACAGGGCGAACGCTGAGGGGCTGCTGGGAGGGCGGTGCTGGTAGTGGAGGTGGCGGCTGTACCTGTAGAAGTGGGGCGCACAGATGGTGCTGCCACCACAAGGGAGCCCCCATCGGCGGACGAGTCTGTGTCGCTGCTTGGTTATCCGGTGGCCGACGTGAAGCTCCCCTCACCCTCCGTTCCACTGGTGCATTCAGAGTCCGTGGTGTGGCCCTCCATGGCCATGTGGGATGCAGCTCCCTCGTGGTCCGGTGCCACTGTACCTCCGCCTGATGATGCTGATGTACAAAAGGACAGGGAGAGCAGAAAAAGGGGGGGAGACAGAAGAAAGAGAGTTTTAGTGCATGTCATACCGTTGGCCGACAAGACAGACACAGCAGCCCCCTGCATTACGCCGTGCTCCTGCCCTCTGCACATGCAATTCCTGGGATATGGCCTACATGGCAATGGGGGACATCTGCACACATGGATGCCACAGGGGCAACTATACCTCAACTTGGCACTCTGCTGAGGTGGGGTAGAGTGCCACATGGCCTACATTATGGAGAGGCCTTGCCTACCGAACTCGCCCTGGCCTAGGGACACCCACAGCCCACCTACCCCACCCAGACACCTCCACTGTGCGCAAAGTCCACAGAATGAGAGTGTACTCACCCCCTTTTGTCTGCTGTGATGCCCTCAAGCACCCATCCAATTCCGGGTAGGCCACCTCCAGGATCCGGAACATCAGGGGGGTCATGGTGCGACGGGCACCCATCCCACGTTGGGAGTCCATCCCCAGCTGAGCCTCTGCCGTCTGCTTGCTGCAGCGGCGAATGTCCTCCCATCTCTTACGGCAGTGGGTGCCCCGTCTCTGGTGGGCCCCCAGGGTCCGGACCTCCTTGGCGATGGCAAGCCAAATGTCCCTCTTCTGGTGGGCGCTGACCTACATGACATGCACAAGGAAAGAGGAACAGTCATTAACAACTGCACCGTTGTTGTGAGTGGCCCCCTCCCTACTCTGGCCATGTGGCCCATTCATTCCCATGCATTAATGTACTATGAACCCCAAATACTGTTCCTCCTGCAGGCGCAGGGTCTCCTGAAACTTGGCCAGGACCGTCACCATTGTCTCCTGGGAGTGGTGGTAGGCTCCCATGATGGAGGAGAGGGCCTTGTGGAGATTGGGTTCCCTTGGCCTGTCCGCCCCCTGTCGCACAGTAGCCCTCCCAGTTCCCCTGTGTTCCTGCGCCTCTGTCCCCTGGACCGTGTGCCCACTACCATTGCCCCCAGGTCCCTGTTGTTGTTGGGGTGGTGGGTTATCTTGGGTTCCCTGTAGTGGTGGACACACCACTGATTGACCTGTCCTGGGTAGGGAGGTTTGGGCCAGCTGGGTGGGTGCTGTGCTGGTGTTACCAGAGGACGGAAGGTCAGTGTTGGGCTGTGCCTGTGCAAGGGGAACCGACTGTCCCGTGGCCCATAATGGTCCGGGCTGGTCATCAGGATCCAGTAGGGCAGAGCTGCTATCGTCACTGTGGGCCTCTTCTGGGGGTGGAGTGGTGTTGTCTGGACCCTCTGGTGTGGTGACGGTCCTTCGCGTTCCTGCAGGGGCATAAGAGCATGATTATTGCATGTGTGTGTGATGGTGTGCAATGGGTTGGTGTCTGTTTACTCCAGTGCAAGTATTCCTGTGTGGGGTCTTGTGTGATGATGGTTAGGGAGTTGTTCTGGGTATGTGCAGTGACCATGCTTTAGTGAGGGGTGACCATGCTTAGTTGTGTCATGCAGGGCTTGGTGTTGGGATGTGTGGTTTGTGTTATTAGTACATTAGTGAGGAGTTGGAGTGATAGGGGAGGGGGTGAGGGTGGGGGTGTGTGAGAGCATGCAGGTAGGGTGGGGGATATGATAGTTAAGATTTGACTTACCAGTGTCCCATCCTCCCCCGACTCCTCCGAAGCCCTCTGTATGCATGATGGTCAAGACTTGCTCCTCCCATGTTGTTAGTTGTTGGGGAGGAGGTGGGGGTCCACCACCAGTCCGCTGCACCGCAATGTTGTGCCTGGAGACCGTTGAACGCACCTTCCTCCGTAGGTCGTTCCACCTCTTCCTGATGTCCTCCCTATTTCTTGGGTGCTGTCCCACGGCGTTGACCCTGTCCACTATTCTGCGCCATAGCTCCATCTTCCTGGCTATTGATGTGTGCTGCACCTGTGAGCCAAATAGCTGTGGCTCTACCCGGATGATTTCCTCCACCATGACCCTGAGCTCCTCCTCAGAGAAGCGGGGTTGTTTTTGGCGTGACATGGGATGGTGTGTGTGATGTGTGGGGTGGTGTATGTGGTGATGAGTGTGGTGATGTGTAGTGGTGTGTGGTGTTTGGTGCGTGGATGTTGTGTGGGTGATGGTGTTGTGTGCCTCTGTGTGATGGGGTTGTCTATTCTGTGCTCTCTCTCTGGCCTTCGTTCGTGATTTTTCGGTCGTAGGGGTTTGCGTGTGTGTGTTTTATATAGTATTGGGTGTGTGGGAGTGGTGTGTGTATGTGTATCAGGTGTGTGTATTTTGAATTGTCCAATGTGGCTGTGTTTTGGAGATGTGTGTGTATTTTGAGCGCGGCGGTGTGTACCGCCAATGGAATACCGCGGTTGAAAGACCGCCGAGTGGATTCGTGGGTCGTAATAGCATGGGCGTGTTTCTGTTGGCGTGGAGGTGGAGGTTTTGTTTTCTCCAGTTTATCACTGACCTTTGGTGTGGTGCAGTTGTGTGGGTGTCTGAATTTCGGCGGTTTCCGAGCTGTGTGTCATAATAGCTGTGGCGGAATTCCGCGGCCGCGGCGGTGTATTGGCGGTCTTCTGCACGGCGGTAAGCACCTATGACCCCCTATGTTTTCTAAAGTGATTGTTCTTGTGTTGTGTCATGATTTTATTACTGTTTGATACTGTATAATTACATTGTACACTGCATCTGAGTTAAGCAGGTCTGCTCTGTGCTATAGTTAGTAGGGAGTTGAGCTCAGGTTTATTTAGTGACTTTACTGGTTCACCCTGACAAGGACTGTGATTGATACCTGAGGTGGGTAGTTACTCCTACCTATGTCATACACTTACAAACACGAAATAACCTCTTTGTAAAAAATGCATTCACAAATTGTGTTTTGTATGTGGAGGTGATTTGGTAAATTTAGAAATGTACTTTGTGAAAAGCAATAATCTTACTCTTTTTGATTTGTAATTTTTTGAAGCCTGTTCCATCATAACCACATCCTTACATCTCTATGAGCCCCTCCTTTCTTCTCCATAAACTACTATTTAACTATTTTCCAAGGACAACCTAAAACCCATGTCAATATATAACTATTTAATTTAACATTCATGACCTTTGGCTTGCTGTATTATAGATACAAGACGAAGGACCTTAGGAAACAAAATCTATACTTATCCAGTGTATATCAGCTAAATGAAGAGAACTACAGTCAACAACTTTTGCTCTGTTTAGACAGTAAGCAGTGCAATACAGTTTATATAATGGTCATTTTGCCTACTTACAGTTGAGGAGTGTTTTTGAGGATGGTCTTGTTATTGAACTGCGTGGGTGTGATTCACAAAATGGCCTTTGCAGTTAGCTTTGTAGTACTACACAATGTACTGCAAAATGTATATTTTCCCCATATTTATGTGTGGGGAGTTCTCCACCTCGACTGTGAAGTACCAACACACATGAGTATAAGCTTTAGTAGCAAATGTGCGAGGGATACCGGAGAATGGGTAGGAGAAGTGGGCAGACATAATCCTAAAAGGAATCTGATTTGGAAGGAGTAAGAGGGGTTTAAGTAGGGTCAGTGAAGGGTTTAGGGAGGGATATCACCCGCCCATACAAGAGTAAGGCTACTGCTTTACTTTGGGAGTGAAGACATGTAACTTGCACTTTTATAGAAAGTATGTACTCTAAATTTGTGAATACAAATTTTGAATCAGGTCACATTTGTTGACAGATCAGGCTCACTTAAAGGCTCAATATGTACAGAGGAAATGGTGATATAATTAATATTGCCTCTTTAGGGAGATAACTATGGCATTCGCGCACTTCAGAGAGGAACAGAATGACATGTAAGAACTCATCTGGTAGGCAGAACACCTTGCCCACAGACTAATTTCAGCCTTCATCACCCACCTTCAAGCTCAGGCAGCAAACGGCAGCAGTGCTGGGTAAAATACTAAAAAGTCAACAATTTAACTTAATTTTTCTGGGACTTTTGGCTACTTTCCAACCTCACATCATGGGATCTACCTAGGTCATCTATGTAGGGAATGCAAAGGAAATCATCATACACTATGCTCATTCTTGAAGAAAAGGGAACAGATAACTGGCTTAGACAATTTTTACTTGGCCATCAAATGTTCACTCATCAGGCTTATTTTATAGCATCCTTTTTTGCATTCATGGGGAGTGTTTATGCAGGATTGGTGGTTTCTGAGCTAGTTCTGAAAGAGATCACATTAACGCACCCTACATTTAAGCTGGAGTTCAGAGACCTCACATAGCTTCTACTGAACAATGTACTTCAGGATCAGTAAAAATGGTTGAGCATATCAAAGAAAAAAATATGTCTATTACACTCATTGCAAATAGAAAAATGCTTGCCCTATAACTGAACTCTTATAGGTGTTCCTTGAGAAAATATTCACATGGGAAGTTTTCATGCAAGGCATTACACTGACTCCTAATACACCAGTGGCTTCATTAGGAGATACTTGAGCAACTAACCTCAGTAACATGAAAACTCTTCCTACAATATCATTCAGTCCTAACCCTATTAAGCAATATCAAAAGCAGCCTATCAAAAAAAAATCTGTTTTTATACAGTGATTATACTGACACACAACATGATAACTGCATCACCTTTCTGAAAATTATGTGCACCATCATCAGAAAATTCTATCGTACTACTAATCAGAGCAAAATAATACCACCTAAAACACTAATCATTTTTTTATATTTATAATGAGAACGTTCTTGCAGAGGATTACAACAGACAAAGAAATGCACTTGAATCTGATAAATGTGAATTTGAAAACTCATTTAAATGTTTGTGAGAGAATTTCCAGCCCCTTATCCCATCGGGGAATATGACTTAGCTGTGTATTGGCTCAAAAATTTAGCATTTAGGGATACTGATCCTGGGAGGAGAACAATTGACCACCTGCATTTCTAAAACTGAGCATTGAAATCCTCCAAATGGAAGCAGAAAAGATACTTCCTGCAAGCACAACTAGCTTATCAACCAGTACATACAGCTTGATAGCTATATATACCACAAAGTAATAAACCATAAATATATGTTACTACTATTTCACTCTTGCATTCTTAGCTGTTATCACATTACCACCATGCACCACTTCTCCCAATCAATCCAGAGTCTGGCATATTGCTTGCCCACAAGAACATTCTACAAGGCACCTAAACACATCACTACTGTTCTGCATTGAACACTGACGCATTAAGCCATATAATCATAGCATACCAATAGATAGGAGAGAATGAGTGGGATTGTTTGACCCGTGCATGTTGAGGAATCTAACAAGCAGCAGGACCCATGCATGAATGCATGAAACTATTGTACATTGCATGTTGTGGTGAGACGCCTAAGCAGAGAATCTGAGAGGATGAATCAGCTCTTAACTTCCAAAAAAATAATTTCAACATAGTCATTAAATCAGCAAGAAAGGGACAATCCACAGTTGTCATGATGAAAAAGAGTTATCACAACTGTGTCGTAAACTACTGTCTATCAATATTAAGTATGAGAATGTATGAGAGGATTCTACCAAAAGATTCCAGAAAACCATCCATGATATGGTGGAGGAGGCAGAATCTAATGGGTGGGTGACAAAACAGGAAGGTGACTTCCTAATAGCTAAGAGCCTATTTCCCTGCACTACTTTTCATAAAACATAGAGACCACTACAGGGAAACCCATTGTCTCAGAGTTCAGTTCCCTTTTAGAACCTCTCCCGAGGTTCACTGATTGGTTGCTAAGCTCGGTGGTGAGCAAAACACACTCCTATCTGAAGGACAAGGATGATATGTTGGTGATGCTACATGATTTAGCCTTTGATCCTGAGATTGACGTACTGATCAACTTTGACAGAGAAGCCCGTTATGCAAGCTTTCTCCTAGAACAAACATTATGGTCCTCATTATAACATTGGCGGTATATACCGCCTACTGCCATGGCGACGGCCGCCAAAAGACCGTCGCCGCGGCTACCAGCCATCCACCAAATTATGACTGTAGCACGAATTCCACCTGAAGGATGGGAAGGGATTCCCTTCACTGATAGTGCCTACCGCCAAGGTTTTGGTGACAGTAAGGAAGCCACGAAAACCATGGCGGTAGGCGGGATCATAATCCCGCAGACGGGCTAATGATGGCTGAATGGCTAGAGACTGCAGTCTACAGCCTGGCGGTCGTTACCGCTGTGGCGGACGGTTTGGTACATTGGAGGGT
Organism: Pleurodeles waltl; assembly: GCF_031143425.1. Lineage (NCBI taxonomy): Eukaryota > Metazoa > Chordata > Amphibia > Caudata > Salamandridae > Pleurodeles > Pleurodeles waltl. The sequence continues at coordinate 856,282,696 of NC_090437.1, forward strand.
TGGCTTGAGCTAAAGCGCCAATGTCATAATATGGGGAAACGTACCGCCAGCCTGTTGGCAGTACTTTTCTCCATTTTACCACCGTCCCCCCGGGTTGTAATGAGGGCCTATGTGTGATCAAATACATTTTATCACAAACAGATTGGGATTTAATATCCCCACTTCAGTTTGTGGTGGCTTGCCTTGAGATAATTACCTCAAATATGAAGGCTTCCTGTATCATCAGCAATGTTCCCTCAGTCTCACCTTCCTGGACATCCATCAGTTTGAGGAAGACACTATTTACAATAACAACCCACATGATCCACACATAAAATTGTGATGTAGTGTATAAACACAATTTTGTTCATATGAACAGATAGTTCTAAACAGGCTATCAACTTTGCAAAATGGATCAACACCCAGAGTCCCTATCTAAAATGTACATCTACCATGAGCAATAGATTTTTAGCCTTCCTAGACCCTCTGATTACTTTTTCCAGTGAGATGCTGAAAGCTGAAGTCTCCAGTCTGTAAACTGTGTCTTATCACTGATATTCCTCTTATACCTTTGCCTTTTTCACTTTTCTTACCTGTTCTGTCTCATTTTCACATTTCAACTCTCCCAATTCTACTGCTCCATTGTCTCTTTCATTGCAACCTGCCTCTGTCTCAGTATCACTTCTATATCTCTTACCTTCTTACTGCTTCTCTCTCTACTGGTTTCTTACCTGTCTCTGTCTTCCTATCACAACTTTGTCTGTATCTTTCACTGAAATGTATAACTGATGTGTCTCTCATTCAGCTCTGATAGTGTATCCCCTTTCTTCCAATTGTCTCTCTTCTTTCACCATCTTCAAATTTTTTGCTTTCTTTCCTGTCCACTTTCCTACATCTTGCAGATGTCCTTATAATGAGTTTCTTTAATATACTTCTCCTCACACTTGACTTCCCTTTGAGCTATCTATCTCATCATCATCCCTATCACCACTCTCAACTGTCTCCAAACCCTCTGCATCTCCTTCTCTCTGAAAAGACTGGTTCTCATGAATCTATCATCTGTTTACCCACTTACTCTCATCTGCCTGTTATGTTATGTTATAGTATATTGATTTTTATAGCACACTAATCACCAAAGAGGGTATCTAGGCACTTGGAAAGGTGTGTATATGTGTAGTTCCCAAGGTACTTATACAAAGAGTTATCCTAAAGGTAGGGATGTATGCCAGTTTGGACAAGTATCAATTGTTAAGTTCAAAACGTGCCAATCTATAAAGTGGATTATACCCCTTAAATCTACAGTCCAACCAACATTAATAATGAAGATATGGATTGGACCCTTTTTTATAAAAGATATGGTTGGATTTTCAAATTGGGAAAAGTATTAGAGTTCAAAAGACATCATTTGCATTTATGTTTATTATATTCATCAGTCTTGCATTTTTTGATTGTCTTGAAACTGAAATAGTTATTCACAAAATGTAACTGGGTAGGGGAGCAGGGTTGGAGGTTGTTCAGTTAATTCAGGTCAGCTGTGGGTTTCTTGAGAATCATGTTGATTTCTGCAAGTTTCCATTCATCCACGAAAGTGGCATATGTGATGGAAGTACTGATGATGTGGGCCAGGGTAGTGCAGGTTGGTGATGTTTCCAGGTTGTAGATATAGTGAGGGCATGAGTCTGCTGGGGCCCCTGAGTGGATAGTCTGCATGATTGCCACTGTGTCATTTCTAGTGAGTGTTGTCCATTTGGTCAGGTGGCCATCGGTGGATGGATGGTAGGTTAGTAACAAGTTCTCTTTCATTGGGTTGGTGTGCAAAGTTGCTGATAGATATTTGTAATTTTGCTGTGGAAGAATTTGGATAGGTTGTTGCAGAAGTGTTGGGAGGCAGCAATATTGTTGACAGTGGCTGAGGTGAAATCCTTATTGATTGAGATCTTCTTGCAGCTGATGTAGCTCCTTTGATACTGTTCACTAGTGCTTTTTTGTTGTTTTTTATTTGCTGGTGATAAAGTGTCAATATAGCATTGTAGGTAGTTCTGTCAGTGTTGTTGTGGCTGGCTCTATTTCTGTTATAGCTGTTTACAATGTTGTTTGGTATCTCAGAGGTCTTCTGTATACCAGCTGGCCTGCTTGTTTGGTTTACAATGCTTGTTGGGTTTGGTGGGTGCAAGGGAGTCAGCACAGTTCTTGATCTAGTTGTTGAAGTTTTACATGTCTTTGTTGAGGTTGTCTGTAGGGTTAGGTTGATCCATGCTGAGGATGCTGAGACAGTCTGCTTCTGTGATTTTTCCCCAACTGTGACTAGGAATGCTGAACCTGGTAGTGGTGTTGCCGTGGGATATGTTAATCTGGAAGTGAATGATAGAGTGGTTGCTTCATGTAAGTGCTATGATGGAGTTGTATTTGATGCTGTTGCCTCTGATGAAGATGGCATCCCGTGTGTGCCCAGTGATATGTGTTGTTTCTGGGATGAGCTGGGTGAGTTCGATGTTACTCAGGCTTTTGGGAAGCACTGTGGAGCAGGGGTTATATTGGTCTTCCAGGTGAAAGTTGAGGTCACTGAGGAGATTGTACGCTCTGCAGTCAATGGCGAGTGGAGCAACAAAGTTGGTGATAAAGTTGGAAAAGGTGGCTTGTGGTCCAGGTGGTCAGTAGGTGAGGGTTCTGTTCAGTTTGAAGTCTTCAGAGATTTGCAGCTTGAAGTGCAGGTGTTCCATGAATGGGGTGGTTTTCTCCATGGATGTTGTGCATTTGATAGGTTCTTCCTGGTTTGTGAAGGCTGTATTGTCAAGTGATTTTGCAGCCCAAAGGAGTTTCCATATAGATGTTGGTAGCAGATGATGGGCTGAGCCTGGTATCTGCGATGAAGAGGGTGTCAGGTGCATTGGTACTCAGCAGGTCCAGTATTTTGCTTGTGGGTTTGCTGAGTGATCATGTGTTGAGAAGCATACATGCTAGTGGTTGTTGACATCCAGGCTTGCTGTGGCATATTTTGTTGTCTTGGAATATAGGCATTGGTGGTGCCTGTGTGGCTTGTATCTTAAGAGGGGGTGTTGGCGGCTTTGTTAGTATTTGTGCTGGCTGCTAGAGAACTGGCTGTGGGTACAGGTGAAATCTCCTACTGTAGTATGAGATGATGAGCAAAAGCAGTTGGGGGAAATGAACCGGGGTCAAACAACCTAAGGATTGCTCTTGATTATTGCAGGTGGTGATAGGCCCAGTGTTTTTGGTGCTGGGAGCGGTCCAGGTGCAGACTGGCACAAAGAGACTTAACTTTGGTGCACTAGCAGCACACTAGCAATGCTGCCCCTGCATGCGTCTATGCATGTCTGTCTTGCAGCTGCATTAAGTAAGTCCTGGGAGGGTGGAGGAGTATAGGGTGCTGTGATGTAACTTCCCATGCTGATGGGTGATGGGAAATTGAGTCCTCCTACTCGGCTTCTTCTTTTAAAGATGGTTTTGATGGGATACCAGTACTGTCATTGTATGTCCAATTGGATGATGGGAAACTTCATCATGCCACTTCCTGTGTAGGTGGAAGAATGGAGATCTATTTATGTTACTTCCTGTGCTTGGGTGATGGTAAATGAAGTCCTCTTGTTTGTCTTCTTCTTTTAAAGATAGTTTTGGCAGGAAAATCAGTACTGTCACTTCCTCTTTCTTGGATATTTGTCTTTTATCTGTCCATCTCTGAGCTGAATCTTTCTAAAATATCTCACCTATCTCCCTCTGCCTGTAAGTTGCCTATCACCTGCTGTCTCTCCATCACTTTGTTCACATCTCTCTCCCTCTGTTTCTTTTTCTCATAAACGATGCTTCATCTGTCTATATATACCATCTCTCATACTGACATCCTTTCTCACTGGTATGCTGCTCTCTCTGACTCCTAGCTATCTTTTTGTCACTTCTCTATGTGTATACCACCTAATGCTCTCTCATATCTCATTCTCCTTTGCACCTGTTTTTATCCCTCACACACTTGTCCCCTTTCTCTAATGTCTTTTTGATACCTCTCTCTGCCTCTCTCTCTCTCTCTCTCTCTCTCTCTCTCTCTCTCTCTCTCTCTCACACACACACCCTGTCTTTGTCTCTAAATGCCTCACCAGTCTCTTTGTAGTTTCCTCTTCCTGTTCTTCCTTTTATTTGTTTCCCTCATATCCCCTGGTAGTCTTTCCACTCTACCACATCTCTCTCCTGTTCTGCCTTGTATTTTGTATTTCTCTAACATGCTTAGGGCAGCAGGACAAATAGGGCCTCATTATGACATTGGCGGTAAATGCCGCTTACCGTTGTGCTGATGGCTGCCAACTTACCGCCACACTGGAGAATATCCGTTCACCATGTTATGACACACACACACCAATATGACAGAATACAGCCATATACACAAATCTGCCAGGCCAAAGTCAGTGCAAAAGTGGCGATCCCAAAATCCACACCGTTACGTCAACAGAACAACGCCTATCACATTATGACCCACGAATCACCACGGCGGACATTCAACGGCAGTAAACTATTGTTGGTACATACCGCCAGACTCACAATGGACACCCACATACAAAACAACACCACATTGGCCAATTCAAACAACACACACCTGACACCCACCACACCCACACACCCACACCACTATAAAACACACACCCACATTACCCACAATCCTTTATGAATACAATTCATTGCCACCAGACTGACACCAAGACCACTGCGACAACTAGACACACACACCGCTCACACCCATACACCCCTCACGCACTCCACATCACACACCCCAACACATTACCCAACACACCCTCACCAGCACACATCACATAACACCCATGGCACCACAAAGGTACCCCCGTTTCACTGAGGAGGAGTTAAAGGTCATGGTATAGGAAATCGTCAGGGTAGAGCCACAGCTATTTGGAGCTCAGGTGCAGCAGATATCAATAGCAAGGAATATGGGACTATTGTGGAGAATCGTGGACAGGGTCAATGCCGTGGGACAGCACCCAAGAACAAGGGACGAAATCAGGAAGAGGTGGAATGACCTATGCGGGAAGGTACGTTCCATTTCAGCAAGACACCAGCTCGCTATACAGAGGACTGGCGGTAGACCCCCAAACTCCTCCCCCACAACTCACAGCATGGGAAGAGCAATACTGTATCCTGAGAGACTCGCCAGTGTTGGAGGAGGACAGGACACAGGTAAGTCAATTTTTGACAATTATCACCCCCATACCTGCATGCCATCATACACCCACACCCTCACTCCCATCACTCCACACCATCCCACACACTCCACCATCACATCACACTACTCCCAATGCAAAGCCCTGCATGCTGTACCAATGCATGGACACCCCTCCCAGCCCTGCATGGACACTCATCACCAAAGCATGCACAGAATAGGGAAACTAACATAACAACTATACAACAACATACACAAGAAAAGACTGGCAGGGGAACAACAACCATAGAGGGGAAGCTACAGAAGTATAAATGTCAGACAACTGAAGCATAATACATTATTTACATCCCCACAGGTACCCGAGCCAATGTCACTGGAGAGGAGGTGCCACCAATATCCAGTCCCCCAACAGAAGAGGCCCACAGTGATGACAGTATTTCGGGACTTCAGGATCTGGACGATCCACCTGGCCCATCAGGGACCTCTGGACAGTCGGTCACCCAAGCCCAGTCACAGACCACCAGAGAGCCTCCACCATCAGAACCAAACCTACACAACCCACCCAGCATCCCCAAACCTCTCTTCCCAGGACACGTCAATCAGCAGTGTGCCCACTTGTACAGGGACCCCAGTCCACACCACAAGACAATCAGGGACCTAGGGTCAGTGGCAGTGGGCACACCATTCAGGGGACAGAGGCACAGGCCAACAGGGACACTGTGAGGACTGCTGTGCGCCAGGGGGAGGACAGGACCAGGGGACCAACTCTCCAGGATGCACTCTCCGAGATCCTAGGGGCCTACCAACATTCCCAGGACACAATGGGCCAGATCCTAGACAACATGCAGAACAGGCGGCTGCAGGAGGGACAGTATCAGGGGATCAGGGAGGACTTGCAGGTCATTATCAGCATCCTGATCTCCATAGCAGGGGTGATGGCAGACATGGCCCACATCATGATGGAGGGAAAAACAACAAGTGGTGGACGGAATGCTGAACATTGTCAAACATTCACCCCCAGTACAGTGATCTGGGCCTAAATCCATCGTTTTTCACTGCCCATGCAATTCCAGTTTGGACCCAGCCATATGCAAATCAGTCTTGACCCTGTTCCCCATGGGAACAGTGCAGCCCGAATTGCTAGGCCAGGTCTTCCCTGGACTGGAAACAAGCATCCTGGGACCTAGGCCAGTCCCTCCAGTTACGCTATCCCACAGCGTTTGTGTTTTGCTTTGCTTTTGCCACCCTAAGTGCGCCGGGTATGCCCAGAGGTGGGTTCCGTGCTCACTGTGCCACTGGATTCAAGCTAGCCTGGCTGATGAGGGGTGAAACCCCGAAACCAGTCCTAGGATGCTTGTTTCCGGTCCAGGGAGAACCTGGCCTGGCAGTTCGGGCTGGACTGTTCCCATGAGGAACAGGGACAAGGCTGATTTGCATATGGCTGGGTTCAAACTGGGGTGGCATGGTGAGCAAAATAATGGATGGATTAAACCCAGATCTGTGACTGGGGGTGAATGTTTGATAGGTTCCGCATTCCGTCCATCCAGTTATGCTATCCCACAGCGTTTGTGTTTTGCTTTGCTTTGCTTTTGCCGCCCTAAGTGCGCGGGGTATGCCCAGACGTGGGTCCCGGGCTCACTGTGCCACTGGATTCAAGCTAGCCTGTCTGATGAGGGGTGAAACCCCGAAACCGGTCCCAGGATGCTTGTTTCTGGTCCAGGGAGAACCTGGCCTGCCAGTTCAGGCTGGACTGTTCCCATGAGGAACAGGGTCAAGACTAATTTGCATATGGCTGGGTTCAAACTGGGGTGGCATGGTGAGCAAAATAATGGATGGATTAAACCCAGATCTGTGACTGAGGGTGAATGTTTGTTTGGTTCCGCATTCCGTCCATCCAGTTACACTATCCCACAGCGTTTGTGTTTTGCTTTGCTTTTGCTGCCCTAAGTGCGCCGGGTATGCCCAGACGTGGGTCCGGGCTCACTGTGCCACTGGATTCAAGCTAGCCTGGCTGATGAGGGGTGAAACCCCGAAACCGGTCCCAGGATGCTTGTTTCCAGTCCAGGGAGAACCTGGCCTGGCAGTTCGGGCTGGACTGTTCCCATGAGGAACAGGGTCAAGACTGATTTGCATATGGCTGGGTTCAAACTGGGGTGGCATGGTGAGCAAAACAATGGATGGATTAAACCCAGATCTGTGACTGGGGGTGAATGTTTGATTGGTTCTGCATTCCGTCCATCCAGTTACGCTATCCCACAGCGTTTGTGTTTTGCTTTGCTTTTGCCCTCCTAAGTGCGCCGTGTATGCCCAGACGTGGGTCCGAGGCTCACTATGCCACTGGATTCAAGCTAGCCTGGCTGATGCGGGGTGAAACCCCGAAACATGTCCCAGGATGCTTTTTTCCGGTCCAGGGAGAACCTGGCCTGGCAGTTCGGGCTGGACTGTTCCCATGAGGAACAGGGTCAAGACTGATTTACATATGGCTGGGTTCAAACTTGGGTGGCATGGTGAGCAAAATAATGGATGGATTAAACCCAGATCTGTGACTGGGGGTGAATGTTTGATTGGTTCCGCATTCCGTCCATCCAGTTACGCTATCCCACAGCGTTTGTGTTTTGCTTTGCTTTTGCCGCCCTAAGTGCGCCGGGTATGCCCAGATGTGGGTCCCGGGCTCACTGTGCCACTGGATTCAAGCTAGCCTGTCTGATGAGGGGTGAAACCCCGAAACCGGTCCCAGGATGCTTGTTTCCGGTCCAGGGAGAACCTGGCCTGGCAGTTCGGGCTGGACTGTTCCCATGAGGAACAGGGTCAAGACTGATTTGCATATAGCTGGGTTCAAACTGGGGTGGCATGGTGAGCAAAATAATGGATGGATTAAACCCAGATCTGTGACTGGGGGTGAATGTTTGATTGGTTCTGCATTCTGTCCATCCAGTTACGCTATCCCACAGCGTTTGTGTTTTGCTTTGCTTTTGCCGCCCTAAGTGCGCCGGGTATGCCCAGACGTGGGTCCCGGGCTCACTGTGCCACTGGATTCAAGCTAGCCTGTCTGATGAGGGGTGAAACCCCGAAACCGGTCCCAGGATGCTTGTTTCTAGTCCAGGGAGAACCTGGCCTGCCAGTTCAGGCTGGACTGTTCCCATGAGGAACAGGGTCAAGACTAATTTGCATATGGCTGGGTTCAAACTGGGGTGGCATGGTGAGCAAAATAATGGATGGATTAAACCCAGATCTGTGACTGAGGGTGAATGTTTGATTGGTTCCGCATTCCGTCCATCCAGTTACGCTATCCCACAGCGTTTGTGTTTTGCTTTGCTTTTGCTGCCCTATGTGCGCCGGGTATGCCCAGACGTGGGTCCGGGCTCACTGTGCCACTGGATTCAAGCTAGCCTGGCTGATGAGGGGTGAAACCCCGAAACCGGTCCCAGGATGCTTGTTTCCAGTCCAGGGAGAACCTGGCCTGGCAGTTCGGGCTGGACTGTTCCCATGAGGAACAGGGTCAAGACTGATTTGCATATGGCTGAGTTCAAACTGGGGTGGCATGGTGAGCAAAACAATGGATGGATTAAACCCAGATCTGTGACTGGGGGTGAATGTTTGATTGGTTCTGCATTCCATCCATCCAGTTATGCTATCCCACAGCGTTTGTGTTTTGCTTTGCTTTTGCCGTCCTAAGTGCGCCGTGTATGCCCAGACGTGGGTCCGAGGCTCACTATGCCACTGGATTCAAGCTAGCCTGGCTGATGAGGGGTGAAACCCCGAAACCGGCCCCAGGATGCTTGTTTCCGGTCCAGGGAGAACCTGGCCTGGCAGTTCGGGCTGGACTGTTCCCATGAGGAACAGGGTCAAGACTGATTTACATATGGCTGGGTTCAAACTTGGGTGGCATGGTGAGCAAAATAATGGATGGATTAAACCCAGATCTGTGACTGGGGGTGAATGTTTGATTGGTTCCGCATTCCGTCCATCCAGTTACGCTATCCCACAGCGTTTGTGTTTTGCTTTGCTTTTGCCGCCCTAAGTGCGCCGGGTATGCCCAGACGTGGGTCCCGGGCTCACTGTGCCACTGGATTCAAGCTAGCCTGGCTGATGAGGGGTGAAACCCCGAAACCGGTCCCAGGATGCTTGTTTCCGGTCCAGGGAGAACCTGGCCTGGCAGTTCGGGCTGGACTGTTCCCATGAGGAACAGGGTCAAGACTGATTTGCATATGGCTGGGTTCAAACTGGGGTGGCATGGTGAGCAAAATAATGGATGGATTAAACCCAGATCTGTGACTGGGGGTGAATGTTTGATTGGTTCCGCATTCCATGAATCCAGTTACGCTTTCCCACAGCGTTTGTGTTTTGCTCAACATCATGATGGAGGCAGTGTCACACCAGCGGGCCCCTACCACTAGCCCGTCAACTGAACAGCCCTCCACTTCTGCTGCCGCTAGTGGCCAGGAGGCCCCGCCACAGGACCAATAGGCCACCAGCACCCCTCCCCCTACATGAGGTGAACCACTCTGCAAACGTTCCCTGCAAAGTAGACAGAAGCTAGAGACACTTGCCAAGACCACCGCCAGGAAATTAGACTCTCCTGATTATCCCCCTTGTGTCCCACTCAGTCACCTTGTCCACCTTGAACTGCCATTGCTCCCCTTTCTATCTACCCATGGACCATGCACCTGTGCTACAAACAGACTGGACCAATACCTTGGACTTTTCTCCATCATCACCCCATTCCATTGCACTTTCCCCTCTATATTTTAGCACTACAATAAACACCTTTGGACAAAACTCACCTACTGGTATTTCATATATTGAAAGTTTGTATTGATTGAAACAGCTACAACCATTGCAAATGAACTGTACATAGAATGAGCATAGAATTAATGACCTGTAGCTGACTGTTGTGATCACACCAGGAGAATGTGTCATATCACCAACATATGCAAAATGAATATCCACAGGTAACAGTAAGTAGTGCAAAGAAGTGGGTAATGCCAGCATGGCAATGCCAAACAGAATACAACAATAGTCATAGAAATGTAAAGTTGCACTGTCTCACATGTGTCATTCGAAGTACTGAAATATCACAGATGTTCTGTTGTCCACACCCTCACCCTCTTCCTCCTCATCCTCACTGTCCTCAGGATCCACTGCTTCCATGGGGGCATCTCCAGTCTCCTCCTCCTGCAGAAAAAGTACATGCCACCTGAGGGCCAGGTTGTGCAACATGCAGCATGCCACTACTATCTGGCAGACCTTCTTGGGTGAGTAGCACACCTTTTAAATGGAGGCACCGGAACCTGTCCTTCAGGAAAGGTCATTTCAATGAATTTCTGGTTCACCCATTTGCCTCATTATAACGTTCTTCCGCCCTTGTCCTGGGATTCCTCACAGCGGTCAGGAGCCATGATAGGTTTGGGTAACCAGAGTCACCTGCAAATATTGAGGGAGAACATTTAGCTACACACTATCCTATATGGCCAACATCATAGGCATACACCAACATATACTGGGTGGGAACCAGGGCTCACCTATTAGCCACACCCTGTCCCTCTGTAGTTGGGCCATCACATTTGGGATGCTGCTATTCCTCAGGAAGGACAAAGGCATTATGCACCGAACCAGAGTACTTAGGGGGTCATTCTAATCTTGGCGGGCGGCGGGAGCCGCCTGCCAAGCGGGAACCGCCAGAAGACCGTACCGCGGTCAAAAGACAGCGGCGGTCATTCTGAGTTTCCCGCTGGGCTGGCGGGCGACCGCCAGAAGGCCGCCCGCCCGCCCAGCGGGAAACCCCCTTCCACGAGGATGTCGGCTCCGAATGGAGCCGGCGGAGTGGAAAGGGTGCGACGAGTGCAGTTGCACCCGTCGCAATTTTCAGTGTCTGCTATGCAGACACTGAAAATCTTTGTGGGGCCCTGTTAGGGGGCCCTTTCAGTGCCCATGCCATTGGCATGGGCACTGCAGGGGCCCCCAGGGGCCCCACGACACTCGTTCCCGCCAGCCAGGTTCTGGCGATCAAAACCGCCAGAACCAGGCTGGCGGGAAGGGGGTCGGAATCCCCATGGCGGCGCTGCCTGCAGCGCCGCCATGGAGGATTCTTCAGGCCAGGGGAAAACCGGCGGGAAACCGCCGGTTTCCCTTTTCTAACTGCATCTTTACCGCCGCGGTCAGAATTGGCCTGGATGCACCGCCAGCCTGTTGGCGGTGCATCCGCGGTCCCCGGCCGCCAGGGGTCGGAATGACCCCCTTAATATTGACGTGTGAGATATACTGGTCCGCCAAGCAAACCATCTGCACATTCATGGAGTTATGATTCCTGAACACCTGTTCATTCTGGCGGGGGCACAAATGTAATATGTGTTCAGTCAATCACACCTATTATATTGGGGATATGTCCCATTGCATAGAATCCGGCGTTCACAGTGGCCAAATCCTCAACCTGGGGGAAAGCAATGTAGCTGCACATGTGTTTTATCAGGGCAGAAAACACTCTTATTAACACGTTTGAGAGCATTGGCTGTGACATTCCTGCTGCCAATCCCACTGTCACTTGGAAAGAACCAGTTGTCAGGAAATGGAGCACATATAACACTTGCACAAGAGGGGGGATCCCAGTGTGGTGACAGATAGCAGTTATCAGATCAGGCTCCAATTGGGCACACAGCTCTGTGATTGTGGCCCTGTCCAGTCTATAGGTGAGTATTTTGTGCCTGTCCTCCAGTGTAGCCAAGTCCACCAGGGGTCTGTACACGGGGTATGTCTCCATCTCCTATTCATCCACATCGGTAGGTATCTAAGGGACACAAGTGTGAGTAGGCTGTCACAAATTGAACAATGGAGCCACATCAGCAGACCGCAATCAAACATGTTATGGGACAGTGTAATTAGTGAAGTATGTGCCTGTGTATCCTGTGACGCAGCCATAATCGATAGGCCTGTTCACCCCCCCGAAATGGCGACCACCTGTCCTGTTTGTAGGGACAGGTGGAAGTGAGGGAATGCCACTGACATTGTGGGCCGTGGTGGTATGCGGTCGTGAACAGCTGTGCAATTCATCATTGGTTAATATTGGGCCCTATGGGGTACAGTGGCCAATGGTGATCTACACCGGCAGTGACGGTATGCACCGCCACGGACGTGACCGTCATTTTCTATCTGATTACTCACTTGTTTCCTGACCTTCCACAGGCGATGACCTACACTGCATGCACTGCTGTGACCTGTGTCTGGAACCTACCATGGCCCGTGTGACCGGGGAAAGGGCCCATAGCCTTCACTTTTGAGGAGTTGGAGCAACTGGTGGATGGGGTCCTACCCCAGTACGGACTGCTGTATGGGGCCCAGACCAACAGGTGAGTACACCGTGGATATGATGCATGTGGCATGAATGCATGAAGTTGTGGTGATGGCCTCGTGTAAGTGGGGTGGGTGGATGTCCTTTCGGCAGTGTACATGTTGTGGGCTGAGCTATGTGTGTGCCAATGGTGATGCAAACAGGTATGGTAGGCCATTTGTATGACAGGCTGGACTGTTTGTTGAATGGTGTTCTCCTGTCTGTATTGCCTTTGTAGGTCAGTGTCCATCAAAAGAAGGGAAAGTGGCATGCCATCGCCAAGGACGTGCGAACCCTGGGGGCCTATGGCAGGCAGAACACCCACTGTCGCAAACGGTGAGAGGACCTGAGACGCTGGGCATGAAAGACCGCGGAGGCCCAGCTTGGGATGGCCTCCCAAAGAGGAAGGGGTGCCTGTCGGACCCTGACACCCCGATGGCACCTCATACTGGCAATCGCCTACCCTTTTCTGGATGGGCGATTGAGGGCATCACAGAAGCCCCAAGGGGATGAGTACAGTGGCTATCATTAAAACCTATGGCTGATGGGGTGGTATTTGGTTGGTGGCTGTGTGTCCTCGGGTGCCCCTAGGCCAGGCCAGACATAGCAGCGTAAGTCCTCTGGCGGATAAGGGTTTGAATGGGAAATACTGCTTACCTAGCTTGTTAGTATTCACTTCTGGGCAGGGCTGCGTGGGTCCCAGGTGTGCAGCAGTTGGCGGTGTGTGCCCCTCCTCATTCTTTGGTGACTAGCCATTTCACTGTAAGTGCCACGCATAGTGCTTAGGCCTGTTCCCTGTGTGTGAGGGTGCTGTGTAAGCCAACAATGGTGTTGGTGTAGTCATTTACCCTGTGTATCCTTTGTCTCTCTTCCCCCCTTTCTTGTTTTGTCATCCTATTCTTATGTGCATTAGCATCATCTGGCAGAAGAGCAGAGGCACCGGTGACACAGGGAACTGGATCCCACAGAACCCTAGAGGCTGAGTCGACCGATGCCCAGGACACCAGTTGGACGGAGGTTGAGGGGAGCACCACGGCAGAGACTGGAGGGGACAATACAGACTCTGATACCTCCTCCAATTGGAGCTCCCTGGTGGTGGCGGACACCTCTGGGACCACCCCAGCTACAGCCATCACCCCCTGTACCAGCACTGCCCTCCCAGTAGCCCATCAGCGAGTTACCCGTGCCCGCTCGCCCAGGAGAGTGGGCATCTCCTTCGCCCCAGGCACCTCAGGCCCTGCCCCAGTGAGCCCTGCTGCCCTGAGTGAGGAGGCTATTGACCTCCTGAGATCCATCTCTTTAGATGGATCAAATGTATTCCTGGAGGGCATTCATGGTGGATTGGTGGCCCAACAGAGATTGATTCAGGCTCTGGACTCCTCTCTGATGGCAGCCATTGTCCCTGTTTCTACTGTCACCCATCCAACTTCCACTTCCTAGTCCCATTCTCCTCAACCCCAACCCATCCCAAGCACACAGGCAGAGGAGCATGCACACAAGACAACACCCAATAGTGTCAGATGCAAACACATGCACATTACCTCATCCCACAGGCACTCACACAAACACCATTCAGCTGCAGACACAACATCCCCTATCTCCACTGTCTCCGCTTACACCTTCTCCTCCACCTCCCATCCAGTTGCGCCTACACCCACACCTGCATGCACTACATCAATATCCACTACCAGTATCATCACTACACCAAGCAGAACACACACCTCACTGGCAGACACCTCCACAACATCCATGTATGCGTCCCCTGTGTTGTCTCTCACTGTGTCTGTCCCCCCTCCTAAACAACACAAACGTAAGCACTCAGACACCCAACAGCCATCCACGTCACAACATCATACAACCCATGCACCTGCACCCAAATCCAGCAGACAAACACCTCCAACAACTGCTCCCTTTTTTTCTACTCCCATTACTCCTCCCACCCAGTGTCCCTAAAAAGCTTTTCCTTGCCCAACTGTCCTCTTCCCTACCCCTCCCCCCATCCTGCACGTATGGGCAGAGTAGCAAGGACCCAGCCAAGCACCTCAGCCAAACAGTCCACGGTCCGAGTGGTAGCACCACCTACTCGTGGTGGTAAGGATTCCAGGCCAACAATACTGAAGGGGAAGGAGCCTGCACCAGCTGCTAAGAAGGGGAAGGAGTCTGCAGCTGCTGCTAAGAAGGGGAAGGACCCTGTACCAGCTGCAAAGAAGGGGAAGGATCCTCTACCAGTGCCAGGAAGGGTAAGGGATCCCCAACCCATGATCAGGAGGAGAGGAGGCAATCTACGTCAGCGGAAGCTGACAGCCAAACACTGCCACCACCATCAGCTGTCACAGGGCCCCCACCACCGGCCATGGTTGTGCAGCCATTGGAGGATGCAGGGGCTGAGCAAGAGCCTCCCACAACCACCACCACAGTGCAGCCATCAGAGGGTGCAGGGGCCGAGCAGGAGCCTCTTATAACCACCACCACAGTGTAGCCATCACCTCCGGTGGGTGCCATATAGTCCAGCCTGCCCCCACCAGAACCAGTGGGCGTGACACCCACTTGAAATACTGTGGCCTTGCAATCCCCAGGACAAAGCACAGGGCATGTTGTCCTCTCCAGCACCAGTGGACCAGACACCCACTTGAGAGACTGTGGCCTTGCACTCCCCAGGACAAAGCACAGGGCGTGTTGCCCCCTCCAGAACCAGTGGGCAAGTCATCCGCTTGAGAGACTGTGGCCTTGCACTCCCCCGGACAAAGCACAGGGCATGTTGCCCCCTCCAGAACCAGTGGCCTTGTTCCCGTATCCTCTGAGGTGCCCCACCCCTCTCCCCTGAAGTGCCTGCCTATTTTGCAACTGTTGCCCCTGCAGTGTTCTATCCGGATTGGTGCAGGATTCTAGTGGGGCCTTGGACTGTGCCCTGTGGCCACGTGGTCCCTTTGAACTATGAACTGGGCAGTGTCCCTTTTTTATACAGGTGTACAGATCTGGTTCATGGCCAAATCAGAGTGTTGATTGTATTATTGGACTGATTACAGTCATTTTTGTAAATTCCTGTTGCCTTTGCATTATTCTGCAGATTTTCGTGATCAAATTGTTATTGTAATGCACATGGTTGTGTGTATGTTGGGTGTGTGTGTCACTCTTGTTTTCCTCCCACCCTCCCTTGTGTGCTAGGTGGCTGTACTCACCGTTGTTGTCTTCTCTGGCATTGGTGTTCCAGGTGGAGCATAACGTATAATCGTAAAGAATTGCTGTTTGGCTTCCATGGCGGCGTGGCTTTTCCCTGTGTCTCCAATGGTGAGTCCTTTCACGTCTGTGATGTGTTTCCACCAGGCTTTTGATGGCATTGATACCTCTCCGGAAAAGGTGGCAGAATCTTGTGTCTTAATATGGTGGGCAGTACTTTGTCTTCTGCCTGGCTGTAGGCGGCTACCGCTGTGGTGACTGTTGTTTCCGCCCTGGTGGTCGGTGTGGTACATTCACTATCTATCGGAGATATCACCACCATGGTCATAATTTGGCGGCACTTGCTGCCAGCCCGTTTGGGGTATTACTGCCACTTTATCACCGACTGCCAGGGTCATAATGAGAGCCATAATGATGCTTTTTTACTAGGGTCTGCATACGATGCAGCTGATGTGCACTGAAAGTAAATATGGCCTGTTAAATCCCTCTTTAGCTTCTATTTCTGACACTACCCTTACCACTTCTGAAGCTAGGAGTTGCAAGGACAGTGCCAAGGAATGCATGGGCAAGCCAGGGATTGCAGCTGTGGCTCCTGCTGACCCCTAATTGAATTCAATGCAGGATAGAGTCTTGTTTGAGATCTATGTTTGATTTTTGTGCTGTAATCACATGTCCATTAGTGTCAGA
The DNA here is from genome assembly GCF_031143425.1 of Pleurodeles waltl. NCBI lineage: Eukaryota > Metazoa > Chordata > Amphibia > Caudata > Salamandridae > Pleurodeles > Pleurodeles waltl. Next base: position 856,299,039 of record NC_090437.1, read on the forward strand.
TGAAGTTTTCGCTAATACCGTATGTGACCCTTTTTTGCTGATGCCTGTAGACACGTTTTTGTTCTTTTAAGATGCCAACTATGTTTCCGATCTTCTCTTCTTGGTCACTGCTGTGGTTACATACTCATATAAAGAGAGGCTTTAACATACTGCTAAAAATGAAAAAATTAAACATGTGTATCTATCAATATCATCATTAGTTCATTCATAATATGTTTACCCTCCCACTTGGTCATAACATGATATATCCGAATAGTCTAACAAGTGTATCAAAGATGCTTTCAGTGAATGGTTTGAATTCACCCACCATCCAAAAACATGTTCTCCATCCTAGACACAAAATGTAGGGAACTTCATATTGCTAGAATTCTTGTTCAACATTTTCAGCAACATTTCCCTGGCAATGATTTTTACAGTGCTCCATTCCGTAGCCTGTTAGGAATAAAAGTTCCTTCATTATTATTGGCATTCAAGGCCATCCAGAAGGCTATCAATTTCGGTAATATACCATTAAATTAATCATTATGCCAAATTGTTTTTGATCATTTGAGAAGTCTCCGTTCATATTCTAATCATGACTGTGAAAAATATTCATGGTGAAAACATCTAGGGATGCTCCAAGGAAAGCATCCTCTCTGAACAAAACAAACATACATTAAAATTAAGTTGGAGCTACTCTTCTACGCTAATATTCCTTGTATTTGTAATGTTATGTAGCACTCAGGCACAGTCACCCAGCCTCACAATACCCAATGCTCTGCCTCACTGTGCCTCATGATTTCTGAAATGATTGTTGGGTCTTGGTAACTATATTGTTGGTGGATACGGTGAGGGGCTCCCATGCGGGCTCCAATGCGGTGTAACATAGGGGACAGAATGCAGTTATGCGGAGAGAATGTGAGAAGAGACTGGGAAGGAGTCGGTTGGGGGACGGACGGATGAGGAATGCGAGGACTTGTGGCTGATGCTGTGTCCTGTTGAAGATTATGATAAAGACTTACTTAAATCAATCATTGCCTCTTTAGAGTGGTGACGAGTGGACTTCGACAGGACCCTTGTCCCACGCAGTTGTCGGACACTTTCATTGGAGCCGCTGTTCAGGATTCTCGAGGCAGCCACATCTGATGCACTACTCTGATTTAGGCTTTCCAGCATCTCCAGTGAGTGTCTGGGCTCTCTTTGCCTGATTTATGGTTGGTTTCCTGAACGCTACGGCCGAGACTGTAGGCTCCAGCACATCACATTCAACGGCACACATTGGAGTGTGCATGTGCCCAAGTCCGTACACGTCAGCTGATCTATGGAGTTGTTTTGAGCTTATTGCATTCAACGGCACGCACAAGATTGTGTGTGTGTGCAAGTCTGTACACCTTTTTGCCACGTCAGCTGACGTACGGTGTTTTATTTAATCTACAACAATGTTATGGGGATGCACTAGCATTAAGCTCAAGTGATAAAGTGCTCATTTGTGTCAAGCGCATTCTGGCTTACACATTGTTGTTTTTCCTTGACAGCAATTTTAATTTAGCAATTTGGCAACAAAACAGAGCACAGTATTGTTTTGCTTTTATGATATATATAAAAAGACAAATAATAAGTATGCATATATAATTCACATACTTCAATGCATCAGGTTATATCACCACCATCAGCCTTTACTCCAAATCCATATTCTTCAGAGTCAGACTGATAAATATGGAAGGAAAGGTTTGAAGCCTATCTTGATGCATTAGAGGAAGAAACTTTCACACACAAAAATGAATTTGCTATTTTGAAACATTGTTTAGGTTTAGAAGGCCAGAAAATTCTCAAACACACTTTCAGAATAGATGTACCATGAAATGGAGGAGAAGGTGAAGGTGGTATTGATGACTATGCTACCACTATAACATCTCTAAATACAAGATTTAAAACATGCAGAAATGTAATAATGGAAAGGCATACATTTTATTAAAGAGTACAAATGCCTGGAGAATCTGCTTCAATTTGTGTGGGTGCTTTCAGAATACTAGCTGTATCTTGTGAATATAAATCATTTCAGGATGATATGATTAGGGATCAATTGGTTGAAACAACCAATAACAAAAAAGTTCAAGAAATTATCTACTTTCAATTTGACCTTGGAAAAAGCTGTAGAGATAGCAACTATAATTGAAAGTACTGTAACCTACTGAGTGACAGTCCAAAAGCTTTAACAGTAGGGCAGAGGTGACTCATTTCGTGTGCAGCAAAACATAGCTATAATGTTCAAACCTAAAATCTTTCCTGTGTGACACTTTGAAGTCATTGTATGGACTATTGCAATTACAATCGCTTTCTCTCTCTTCCATCCCAACTGAAAGATTGAGAGAGAGAGAGAGGGAGACAGGCATTTAGAGAACGAGATTAGCAGAGAGAAATTGAGAGAGAGGGAGAGAGAGACAGAGAGAGATAGAAAGAGAAAAAGAGAGAGAGATTTTTTAGGCTTTGATGAATGATATACTTAAAAAGAGATATTCCTTGACCAATTGAAAAGAAAAATGTATTCGTCAAGTGAAAGGAGTGATATTACCATTTGGTATGTACCTTAAATATTTGAAGTTGAAATGAAATTTAAGTGGGGAAAGATCACCGGCACACCCAAACTGGAGCCCTTAACTTTCAATGTGAGGGTCTGAGATATTAACCATTAGGCTACAGGTGACTCCTTACCCTGCAGTGTCCAGACATAACTATGAGATTCAACCCAAAGATGTTTTGGGGAAAAGACGAAAATGTTACATCACAGGGAATGTTTAACATTCAAAATACCAATAAGTACCATGATTTGAACCTTCAGCCTACTGAGTGACAGTGCAAGAGCTTTGCCATCATCATACATCATGCTGTGAATCAAAACGCAACTATAACTTTCGAACCAAGCATCTTGCCAGTATGACGCTTTGAAGTTATTGTATGGAGAGACCATTACAATGCCATTCTCTTCCTCTTTTTCTCTCTTCCATCTCAATATAGAGAGAAAGAGATAAAGAGAGATTTGTTGATGACCTCAGGGGATGCCAGAAGACCTGCGTGGACTCAACTGGCTCCATGCCTCCTGCAGAGGACAGCATTGCTAGAATTGCAGCTCCCTCCATGTGGGAGAAATACTTTCATCTGTTTCCCTGCCCGCATGACTATGGGCAGGGAAACAGATACAAACTCAGCAAATGGGAACATTTTGAAAGCTCCTGCTTGCTGGAAGCAGAGTTACTGCTTACTCTTGCTTGGTGGGAGCTGTCACAGCTCCCGCCGAGCAAAAGCAAACATCTGTCTCCCAAGGGTCGGCACCTTAGGAGATAGCAGGAGATAGCCCTGGGGTGTGTCGGTGCCGAGGGCTATTAATGGCTCCAAGAAGGGTGCTGCATGGCCACCTTCCTTTCTTTTGCATGGGCCTGCCCAGGGGAGGTGGTGGTCTCTGGGGCATAATATTGCACTTGAGGGGGGTGCAGCCCTCTCCATTTTTTTTAGAAAAACCCCAGGGCTCAATGACACCAAAATGGGGGGGGTATGCACAGCCCCCTTTCAAGATTAAATAAAGCCCTGGGGAGGTGGTGGTCCTTGGGGCTAAAAACAGACATATAAGGGGGGCCCAGTGAGCACCTCCATTTTATTAATAGCCATCATGCCCTCGAGACCTGGCCCACCTAGGGGCTACAATGTGAACAAGTGAATTTTTGGCAGATTTTGCTGGAAATATTTTCCTTGGGTTTTTGGACCCAGAATTAGCTTTCTGCCAAATTTGGTAAAATTCCATCCAGCAGTTTGAGATGTAGTCATGTTCAAAATCCCAATGGGAATTAACACAGGAAACACACATTTTGACCCCTCTTTTTGTCAACCCCTATTTGACTAATCACCCTGAAACTTACTATGCACAATAAGAGACAGTAGGACAATTTCTTTAAAAAAAATCATGAAAATTGGCCAAATTGTGCCAAAGTTGGAGGCAAAAATGCTTTTCCTTTGGAAACTAGGTCCTAAATGTAACTACTTACTGGTGACTGCCAGTAGGTATTATATACATAGCTATTCATGTTCATGTGCGTGTGTATTTGGATAGATAGATGGATAGATCAAACAATAAAAATCCGAAACTGAATTAGGAAAAAAAAGTAAAATCCGATTGAAAAATTACACCATAAGGCAAAACCTCAGCACGGGGAACTAGAGATCTTTTTTTTCCCCATTGGGGGTAAAAATAGCACTAAGCGTCAAGGATACATGAAGTCCGTATGGGATGAGTGTGGGGCAACCTACAGGTTTACCACACCTGACCATCCTCAATCCGAAGGGCTTGTTGAGAGATTCAACAAGACCCTAAAAGGCATGAACACTGGCCTACCTGAGGTGATATGGGTTAACTGGGACGTCCTCTTGCCATGCCTTTTCTTTGCTTATAGGGAGGTGCCACAGAAAGTGGTGGGGTTCAGCTCCTTTGAGGTTTTCTGTGGTCACCCTGTCAGGACACCACTAAGCATAGTGAAAGAGGACTGGGAGAAAGCTCCCAAGACGCCTCCCAGGAAGTGGTCAGTTACATGCTGGCCCTCCGCACCCAAACCCAACGCTTCTAGAAGCAGGCCAAAAGTAACCTTGAGGCCAATCAAGAGATGATGAAGGAGTGGTATGACCAGAAGGCCACTCAGATTGAATTCTCACCTGGAGACAAAGTTTGGGTGATAGAGCCAGTAGAGACTAAAGCTCTCCAGGACCGCTGGACTGGCTCATTTGAGATGAAGGAGCGGAAGGGGGAGGCCACTTACCTAGTGGACATCAAGACCCCTAGACACCCCCAAGGGTTCTCCACCACTACCAACTCAAGCCTAATTTCAAGAGGTCTGAGGTCAGTATGCTCCTTGTGACAGATGAGGGCATGGAAGAGGAGAATGAACCTCTCCCCGACCTCCTGTCTGCCAAGGGAGGTGAATGGTCAGTGAAGGGTGTTAATCTCTCTGACTCCTTGACTCTAGATCAGAGAGGAGACTGCTATGAGTTGTTGGAGCAGTTCTCTTCCCTGTTTTCCCTTACTCCTGGACTCACCCACCTGTGTGTCCACGATATTGACATGGGAGACAGTCCCCATGTAAAGAACAAAATTTACAGGTTGTCACATAAGGTGAAGGCCAGCATCAAGGAGGAAGTTGCCAAGATGCTGGCCGTAGGGGTTATTGAGAAGTCCAACAGCCCCTGGGCCAGCCCTGTGGTGCTGGTACCCAAGGCTGCTGCATCCGGTATCAAGCCATAACTTCAGTTCTGTGTGTTCTACTGGGGTCCCAACTCAGTCACATGGACTGACGCTCACCCCATCCCCGAGCTGATGAGCTTGTAGACAGACTAGGTGCTGCCAAATTCCTCAGTACTTTTGATCTCACATCAGGGTACTGGTAAATCACCTTGACTGAGGGAGCTTAACAGAGATCTGCATTATCCACACCTGAGGGCCATTACCAATTCCGGGCAATGCCCTTTTGATTGAAAAATGCCCCGGCTATCTTCCAAAGGTTGGTCAACGGTGTCCTAGCTGGCAAGGATGCCTTCTGTGCAGCCTACCTAGACGACAATGCCGTCTATAGTTCCAGCTGGGAGGAACACCTGCACCACCTCAAGGAGGTGCTTCAGGCTCAGCAACAGGCAGGCCTGACCAACAAGGCGAGTAAGGGCCAGATTGGGCAGGGTTCTGTGGTGTACTTGGGACACCTAGTAGGTGGTGGCAAGGTGCAGCCACTCCAGGCCACGATTGAAACTATCAAGGCCTGGTAACCACCTAGAACACAGACAGAGGTGAGAGCCTTCTTAGGCCTCACTGGATACTACAGTAGGTTTGTCAAGGGCTATGGATCCATTGTGACACCCTTCACAGAACTTACTTCCAAAAAGCAACCTAGATTGGTGAATTGGACAGAGGCTTGTCAGAAAGCCTTTGACTCCCTGAAGGAAGCCATGTGCATGGCCCCATGCTCAGGGCCCCTGACTACTCCCAGGAATTTATTGCGCTGACAGTCACTTCAGAGCATGGCATAGGGGCTGTTCTAGCACAGCTAAATGAGGAGGGCCTAGACCAACCAGTAGTCTTTATTAGCAGAAGACTATTACCACGGGAACAGGTGGAGTACTATTGAGAGAGAAGCATTTGCTGTGGTCTTGGCACAGAAAAAGCTGAGATCATACCTGTTTGGGACTCACTTCCGGGTTCAGACAGACCACAGGCCCCTCAGATGGCTCATGCAGATGAGGGGTGAGAATCCTAAACTCTTGAGGTGGTCCATTTCCCTACAGGGGATGGACTTCACGGTGGGCCATCGCCCGGGAACTGACCACGCCAATGCTGATGGTCTCTCCAGATACTTCTGCCTTGGGGATGAGAGCTCCCAGGAGGTTGGGGAGCTCTCCCCACTTTCAGCTGGGGGGGACACATGTTAGACCTGACAACCTTAGGGTGGTCACCTCTTACTTTTTGCCTGCCTCCCTCCACTTTTTGGATATTGTTGTTGCAGATTTTAAGACTGCGCATTTTACCACTGCTAACCAGTGTTAAAGTGCATATGCTCTCTGCCTTTAAACATGATAACATGGGATCATACTCAATTGGATTATTTAATTTACTTCTTAGTCCCTAGTAAAGTGCACTTTATGTGACCAGGGCCTGTAGATTAAATGCTACTAGTGGACCTGCAGCACTGATTGTGCCAACCCACGTAAGTAGCTCCTTAACCATATCTCAGGACTGCCATTGCAAGACCTGTGTGTGCAGTTTCACTGCCATTTCCATTTAAAAGTACTCGCCAAGTCTGAAACTCCCATTTTTCTACATATAAGTCACCTCTAAGATATGCCCTAGGTAACCCATATGGCAGGGTGTGGTGTAGGCAAAAGGCAGGACATATACCTGTGTAGTTTACATGTCCTGGTAGTGTAAAACTCCTACATTCGTATTTACACTGCTGTGAGGCTTGCTCCTTTCATAGGCTAACATTTAGCTGCTGATCTCAAAGGAGTAGGAAGGACATATTTAGTATGGCCAGAATGGTGATACAAAATCCTGCTGTTTGGGGAAGTTGGATTTAATATTAATAATTCAGAGATGCCAGTTTCAGAAAGTGAGCATTTCTCTGCACTTAAATCCTTCTGTGCCTTACAATCCACATCTGGCTGGGTTCAGTTGACAGCTCCCTTGTACATTTACTCAGACACAGCCCAAACACAGGATACTCAGCCTCACTTGCATACATCTGCATTTTGAATGGGTCTTCCTAGGCTGGAAGAGTAGGAGGGCTTGACACTTACATGTTAAAGGACAATAGTCTGCCCACACACAAAGGACTGCCACACCCTCTACTGGGACCCTGGCAGACAGGATTGAACTGAAAGGGGACCTTGTGCACTTCTAATCCACTCTTTGAAGTCTCCCCCACTTTAAAGGCACATTTGGGTATTTAAACAGGGCCTCTGCCCCTACCAATTCAAACACTTCCTGGAGAAGAGAACCTGAACCAGAATCTGCAACCTGCCAAGAAGAACTGCCTGGCAGCCAAAAGGACTCACCTGACTGCTCCTGTGAAGGACTGCTGCTTTGCTGTTGCCCTGCTGTCTTGCTGCTCTCTGGCGGTGCTCAGAAGTGCTCTCCAAGGGCCTGGATAGAGCTTGTCTCTTTTTCCCTAAAGTCTCAGGATCAAAAAGACTTCATTGCTACAAGAAGGACTCCTTGTGCAGCTATACTGTGTTATTGCATGATTTATTGCACAAATACTTTACACATTGCCTTCTATGTTAAGCCTGACTGCTCTGTACCATGCTACCAGAGGGTGGGCACAGGATAATTTGCATTGTGTGTGACTTACCCTGACTAGAGTGAGGGTCCTTGCTTGGGCAGGGGGTAACCTGACTGCCAACCAAAGACCCCATTTCTAACAGGGAGGATCGGACAACCTCCTGTCTATCGTCCACTGCCAAACCTTCGGATCATGAAGGAATGCCATGTCATCCAGATCTACCATTTGAATAGGCAAACAATAATGGATCTATGTCGTTAGTTGGAGCCAGATCTGATGCCTACCATTCATCATCCAAATAGCATACCACCCATTGCACAAGTCATGGCAGTGTTGCACTTCCTGGCAACAGAGCCCTTCCAAAATACAGTGGCCCTATCTGCTGGGATGTTCCACCCCATATTCAGTCTTGTTTTGAAGGATGTACTGTCAGCAATGTTGAAACACCTAGGCAGCTGGTTTCCTCAACAGGAGGATTTCACGCACATGAAGGCTGAGTTTGATGGTTTGGCACACATTCCACATGTGGTGGGAGCCATTGATTGTACACATGTTGCCTTGGTCATTTGACGGACCTCTGTATTTCACCGGTCTGTGTATCCCGGTTCAGTCCATGGTGCCTTCATCATGCAAAACAGCATGATCCCTCTGCTGAGTGTACCCAGAGAGGGCCTGGCTGGTTGGTAAGTGACATATGTCCTGTTTGTGTACAATGTCTGCTACAAACATTGCGATGAGAGGAACTCATCGATTCACATATGTCCTATTCTATCACAGGGGACTCTGCATACTAAACCATCCATGGTTTTTAACTCCGGTGATAAACCCATGTATGCCGAAGGAAGCCTGCTTCAACAATGCCCATGGAACAACACAGTTTGTCGTGGATTGGGCTTTTGGGCTCCTGAAGGCCTGATTGAGGTTTCTGGACAAGACAGGTGGAGCCCTCCTCTACTCTACTCACCCGAAAAGGTTTGCAAGATCATTGTGGCCTTCTGCATGCTCCACAACATTGCCTTGTGGAGAGATATCCTGTACATTCCCATTGAGGGGGAGCAAGCAGTGCCACCGGGTGAGAATCCTGAAATGCCAAGTGAGGATGACAGTGATGAAGAGTAATGTGAAGATTTGCGGACAGATCTCTTCAATCAATACTTTACTTGAGAACAAGTATGTACTGTTATGTGATTACTGTGACTGAATGAGTAACTGTAGTTGTCAGGATGTGTTGAGGAGGATTTGTTTTCTAAAAGACAGGGTATTTCATGCTTTGGAGTATAGAGTCAAGGTTTGATTGCTAAGTCAGAGACTTGAGAAATTCACTAACGTGATTATCTGCTTTGTTTGTGTCAGTCTTATTGCAATGTAATTGGATCTACTGATGTTTGATGTGAGGTAATAGTCATAGGTATTAACGTTTTTGACTAAACTCCTTGTATTGTATTTGACCAGGTACCTTCACCATGGCATCCTCAGGTGGGCATTTCAGAGTTGTGACATTGGCAGGTATCTGTTGCTGTTCTGACATATGACGTGGACTTGTATTGATCCAGGTAATGGTTACAGATTTAGGGTGCATGAGTCCTATGCCAATGTAGCTTAGACAGTGGGTGAGGGGAATTCTGAACTGCAGAATACACTGGTTTGGTGTTGTGTGTTTGTCCATTTGTCTCACCTGCGTAATCATAAGGCTTTGAAATATGCTCTCATCAAGTGCAATCGATGCATTCTTCCTTCAGATTGTGTAGACAATGATCCAGTACAACCTTTTTGTAGCTGTAGATGTGTTACATCATAGCAGTCCACGGTGCCTGTGCCACAACACTGACATAGGTTTGTAACACGCTCAGATGTTTGATCATTGTAATAGGTAGGACTTATGATCAGCGACTATTGTACTGCCCTCTATCTGTGCCATGGCATATGTTATGTTGGCAGACCTAGTTTTGGTATATGATAAGATTCAAGCTGGTGATAACATTCACCAATCTGTTAGCCTATTCTACGGAACAAGGTCTAACAAAGCCCTTTCTTCTGTAGTCTTGGGGAGGGTACCTAGGGATATCTAGCCTGCCTCGATATGGTTTGGCCATTCCAGTCAATTTAACAGCCTATGTGCTAGACAGTGCAATAACCTGTTAGTGTGACCAGACACTTGTATTGCATTTCAAGTAATCCTCAGCGTGACAGTACTTGAGACATATGCCCCCTTCCATTACCATCCAGTGTCTTCCTCGTGTGCATCACATGGGCTTACATTTCAATATTTCATATTGTGGTATGAGCGTAGCAGGCAATGTTTTAGTGATAGGTGAATTTAATGACATAGGTGCAGGAAATAATTGAGAGATGCAAGAGAAAAGTAAAGTGCAAGAATTAGTAGATGCCACCACATTTGAAGTCCAAAGTCCGGTGCCCTACTACCATAGGAAATGGAAGGTGGTCAAAGAACAGTTAACAGTGTAAATATGTGGCACACAAAGGATTTCTTTCAGGAAGAGGACACTTGATGACAGTGGTGGTTGTCTTGCCATCCGCACCTCCTGGCTGCTTTGCTGGATGTCCCTGCTTGATTGGGTTACTGCTACAGAGGCAGGGCTATTTAAAGTGGATCCTTTCCCTGACAGGGTCTCCATTCCAGTGGCTGCCACAGATGTTGATGGGGCTGGTGTTGCTTGGCTAAAGGAAGGGGTGTGATGTTGCTTACGGTCCCTGATCAGGGTACTGCTGATATCTCAGAACATCTCTGCTATGGAGTCCAGGATGGTGTTGGTGCCCTCCAACTTTTCCAGAGACTCATGATAGAAGTCCGTCTGCAGTTGTTTCATCTCCCTGAGTTTGGCAAGTACCTCACCTGCCACGCTTTGGGATTCTTGATAGGCTCCCAATGCTCAGCTGATGGTGTCCTGGCCAGGGCCATCCCCAGTAGCCTCATGCCACCAGCCCACATCATCCCTCCAATTCACCCTTCATCCACATGCCTGCACCCTCGGCACAGCTTGTCCCCTCCCACTGGTTCCAGGACCATCATTGTTGTAGGTGTGTTGCTGTAACTCAAGATCCTGGACTTGGGGGCACAAGATGGTTGTCACAACCCACAGAACACAGGTTTGGGGGCAAATGGCTGCCTGCGATGTTGATGCAACCCGGCTGGGAGAACTCAATGTGGTCACCGTGAGGCTCAATGATGCCATCTGACCAGGTTGCCCTATTGGGCCAGAACCGTCCTCAATGTCCAGATATCCAGGAGTGTTGTCCTCACTAAGGGCTTCATCATAGGGTTATTGGCAGTCTCTTGACTGGCCTCAGTGTTCCCAGTGGCAGCTAGATCTGTTGGTGTGAGAAATACAATGGTACAGGTTGTATTGTGATCTACTTCCGTTAGTTTACAGTGATACTTAGCAAAGGTGATGTACACATTGAATTTGCAGGTTCGCCTAATGTGACAGGTACAAATGCTATCAATTTTATTGACAAGAACTTTTAATGACATACCAATTCCATTTCAGTCAACTACAGTATGTATAAGTTCATTAGCACTTCAGAGGATGGTCGTAGACTTACATATTGCCAGCAAAGTAGGCAAAACAGTGACTGTAGTTTAGATCATTTTATGGCCTAGTTGACTATTATGTAGGCAAACCTAGGATTTTTTTGTGTATGTGATTGTTGTCATCATCTGGTCAGTGCATTGTGAATGTGTCTGCTGCCAATACCATTCAGGTGCTGCATCTTGAGGCATTTGAGTTTATCATTAGTATGTTGAACACACATTGAGCTGTCCTTCCCGAACACAATATTTTCATCTTGGCTTAGCTGCTCATGAAGGATCTAGGTGGTCAGCCACATCACAGAGTTTACCATGATCTGTATCGTGGTCCCTCCCAGGTAGGTAAACTTAATTTGTGAGTTCACAGACAGATGCACCATGTCATATGGGCACTGGCCTGGTTATTGTAGTTACAGGGACTGGCCCTTCTGGGATCTACAGTCATGTTACTTCAAGTACTACACACAGTATACATAGGCCATCATCTCAGGTGAGTGCACTTCTATTGCAAGTGTTAACGAACAGGGATATTTGGACAGATGCAAAGTCAGCTTGTGTTGGGATTTGGGGAGATAGAGCCTCCTGGCCTTAGCAGTCATGTCACTCCCTGTACTTCATGCACTTGTTAGATGTCATCCCCTCAGGTGAGTACACTTCACGTGTGCTTTCCAAAATGAGGGTATATTTGCACGTGTACACTGAACTGGTGTATTAAGTGACAGTAAGCAAGCCTCCTGTGAGTTGCACTATACTGATGGTTTCCGTCGAGATGAGTACACTTCAATGATGATTTGGTACACAGGTGTATTAAGGGAAAGAACACAGTTGTGTTATAAGGGGAGCATTGCCTGCTGTGATCTGCACTCCTGTCACTCGCACCTCTTCATGATACCTGACAGATGCCAACTCCCCCAGTGAGCACACATCATTAGAGATTCGAAATACTGTTGTCTTCAGGGAAGGGTAAACTGTTCTGGTGTTTGTAGTAACAGTAGCAGTGCCTCTTGGTCTTCACAGTTCTGTCAGTCTCTGTATTACACGCACACACTGTACAGATGTCATCCTTTCAGGTGAGTACCCTTCAATTGTAGGTTTAGGGGCAAGGGTCATTGGAGCAAAGGACACTGTGTTGGATGAGTGGAGTAACAGTAGCAGTGCCCCCTGGCCTTCTCAGTCCTGTTAATGCCTGTAAAATATATACACTGTGTGCAGATGTCATCCTTCCAGGTGAGTACCCTTCAATGGGTTTTCAGGGACAATGGTCATTAGAGAAGAGCACACTGTTTTGGCTGAGTGGAGTAACAGTAACAGTGCCTCCTGATCTTATCAGTCCTGTCAGTGCCTGTACTACACACACTATACAGATGTCATTCTCTCAGGTGGATACACTCCAATGGGGAGTTGACATTCAAGGTAATTTTGAAAGATACACTGTTCTGGATATTGTAATTGTAGAACTGTGGCTGCTAGGAATTGTAGTGCAGCCAATCCCTGTACTACACACAATATACAGAGATGGCATTCCCCCAGGTGAGTCTACTTCACTTGTGAGATGCCAGACTGGGGTCAATGGACAGGTGGACAAATGGCTGATGAGTTTGGTTACAGTGAAGGTGGCAAAAGGTGATCAGTGAACATGCATGACAACATATTTTGCTCACATTTTTGTATGGTGACTTACCATGCTGCACTCATCCAGGTATTTCTGTCAAGCCCTCAGGATGCAGGATAGCCAAGACCTTCTCCTCCCAGGATGTGAGTTGTAAGGGAGGAGGAGGGGGACCACCACCAGTCTTCTGGACATGCAGCTGGTGCCTGGAAGCCATGGAACGGACCTTCTCCTTGAGGTTGTTCCACCTGTTCCTGATGTCGTCCCTTGTGCGTGGGGTGGGGCCTACAGAATTCACCCTGTCAACTGTCCTTTACCACATTTCCATTTTCCTGGCGATAGTAGTTTGCTGGACTTAGGCTCCAAATAAATGTGGCTCTACTCTTATGATTTCATCTATCATGACGCTCAACTCTTTTTCAGTGAAAGTGAGATTTGTCTGGTGTGACATGGTGGGGATTAAAAAATGATTTGTGTGAAATAAACAGGTGACTGTGAGTTAATGGGATTGGAAAGTACAAATGGATGTGATTAGAAATAGGAGTGTTTTGAGGGTTTGGGATATGTGCTTAGGGAAAGTTGTGGGTGTGCCTAATCTATAGTTTGTTAATTTTGTGACATGCTCTGGCTTGGGTGTTTAGTGTTGTAGGTACAAAGGATTGTGGTTAGTGAAGGGTTGGGTTTTATATTGTGCTTTGTAGGTATGCCAGCTGTCTTGTTTTGAAATCCGTTCAATGTGGTGTTGTGTATTACTTTGTTGACCACAAACCGCCGTGGTTCAGACAGCCATTGGAGGATCCTCTTGGGTGTCCACCACTGCAACGTTTGACTTGTAATACAGTCTGTGGTTGGTTTGCAGGCTTTCGGTACAGGTGGTCAGACCGCCTATTTCCTTCCCTCAACGGTACTGCCCATGTGGGTTTTTTGACTTGCTTTTGAAGGTCCTGCCTGTGTAACTCGTAATATGGGGGTCTGTATGGCCACCAACATGGTAGTCTTTTGGTGGCCACCCCTATGGCGGTCTGGCGGTCTAGCGGTCTGACCTCCAAACTCGCAATTAGGCCCTAAATCACAAAAGTATTTTTCACATACATGGAAAAAGCCTTAAGATTTGAGAGGGTCCCTGATCCAGAACAGAACGAAAGTCAGTCTGATTCCCTGTAACAATTTCTTTGTCACTTGACCAGTTGTTTTGATACTGAAGGAGTAGGTTGGCAAATTACTTGTCCTTATTGTCCAAGAGGGCTTTCAGGTGATAAATCCTATGATTACTTCTCCTGCATTGCAAATATAGTGTACTATTGCCCCCCACCCTCCGTGAGGTGGGTATATCACCTGCACTTAAAGATGCCACATACATGGTACTTCGCTTATTTTCCCTGAAGTAATTGTTAATTTCAAGAAGACTTGAGGCCCATCAACCTTGTCTTTCCAACCACCTTCAGAAGTTGTTCTTTGGTGTAAGAAAGTGGGAGAGATGCTTCTGCTATTGTGCTTGATCCTTGTTATTTTGTTTTCATATGCTTGCTTACCAGATGTCAAAACTTAAGTATTGTGGTGAAGATGCCTTGAAGGCAGTAAGGCAATTATTTAAATACCCCCACAGATTCATTTTTGTTGTGTTGCATGCTCTGACATCACCATTCTTTATTATGTTTACTAGTTTCCAGAAGTGTTGTGGGTTCTTCTTTATACTTGCGAACAAGAGTTGTGCCAACAACTCCAAAGTGATGTTTTATGGCTAACCAGATCTCTTCTTTATATAGTTTCAGAAGGTGTCTTATGTTACCCATTTGATTGCATTCATAAGGATTTGTCTTTAAACAGCAAAATATTTTGTGTGAATTCCTCCTTGTTCTTTTAAGTCCTTTTGGAAACAAAGGGGTTTTGCAATTTTTGTCTGGTTCATGATGGTTTAATTGTGCTTTATTTGGACAGACTGGGAATCTTTTTGACAAACTCTTCCCTGATGTTAATGAGGCTTCCTTCTACAGAATTATTGGCTAGATGTATTAACATTAGTGTTTGTAATAACCAAATAGTGATTTTTTGTGATGCTCTATTTGGTGATCACAAACACTAATGTACTAAAGTGTGTTTTACACTTTTTGTGATGCCTAGTGAGTTGCAAATAGACACACCTCATGAATATTAATGAGGTAGGTTTCAGTTTGAGCCCCTTTGGGGAATTCAAAAATCACAGGGATGGTTTACTGCTGGGGTCAGCAGACCACTATGTTTATGATTGCTTTTAATAAAGCAATCTTTTTTTAATGCAGCTGCTGCTCAAGTTTCAAAGGTAAGACATATTTTAACTTACTGTTTTGGGGGCTGTGGTCATATAGGTTAGGTGTTTTAACTATAGTGGATTCTGTTAGTTTCTATTTTTTTTTTTTTTTTGTTTAGTGTCAGTTAGTATTTTGGTGTAACACAATATAATGCAGTAGGCCCTACTGTAGTTTGTGCAGTCTTGGTAATTGTAATTGTGGTTGTAGTTTTGTAGATAATGTTTGCCATATAATGCTGTAGTATATGTAATGTGTTTTGAGTGTGTTTTGTGACAGTTGAGATGTTCTGTTTTCTTAAAGGTTATTGAGTCACAGTAGAATAAGGTGCCTATTTTAGAAGTGTTTTTTGTAAAAAGGATTTCATGGGCTTTATTTTCCAACAGTAATTTTAAATTTCCTTTTTTCAGTTTTCTTGGAGCAGCTCTTTATTTCAAATTTTGGGTTTTGTTAGAGGTATCTTATAATTAGAATTACTGCTGTGGATTTATTTTTGGACCTTTAGTTGTTGCATTTTTGGGGGTTGGTTTTTGTTAATTTTCATGGATTTATTTTTTCTGGATTCATGGTTCATCATAAACATCATCTTCAAAAGTGTGTTTCATTTATTTTAAGTTTTAGATGGGTAATATTGTTGCTTTTTTCATTTGCTTGAAATATAAAATGTAAGGTATTGTTTTGATTCTATGCCATGCATTGTTTCTAATATGATTTAGTTGTAAACGGTTGTGAGATATCATTTTGAATATGTTTTATGTTATAATATTTTTATTTATCATTCTTTTTTGGCATAATAATATTTACAATGATGTTATAGACTGATATGTATGGATATTATTTGAAAAAACTATCAAAATAATTTGCTGTCCTGTATATGCTTTGTGTTGAGTTACATTGTTCTATTTGTAGTGGTTACAATCATTTTAGTTCTGGTTATCATTTTTAAGTAGTGTAGCACTTTGTTATTTGCAAATAGTTGTACTTTGAATGGCATACACCTCTTTAGGCTGTTTGGATAATTTAGGTTTGATATGCTTATTTACTATTCTAGTTTTGGTTGTTGGTAGCTATGTTCGTGCAGGAGGATTTCAAGGAATTTGTTCCGGGAACAGCGGTTTTGGCCTAATATGGCTGGAAAGGCATTGTGCCACCCTTCCACTGCATTTGTTTGCCATGGATTGTTGGGCTATTGCGCTGTCATGCACATTGCACCGTGGAATGTGGACTTTGAGTTGGTGTCTGTGGCCAAAATGGTGCAGACTACCAACCCAAGTGTCTTCAAAGTAGTCAATGAGAGCACTTTTTGCTCATTCCGTTGGTAGTATAGGGATTATGTCAGTATTTTGCACCAATCAGTTACTTCTGTGACTGGTACGTAGACTAGGGATAGTTCCTTTTTATGTTCAAAGGTTAACTTGCTGTTTGTTGTGTATTTTAGACTTAGTGCATATTTCTGGAGGAGCCTTCCAATGCTATCATTAAAATGATAACAGCAGCCTTGTTTGGTTGTGTGTGGGTAGAATTTGAGAATGATTTGTATCATTGTCTGATCAAAATCTATTAGTTCATTTTTTAGGACAGTAGTGGTTAGTTTGAATTTAAATTTCATTTAACAATTCATAATCTGCTGCACTTTGCTTGTTAGGCAGTGTGTTACTATTCTGATATTTTCTGTGTATCAGGTACATTTGTGTGAATGGTGGAGAGCACAATTTTAAGGTGCCATGCATCATCCACATTGTACATTGGTATAGTCTGAGCAAATTGTTTTATGTTGCATGCATGAATTTCTGCCTGTCATTATGTCAATTATCATTCAGGAGAACTGGTTCTATAGCCATTCTGGAATGTTTATGTCTTTGTATCCTCTAGGAGCAGCAAGGGTTTGAGTTCTGTATTTGTTTGGATGTCCTATTAATCTTTTAAGATTAAGATTGCTGGTAGTTGACCTGTAATGTGCTCCGGGAAATTTAGGCAGTATGAGTTTTTTAAAACAGTGCGTGTGGCTTTCTTAGTATTAGTGCATACATCTCTGAGATCTTGAAACTGCCTTACTTATATTTCCCTTACCATTGGGGTGATTTTGCTCTCAGACATCTTATTTTTAATTTTGGCCTTTCCATAATTACCATTACCGTAATATTTGGTACATTTTCAGCAAAGGTTTTTACTGCTTGCTGTTTGTTTGTGCCATTTTTATTTGAATTTGAAAATGTTTGAAATATATATTTGTTGCTTTATGTTAAATAAATTATTCTTATTTCCAGTAAATGGAGCCTGGCTATAATTCGTTCCATTCATTTGATCGGCATGCTCAGAGGGTTGCCTGAAGAGAGTATTCCCTGGAAGTAAAATACAAAACAGAAACCTCATTAATAGTCAGCACTAAATAGATCAGCAAGCCCATCCCACATAGACAATGTTTAGGAATGAATGAAAAAAAATGAATCTCATTACCCGAAGAGATCTTCAAGGATGCCTGTCCTACCTGAAAATCCTCCCTGAAGTCCAAATAAAGGCATCAACTCCTATAAATGTATGGGCAGACCATCAGGTGACTGCTATACATAGCAGCATGTAGCACTTTTACAGTGTTACAGTTATTTGAATGATCGTTAGATATGCTAGGAAAATATCTGGTTGGTAACAAGTGACAGTAAGGTACAGGAATTCTAAACAGCTACAAACATCTATTGCTTCATATTAGCTATACCCATCAGAACTGCACAGTAATTTACCAATAAAAGTTCAGGCTGTTCACAATCTTGGTTTTGTCTAAATACAATTTCAACACTCTTTTTATCTGGTGTGAAGGGCTCTTTCCACTGGGCAAAACAAATTCTGAAAGAAAGATGATAAAAAAAATAGTCTGATTGATTTAAACATCTGCAATCACTTCAGATAAGTATCTCAGATGAGTCATCACTAAAACTCTGTTCTTATGGAATATGCAATTTCAGAAGGCCTGAATCTTGTTGAATTTAGAAGCAGTATTCCAAGTCAGATGTTGTAAAGGTACCTTTTGCATAGGCTCAAACTGTGATCCAATGGTAGTAGAAGAACAATGTTGAGGAGCTTGTGGCCTAACAGTGAAAATCACCACCCGTAAAGAAATCACTCACCACTAGCATCCTGAAGAATGAGGTTTGTGAAGGAAATTTCCTAAATGTAGTAATTGCTGCAAACTATATTTCAATTCAGATAATGTACAACCCAGATCAGGATAAAAATGTAGAAAACTGCCTCAGTAATCAAAGTCTTTCACCTTAGTAGGTGCAGCAAGTGCTGTGTATCTCTGGACACGTGTTTCTGGGCTTTGCCCGTCATCAGCAGAGAGCAGCATATTTTGTGGGGTTGCTTGAAATGCCACCAAGCGTCTTCTCAGGCTTATGTACCACTCTGGCGCGCAGGTGCCTCACTAAGGCTCGTCAGCCTGTTAGCTCAAGGGAGCCGTCATTCGACACAGTGCAAAAAAAAGGGAGCACACTGCCTCACACTCCAGCAAAAAGTTGGCCCCAATGCATCTTGGTAAATGCAGTCAGATTTGTTTCACATTAACAAAAGTAATCAAAGTCTTTCACCTTAGTAGGTGCAGCAAGTGCTGTGTATCTCTGGACACGTGTTTCTGGGTTTCGTCCGTCATCAGCAGAGAGCAGCATATTTTGTGGGGTTGCTTGAAATGCCACCAAACGTCTTCTCAGGTTTATGTACCACTCTGGCGCGCAGGTGCCTCACCAAGGCTCGTCAGCCTGTTAGCTCAAGGGAGCCGTCATTCGACACAGTGCAAAAAAAAGGGAGCACACTGCCTCACACTCCAGCAAAAAGTTGGCCCCAATGCATCTTGGTAAATGCAGTCAGATTTGTTTCACATTAACAAAAGTAATCAACGTCTTTCACCATAGTAGGTGCAGCAAGTGCTGTGTATCTCTGGACACGTGTTTCTGGGTTTTGCCCGTCATCAGCAGAGAGCAGCATATTTTGTGGGGTTGCTTGAAATGCCACCAAACGCCTTCTCAGGTTTATGTACCACTCTGGCGCGCAGGTGCCTCACCAAGGCTCGTCAGCCTGTTAGCTCAAGGGAGCCGTCATTCGACACAGTGCAAAAAAAAGGGAGCACTTACTTGTCATACTTGTTTTGGATACATCAAGTGCAGAACCACTACCAATTGTAAGTGCATGTTCTGGTGGTGGAAAGATGCTCTTCCTCTTCCAGAATGTCCATGGAGTCCTGTGGCAAATTCAAATACCCCTGTTTTATGAGTTCAGGAGGCAGACTGTCAAGGTAAACAATGGAAAGTTGTGGCGCAGGATCTGACCACCAAACACATGCAGGATATCCGGTCTGCAAAGTAATCTCCTGTATTGTTGCTCCGATAGGTGTAAGAAGTCTGATTATTCTTTCTCATTATTAATTTTCAGTTCCCCTAAATAAGTTAATTTGTGAATGCTGCTCTTGAAATTTGTACATGCTTATAACCAACTGACCACGCAAATAATGACTCATACTATAGGGAGATTTTCCATACCTGACAGTAAGCAACACTAATGGATAGTATAGACATTTAGGGGGTAATTCTGACCTCGGCGGTAAAAGGCCCTTACCGCCGGTCAGAAGTCCGCCATTCTACCGCCGCGGTAAAACGCCACGGTCATTCTGACCACCAACTGTGAATCCGCCAAAAACCCGACATCCAAGGAAGGCCGCCTCATCAGCGGGCCGCGGAAAACTGGAGAAGACCAAACCTCCACCGCCACGCCAACACAAACACGCCCATGCCGTTCTGACCCACGAATCCACGCGGCGGTCTTTCAACCGCGGTATTCCATTGGCGGTACGCACCGCCGCGCTCAAAATACACACACCATTACAAAACACAGCCACATTGGACAATTTGAAATACACACACCTGACACACATACCAACAACACTCCCACACATCCAATCAACTATAAAACACACACCCACATCACCCACAAACCCCCACTAGTTGGAAATCGGAGAGAAGGCGAGAGAGAGAGAGATAGAGAGAGCGAGCACAGCAATAGAAAACCCCAACACATACAGGAACCCAACCTCATCACCCACACCACATACACGCACACATCACCACGCACATCACCACAAACACCACCCCACACCTCATCCACACCGCCCCATGGCACCACAAAGACACCCCAGGTTCTCGGACCAAGAACTCAGGGTCATGGTGGAGGAAATTATAAGGGTTGAGCCCCAGCTCTTCGGCACACAGGTGCAGCACACCACTATAGCAAGGAAGGCTGAGCTATGGCAAAGGATCGTAGACAGGGTCAACGCTGTGGGACAGCATCCCAGAAATCGGGAAGATATCAGAAAGCAATGGAATGACCTACGGGGGAAGGTGCGCTCAATGGTGTCGCGACACAACATCGCTGTGCAGAAGACTGGCGGCGGACCCCCACCCACTCCACCCCAATTCACAGCATGGGAGCAAGAGGTAGTAAACATCCTGCATCCTGATGGCCTCGCTGGAGTACACGGAGGAATGGACTCTGGTAAGTCGAATCTCAACTACTTCACTCCCCCCAACCACCAGCATGCCAAACCCCCCCCACCCCCAATCTCAACCCCCCAGCACACAACCTCCCTGCCAATGTCTCACCAGCACAACCCACCCTAAACCACACCAACCCCTGAATGCAAACACAAACCATAGACAGCCACCACCAAAGCATGACCATTGCACATACCCATACCCCCCCCAACCTCCCTCACAACACCTCCCACAAGGGAATGCCAGCACTGGGGGACAAGGGCACTCAAAATGCACGCCATGGCACACACAAAAGCAATAACCATACTCCTTTACCCCTGCAGAGCCCGAACGCCAACACCCCGCCACGGAGGGTCCAGATTTGTCCATCCCACCCCCAGAACAGGCCCCCAGCGAGGACAGCAGCTCTGTTGACCTAGAACCTGATGACCAGCCCGGACCATCGGGGACCTCTGGACAGTCGGTTACCCTCAGTCAGCCACAGGCCACAGCAGACCCAACCCCCTCTGGGAACACCAGCACAGCTCCCACCCAGCGGGCCCATGCCTCTGTCTCTAGGACGCGTCAATCAGCGGTGTGTCCGCCACTACAGGGCACCCAGGCTGACCCAACACCCCAACAACAACAGGGACCTGGGGGCAGTGGTAGTGGGCACACCGTCCAGGGGACAGAGGCCCAGGGAAACAGGGCAACTGGGAGGGCTGCTGTGCGACAGGGGGGGGAGGACAGGCCCAGGGAACCCACTCTCCAAGAGGCCCTCACCACCATCATGGGAGCATACCATCACTCCCAGGAGACGATGGCGACGGTACTGGCCAGGTTCACCAAGATCCAGGCACAGCAGGAGGAACGCTACATGGGGTTCAGCAATGAACTCAGGACCATCGCTACCGCTATGGGGACCATAGTCCAGGCCCTCAACCGGATAGAAAACACATTGCGGGACCATGTGGCACCACAAAGGGCCCCTGTCACTAGCCAGGAACAGCCTACCACCTCCGCCGGCTCTAGTGGTCAGGAGGCCCCCACAGAACGACAGGCCACCAGAACCCCACCTCCTGCTGAAGAACAACCACCCCGCAAGAGGAACCTGAGATCTCACCGGAATACAGAGTAGGATGCCAACACCCCCGCCAGCATAATATACCCCCTGATGTCATCCCACTGTCCCACAGTGTCACCCTGTCCAACCTTGAACTACCCCTGCTCCATCCTTCCACAGGCATATGGACAATGCAGCTGTGAAACTGAGAACTGGACTCTGCCATGGACATAACTCCACCCTCACCCATCACCGTTTTAATATCATGTACCAATATCTAGCACTAAAAATAAATCACTCATTGCACTGAATTCATTCAGGAGTCAGCCTGTATGATTTACAAATGTATAACACATTACTGAGCAAAAATGTTCTGTTATTCTTGTGATGACAACATACTGATGTCAATAAGCCTTAGTCCATGGGCTAACCAAGCAGAAGTCACGCAGTGGGTCATACAGCACTGAAAAGGGAAGGGAAAATCAAACATCAGTTTAAAAGAAATGGGGGGAAATACACAAAGTAAAGATGCAGGGGGCTTTCAGTATATGTTAAATGGCGTGGGTGAATCTTACCTGTGTGCTACTGAAAATACTGTTGGATAACTCTGTCCCTGTTGTCTGGGTCGTCCTCTTCGTCTTCCTCCTCTTCACTCTCCGCAGGCTCCACAGCTGCTTCAACACCACCATCTGGACCATCCTCCTGCAGGAAAGGCACCTGACGTCGCAATGCCAGATTGTGAAGCATACAGCAGGCCACGATGATCTTGCACACCTTCTTTGGTGAGTACATCAGGGATCCCCCTGTCATATGCAGGCACCTAAACCTGGCCTTCAGGAGCCCAAAGGTTCTTTCTATGATCCTCCTAGTTCGCCCATGGGCCTCGTTGTACCGTTCCTCTGCCCTGGTCCGGGGATTCCTCACTGGGGTCAATAGCCAAGGCAGGTTGGGGTAACCAGAGTCACCTATTAGCCACACACGTTGTCTCTGTAGCTGTTCCATCACATACGGGATGCTGCTATTACGCATCACATACGCGTCATGCACTGACCCAGGGAACATGGCATTCACATGGGAGATGTACTGGTCAGCCAAACAGACCACCTGGACGTTCATAGAATGGTAACTTTTCCTGTTTCTGTACACCTGCTCATCGTCTTTTGGGGGTACTAAGGCCACATGGGTCCCATCAATGGCACCAATGATGTTGGGGATATGTCCAAGGGCATAGAAATCACCCTTCACAGTGGCCAAATCAACCTCCTCAGGGAATACAATGTAACTCCGCATGTGTTTCGTCAGGGCAGACAGCACTCTAGACAAAACTTTAGAAAACATAGGCTGAGACATCCCAGATGACATGGCCACTGTTGTCTGGAATGAGCCACTTGCCAAAAAATGGAGGACTGACAGAACCTGCACTAGAGGGGGAATTCCTGTGGGTTGGCGGATGGGGGACTTCAGGGCTGGCTCCAGCTGGGCACACAGTTCATGGATTGTGGCACGGTCAAGTCGGTATCGTAGTATGATGTGGCGTTCTTCCATTGTCGACAGGTCCACCAGCGGTCGGTACACTTGAGGATTCATCCTTCTCCTCGCAAGTCCCAGCGGACGGTGCCTACGAAGGACAACATGGAGCACAGAGTCAAGCAAATCACTGGTACGTTCACCACAGCTTGCATAGCACACGGTTATCTATGTATTGAAAGGCGTGTATGTGTGGCAATGCAAGGCCTAGGCCTGTGTGACGCAGTACAAATTATGCCATGTGGGCCCTTGAAATGGCGGCTGCCTGACCTGTGAAGTGGGACAATGGGATGTGAGGTCAATGCGCTGGCGGGGCACACCATGGCGGTAGGCGGTCGAAGACCGCTATACGAAGCCGCATTGGTTAACATTGAAGCCTATGGGTTTCAGGAGCCAATGACGAGGTGCGCCGGTGGTCGCGGTACGCACCACCGCGGGCGTGACCGGCATTTTCTATCTGCTTAATCACTCGAGACCTGATCATCCACAGGAGAGGACCTATACTGCAAGTGCTGCTGTGACCTCGGTCTGGAAGTGACAATGGCTGCTGCGACTGGGGAAAGGGCCCCTGCCTTCAGTTCCGAAGAGTTGGAGAAGCTCGTGGATGGGGTCCTCCCCCAGTATGCGTTACTCTACGGTCCTCCAGACCAACAGGTAAGTACACCGGGTGCACATGGAATGGGCGATGCCTGTGTGGAGTGGGGTGGATGTAAGTTGGTGGGGTGGGGGGCGAATGAGGAGTGCAACGCACGACAGATGAGAGCATGTGCCATATGGCAAGGTTGGGGAGGGGGGGCCAATCACATCTAACATGCAGTACATTGATGAATGTTTCCTTCCCACCCTGTACATGTCCAATAGGTCAGCGCCCATCAGAAAGTGGACATTTGGCGTGCCATCGCCAAGGAAGTCCGGGCCCTGGGGGTCCACGTCAGACGGGGCACCCACTGCCGCAAGAGGTGGGAGGACATCCGCCGCGGGACCAGGAAGACCGCCGAGTCACTGCTGGGGATGGCCTCCCAACCTAGGAGGGGTGCCAGTCGTACCCTGACCCCCCTGATGTCCCGGATCCTGGTGGTGGCCTACCCTGATTTGGATGGGCGCTTGAGGACACCACAGCAGACACAAGGGGGTGAGTATCAGCACATTCTGCTATCTTTCTGCGCAGTGGAGACGTCTGGGTGGGGGAGGAGGGTTGTGGGTGACATTAGGCCAGGGCGCTTTCTGTAGTGTAGTCCTCTCCTTTAGGCATGGCCCTGTGCTCCCGGACCCCACCTCTGTAGGGTGACAAGTACAGCTATCGATGGTCCAGCATCACACATGTGCGCGTTTGTCGTCTCTAGACCTGTTGTCCTAGTCAGAAGTACTGAGTAGTGTACCCCGAATGCGCGGCTTAGTGCATGAAGCTCCTGTGTCTGTCCTCTCCGCCAACGGTGTTGACATTGCATGCACTCAACCTGGTCTTCGTTTTTCTCCCCCCACCCTTCTTCTTCATCTTCTTGTGCATGTGTGCATTAGCATCATCAGGCAGAGGAGATTTGGCATCGGAGCACGAGGGAGCTGCAAGTCACAAGGCCCCGGTGGGCCCAGGAACAGACACCGAGGGCACCAGTGATCCGGAGGGCGAGGGGAGCACCACAACGGGGACCGGTGGTGAGACCAGCGACACCGACACGTCCTCGGATGGGAGCTCCCTAGCGGTGGCGGCAACATCCGGGCCCCCCGCCTCTACAGGTACAGCCGCCACCCAGCGCACCAGCCCCGCCCTCCCAGCAGCCCCTCAGCCTATGCTCCGTGCCCGCTCGCCCAGGAAGGCGGGCGTCTCCTTCGCCCCAGGCACCTCAGCCCCTGCCCCTGTCACCCCTGCTGCCCTCAGTGCGTAGGTCATTGACCTCCTGAGGACGCTCATTGTTGGGCAGACTACCCTTTTGAATGCCATCCAGGGGGTGGAAAGGGAGGTTCATCGGAGCAATGCCTACCTGGAGGGCATTCATTCAGGTCAGGCTGCCCATCAACGATCGTTCAATGCTCTGGCCTCAGCACTGACAGCAGCCATTGTCCCTGTTTCCAGCCTCCCTCTTCTTACTGCCTCCAGCCTGTCTCTGTCTCCTGTTCCTCAGCCTATCCCATCCACACCATCAGACCAGCCTGCACACACCTCAACACCCAAGGGCAGCTCATCCAGACACAGGCACCACAGAACCCACAAGCATTCACCCAAGCTACACCCAGATGCAGACATTCCAACAGTCACTACCACCTCTGTGTCCCCCTCCTCCTCGTCTCCCTCCTCCCTCCCTGTGACGTCTACACTCACACCTGCATGCACACCACCATCAGCCAGTGCTTCCATCACCAGCACGCCATCCAGTCCAGTCCGCACACGTGCAGTCACCACCCCCACTGCCATTTACACGTCCCCTGTGTCCTCTCCCACTGTGTCTGTCACCCCCTCTTCCAAACCACACAAACGCAGGCAGCCACCCACCCAACAGCCATCCACCTCACCACAGCCTACAGCACCAGCACCTGCACCCAAAGACAGCACACCTGACTCTCCTACAACCACATCCTCTTCCTCCACTCCCATCACCACTTCTCCTACCCTTTACCTTGGTCCTAAAAAAGTTTTCCTCGCTAATCTTAACCTCTTTCCCTCCGATGACCCACCCCCTCCATCTGCAAAGAGTCCCAAGATCACCTCAGCCACCACCAGCCCAGCTTCGAGTGTCACTGTGGTGCATGGGTTCTGGAGTCCACCCTTTGCCAGCAGTGACACTTCGATCAGCAGCAAGGACACATCCAGCCCCCCCCCAGGCAAGAGGACCAGGAAAGTAAAGGGCCGCCGTGAGAGGACTGACACGGCTGCCCCCAAGGAGCAAAGTTCGCCCACTTCACCAGCCACAACATCTAGGGGAGGCAAGGGCCCGAGAGCCCCATCTAAGGAGCGAAAGGGCAGCAGGGCGGAGAAGTCAGCCAGCAGGAGCGCGGAGCAGGTGGGCCCCACAAGCCCCATCCCGGGTGTTAGGGAGGACACCAAAGGGCCCAGGACTCCGTCACCGAAGGGTCCAGCAACATCACGGTCTTAGGGCGACTGAGCAGGGAGTCCAGGCCAGGTCATGGCTCCCTTGACTTACTGGATGAGCACCGCTGAAGAGGGCCCCGCCGTGCAGAAGAGCACTGCTGAACAGGGCCCCGCCGTGCAGAAGAGCACCGCTGAACAGGGCCCCGCCGTGAAGATAGGCACCGCTGAACAGGGACCCGCCGTGCAGAAGAGCACCGCTGAACAGGGCCCCGCCGTGCAGAAGTGCACCGCTGAACAGGGCCCCGCCGTGAAGATAGGCACCGCTGAACAGGGCCCCGCCGTGAAGATAGGCAACGCTGAACAGGGCCCCGCCGTGCAGAAGAGCACCGCTAAACAGGGCCCCGCCGTGAAGATAGGCACCGCTGAACAGGGCCCCGCTGTGCAGAAGAGCACCGCTGAACAGGGCCCCGCCGTGAAGATAGGCACCGCTGAACAGGGCCCCACCGTG